>NC_133107.1:23046422-23371250 GCF_022965805.1 Primulina eburnea | reverse complement strand
AATGCTTTTGATGATCTTGCAATAACAATCAACTAGATATGTATCTACTATCATTGCTGCTGATCGTGGAAGTGTGGGAGGATGATCATAAGCTTAAACTGCCAGTCAATTAGACAGAACAGAAGGCCACTTAGACAAATGTTCAGCAATGCTCAAGCCCAACTGAAGAGACATAGCATTTAGGCTCTCAACCAGTTGAAAAATTTGTTGAACCCTCTTCTCCTCAGCACAAGATATTTCCATTTTTACAGTAGCCGAAACCCCTTCAGCTCCTATTGTTCCGAGTGACTCTCTTATGAAACATAATTATTGCAATATTCATCCAAAACCTCATCGCACGCTACTGAAAAATCAGATGTTGTAGCGTCTTTACCTCTAAAGGAGATTTCTTTAGCCAATGTTGATGAGGTCGTGCAGTCAATTGCACAACAATAGGAGGATGCTGATAATGATGATGATGTTCCTTTACGTAGTTTTCTATCTTTTTCTCCTCTAGTGCACATATTATATGTGCAAAGGGCTGCTGAGGATGAGGTGATTCTAGAAGAAAAAGTCATTCTGTAATGCCCCAGACTCGACGACTGTCCTCACTGTATCAAGACGGTTCTTTCGAACGTGCTTATGTCCTCACTCACACACACCCTGAGAAACTTCCCAGGAGGTCACCCATCCCAAAATTGCCCAAGTCAAGCACATTTAACTTTGGTGTCTTATGTGATGAGCTACCGAAAAGAAGATGCACCTTCTTAATATGAGTAGTACCAATCAATTCTTTTTAAGCCCTCTTCAACTGTACAGTCTATTACATTGAACAGTCTCGGAATCCCTCTCCTTCCGGTGTAATAATGGTTCATTCAAGTTCCCTCCACCTAGAAGCCTGCCAAGGGCCGCTCATTGTCCGTGCCACCTCATGGAACCGGCGATCACCCCCCGCCCTCTTCGGCCCCGGGCCTCACATGCCCACCAGCTTCCGCTTAGTTCGTCCCCGAACCACACCGTACTCGGAGCGGTCGGTTCTGATACCAACTGTAACACCCCAGATTCGACGACTGTCCTCACTTTATCAAGACGGTTATTTCCAGGGTGCTTATGTCCTTACTCACATGCACCCTGGGAAACCTTCCAGGAGGTCACCCATCCCAAAATTTCCCCAAGTCAAGCACGCTTCACTTTGGAGTTCTAATGTGATGAGCTACAGAAAAGAAGATGCACCTTCTTGATATGAGTAGTACCAATCAAATATTTTTAAGCCCTCTTCAACTGTACAGTCTATTACAATGAACAATCTCGGAATCCCTCTCCGTCTGGTGTAAGAATGGTTCAGTCATGTTCCCTTCACTTAGAAGCCTTCCAAGAGCCACTCATTGTCTGTGCCACCTCATGGCATCGGCGCCCCCCGCCCTCTTCGGCCCCGGGCCTCACATGCCCACCAGCTTCCGCTTGGTTCGTCCCCGAACCACACCGTACTTGTGACACCCTGACCCGTAACATTAAAAATACGCAGCGGAAATAAATTTTTTTCTTTAAAATATGGAAGGAGTTTCAAAATACATTTCATAAAAATGTTTACAAAATAAATACATGATCATTCAAATGATATACAAAATACAAAAAAATCATTCTTATGATCATGTCCCAAAATATTTGCAAAATAATCTTCCTTCCAACGGTGTATGCATATGACCCCCATCCACGATCACTGTCCTGGTCGGTCACTCTTATCTGCATCACATGAAATAACTGAAATGAGAATAAATCTCAGCAAGTGGAACTCTACATAGCAATGATACATAGTATACTCTGTAAAACATGACTTTGAAATTATAAATACCATCAACTCTGAAACATGAATACTGTAGCAATAACTGTAGCAATAGCAATAGCAATAGATAGCAATACGATGGTATTCTCTTTTCTCTGGTTGGATTGATATCAATAGTATCTCTGTCTGTGGTTGCAAATATCCCATCGATATAAATCGATAACTGTGAGGGATAAAAGCCTATGGTTGTTGATCAACTAATTGCATGCAATGCTCTGACTATAATAAATCAATCCAATAAAACATTTGAACTCTGAATAGCATTTAAAGCCGTCGTTTCGCAATCTCTATCTTTTCTCTTGTATTCCCTTTTTAACAATAGTGAGACATACAATGCCTCCAATAGATAATCAATGAAATCAATACATAACAATGAATCAATTGAAGGGAATATCACTTTAAAATCTTTAAAACACAATACATATATCATCATGTGAGCAAAGGGATGAAATTCCACTTACAACCAATAGAACACCTTCAAACTATACTCTTGGTACACCACCTACAACAATAATCCATAAACAACACCAAAATCAACTCTATATCCAAAAATACAGGTCAAATATCCCATTAAACCAACAATAACAACACCCTATAACAACTCATCTCCAAAAACCATGCTAGAATCGCACCAAAAACTTACCTAAGCTTCCTTATACCACGGAGAACGTCGATCTCAAGTCGAATCGTCGAAAAGAAGCTTGGATTGAAGATAGGGAATGAAAGAAATGGTAGAAAACCCTAAGAAATGAGAGGAAATCTCGAAATGAAGGGGAAGATAAGGTAGAAATGAAGTCAACTCAATCAAAAAGGTACTAAATATCTCGCCCATACTTACACCGCGGGTGCGGTCACACAAGCACCGCGGGTGCGCTAAGCTCACGGCATTCCAACAAAATTCCCATGCACGATCACCGCGGGTGCGGTGCTACAATTACCGCGGGTGCGGTGCTTATACTGCCGCGGGTGCGGTGTCCTCACGGTAAAACCATCAAAATTCAACATTAGTGACCGCGGGTGCGGTCCTTGCAAGGGTGCGGGTACGGTACCACTTCGGCCAAGAACAAACCAAGGCAACTGAAAATCGAACCGAAACACTGAAACGAACAACCAACAACATCTAATACCTCAAGACAACTATAACCAATAATACTATGGCCCAAAACACAACTCTAAACATCTAAATCATAAAACCCAATAAACACAATAAAGCTTAAACCGTACCGTACACCGGGCTCGGCTATTACAATCTCCCCTCCTTAGAGGAATTTCGTCCGCGAAATTGACGTCACTGCACGAACAACTCAGGATACTTCTCTCTCATCTCATCCTCTGGTTCCCACGTAGCCTCTTCGATCAAATTGTTCCTCCAAAGGACTTTAACGATGCCGATCTCTTTGTTCCTCAATACTCTAACTGTGCGATCCAGAATCTGAATTGGAATCTCTTGGTAAGTCAAATTCGGCGTCAAGTCCAATGGCTCGTGGCGAAGAACATGGGAAGGATCTGCAATATACTTCCTGAGCATCGATACATGAAAAACATTATGAATTCTGTCAAGATCTGGCGGTAGGGCTAATCTGTAGGCTCTGTCACCAACTCTGTCCAAGATCTCAAATGGACCAATAAACCTCGGACTCAACTTTCCCTTCTTGCCAAACCTCATCACACCCTTGAGAGGTGCTATCTTCAAGAACACGTGATCGCCAACCTCGAACTGCAAAGGCCTACGACGAACATCTGCATAGCTCTTCTGTCTGGACTGTGCTGTCTTCATCCTCTCACGGATCACAGCAACAACATCGGCCGTCTGCTGGACCAACTCTGGTCCCAACATCTTTCTCTCGCCAACCTCATCCCAATACAAAGGCGATCTGCACTTCCTGCCATAAAGAGCCTCATACGGTGCCATGCCAATCGACGCCTGGTAGCTATTGTTGTAAGTGAACTCCACAAGTGGCAATTTAGAATCCCAGCTACCAGAATAGTCAATAGTACAAGCTCTGAGCAAGTCCTCTAAAATCTGAATGACTCTTTCTGACAGACCGTCGCTCTGAGGGTGATAAGCTGTACTGAAAGCTAACCGTGATCCCATAGCTCTGTGCAGACTCTTCCAAAACTCGGAGGTAAACCTGGGGTCACGATCAGACACGATCGACACAGGAACACCGTGAAGTCTAACAATCTCTGCAATATAATCCTCGGCATACTGCTTCATGGAGTACGTCATCTTGACTGGGAGAAAGTGCGCCGACTTGGTCAATCGATCAACAATGACCCAAATGGAATTATAACCTTTCTGCACTCTGGGAAGACCAGTCACGAAATCCATCGTAATATGCTCCCACTTCCACTGAGGAATCGGCAATGATAGCAATGTCCCAGCAGGTCTCTGGTGCTCAATCTTCACCTGCTGACAAGTAAGGCACTGAGAAATGAACAAAGCAATATCTTTCTTCATACCTGGCCACCAGTAGAGTCGACGAAGATCCTGATACATCTTCGTACTGCCTGGATGAATCGAATAAGGCGTGGTATGAGCCTCTGTCAAGACATCTCGCCGAATATCATCGCCTACAGGAACACAAATACGGCCTCTGAAAGTCACCAAACCATCACCATTCAAACCAAACTCTGAATTACCTCTATCCTCTGCTCTGGCTCTCGACTCTGTCAACTGAACATCAGTCGACTGCTCTCTACGGATCCTGTCCGTCAAAGTAGATCGAATAACCAACGCTGAAAGACGAGCAATGGTACCTGGAGTCACCAGATCAATCTCCTCTCTCTGCAAATCCATCAACAATGGCCTCTGAATCAAAGAACTCAATGAAGCACTCGACTTGCGGCTCAAAGCATCAGCCACAACGTTCGCCTTCCCTGGGTGATAACTGATCGTCACATCGTAATCTTTGACAAGCTCTAACCACCTCCTCTGCCGCATATTGAGCTCTTTCTGAGAAAACAGATACTTCAAACTCTTGTGGTCTGTGAAGATCTCACACTTTTCGCCATACAAGTAATGTCTCCAAATCTTCAGGGCGAAAACCACAGCTGCTAGCTCCAAATCATGCGTCGGATAATTCCTCTCATAGTCTTTCAACTGACGAGAAGCATAAGCAATGACCTTACCTCGCTGCATCAGCACTGCACCAAGGCCTCTCTTCGACGCATCAGTATAGACCACAAAATCCTCGGAACCACTAGGCAAAGAAAGAACAGGAGCTGTCGTCAATCTATCCTTCAACTCCAGGAATGCACTCTGGCAATCAATGGACCACTCGAACTTCACAGTCTTCCTCGTCAAATTGGACAATGGCAGGGCAATCTTGGAGAAATCTGAAATGAAACGACGATAGTAACCCGCCAAACCAAGGAAACTGCGTACCTCTGAAACAGAAGTAGGAATAGGCCAATTCTGAATCGCCTCTATCTTCAATGGATCAACAGCAATGCCATCCCTCGAAACAACATGGCCTAGAAAAGAAATCTGATCCAACCAAAACTCACACTTCTTCAGCTTGGCAAACAACCTCTTCTCTCGCAACAACTGAAGAACCACTCTGAGATGCTCTGCATGAAGCTCTCTGTTCTTGGAATAGATCAGAATATCGTCGATAAAGACAATGACGAAGCTATCCAGATAAGGCTTGAACACACGGTTCATCAGGTCCATGAAGACTGAAGGGGCATTGGTCAGACCAAAAGACATCACAAGAAACTCAAAATGACCATACCTGGTCCTGAAAGCCGTCTTAGGGATATCGGACTCCCTAACCTTCAACTGATAGTAGCCAGACCGAAGATCAATCTTCGAAAAGACAGTGGCACCATGGAGCTGGTCAAATAGGTCGTCAATCCGTGGCAACGGATACTTGTTCTTGACAGTCACTTTGTTAAGCTCCCTGTAGTCGATACACAGCCGCAAAGATCCATCCTTCTTCTTGACAAACAGAACCGGAGCTCCTCAAGGCGAAGAACTCGGACGAATAAAACCCTTGTCTAAAAGATCCTGCAACTGAGTCTTCAACTCCTTCATCTCAGTAGGGGCCATCCTGTACGGAGCCTTAGAGATAGGAACCGTACCTGGAGCTAAATCGATAACGAACTCAACATCTCTGTCCGGCGGCAAACCCGGAACATCATCCTCAAACACATCAGCAAACTCCCTCACAACATCAATATCATCTATATTCAACTTAATCAGTCTATCCACATCCACAGTAGAAGCAAGAAACCCATCGCAACCTCTACACAGCAATCTCTCAGCCTCAAGACAAGAAATAAAAGGAAGGACCAGCGAAGTACCTGAGCTGGCGAGAACTCCTCCCTGACCATCATCTGCAAAAGTCACCTTCTTAGCAACACAATCGATAACTGCACGGTAAGTCGAAAGCCAATCCATGCCAAGAATAACATCAAAGGCAACCATCGGGATGACAATCAAATCAGCAAAAACCTCCCTATCAACAATACGAACGGGGCAAGCAAACACAATCGATGTCGGGCACAACACGTCCCCCGAAGGCAAAACAACACTAAGCTGGAGGGAAAGAACAGAAGGAACTATACCCAAAGATCTCAAAAACAAATCAGACATAAAAGAATGAGTAGCACCAGTATCTATCAAAGTCGTAGCTGCTCTGCCTGAAATCAAAATAGTACTAGAGATCAATGAAGAATCATGATTAATACCTTCCTTCGTCGTCGCAAAGATACGACCCTGCACCTTCTCTTGGCTAGCTCCTCTTGGACAATCTCGGGCAACGTGGCCTGCCGTGCCACAACGATAACAAGAATGAGTGCCAAGTCTGCACTCTCCTCGATGATGCTTGCCACACTTAGGACACAGTGGCTTCTCGGGATCAACTGGAACTGGCGGTGGTCTAGGACTCGGCTCCATCTTGCCCTTGCCTTTGAAACGATCCCTGCCCCTCTGATTAGAACCTTGGCCTCTCTGAGCAATAGCTTGATGCCTCTCTTGCCTCTCCCTGGCGATGTCCTTCTCATCCTGCTCGGCCAACAAAGCTTTGGACACGATCTCCTTGAAAGTAACAGCCTTGGACATGTTGATATCACGACGAATCTCAGCTCTAAGGCCTCGAATGAAATGAGCGCCTTTATCCTTGTCATTGGAAGCAATGTACGGAGCAAATAGGCAACCCTCTTCAAACTTCAGAATATACTCACCAATATCCAAGCTCCCCTGACGAAGCTCCAAGAACTCCGTAACCTTCCTCGCTCGAAGTGCATCGGGGAAATACTTGTCATAGAACAAGTCTGTGAACTCTGACCACTTCAATGTCGCAACAGTCACACCAACCTTCGTCGCATTCCACCAAATGCGGGCAGCCTTAACCAACATGAAAATGGCACAGCTGATCCTGTCTTTGTCCTCGTACTGGAGATGATCGAAGATCGCCTCTAAAGCCTTGACCCACTCGACAGCAACTAGAGGATCGGTGTTACCTGCGAATTCCGGTGGATCCATTCTCTTGAAAGCAGAAAAGACGGCATCAGTGCCAACAGCCTGTGCAACCTGACCTCTCACTTGGCCTCTACCCTGTCCAGTTCCTCGCATACGAATGAGCTGCTGAATCTGCTCGCTATGCACCTTAGCCTGCTCCTTAAGCAACTTGCCGAACTCGTCGACAACTCTCGAGGAAGAACTATCCTCACCCTCGGTCGCCTTACGCTTAGGAGGCATACTCTACAATTGCTCACAAGACACCAATCAATATATAACAATGGATAGATGCAAGAAAACATACCCGGACAGTTGAAAGTAGACGATGTCATATGCATTGGTCCGAAGAACACCGCTCTGATACCACTAAATGTGACACCCTGACCCGTAACATTAAAAATACGCAGCGGAAATAAATTTTTTTCTTTAAAATATGGAAGGAGTTTCAAAATACATTTCATAAAAATGTTTACAAAATAAATACATGATCATTCAAATGATATACAAAATACAAAACAATCATTCTTATGATCATGTCCCAAAATATTTGCAAAATAATCTTCCTTCCAACGGTGTATGCATATGACCCCCATCCACGATCACTGTCCTGGTCGGTCACTCTTATCTGCATCACATGAAATAACTGAAATGAGAATAAATCTCAGCAAGTGGAACTCTACATAGCAATGATACATAGTATACTCTATAAAACATGACTTTGAAATTATAAATACCATCAACTCTGAAACATGAATACTGTAGCAATAACTGTAGCAATAGCAATAGCAATAGCAATAGATAGCAATACGATGGTATTCTCTTTTCTCTGGTTGGATTGATATCAATAGTATCTCTGTCTGTGGTTGCAAATATCCCATCGATATAAATCGATAACTGTGAGGGATAAAAGCCTATGGTTGTTGATCAACTAATTGCATGCAATGCTCTGACTATAATAAATCAATCCAATAAAACATTTGAACTCTGAATAGCATTTAAAGCCGTCGTTTCCCAATCTCTATCTTTTCTCTTGTATTCCCTTTTTAACAATAGTGAGACATACAATGCCTCCAATAGATAATCAATGAAATCAATACATAACAATGAATCAATTGAAGGGAATATCACTTTAAAATCTTTAAAACACAATACATATATCATCATGTGAGCAAAGGGATGAAATTCCACTTACAACCAATAGAACACCTTCAAACTATACTCTTGGTACACCACCTACAACAATAATCCATAAACAACACCAAAATCAACTCTATATCCAAAAATACAAGTCAAATATCCCATTAAACCAACAATAACAACACCCTATAACAACTCATCTCCAAAAACCATGCTAGAATCGCACCAAAAACTTACCTAAGCTTCCTTATACCACGGAGAACGTCGATCTCAAGTCGAATCGTCGAAAAGAAGCTTGGATTGAAGATAGGGAATGAAAGAAATGGTAGAAAACCCTAAGAAATGAGAGGAAATCTCGAAATGAAGGGGAAGATAAGGTAGAAATGAAGTCAACTCAATCAAAAAGGTACTAAATATCTCGCCCATACTTACACCGCGGGTGCGGTCACACAAGCACCGCGGGTGCGCTAAGCTCACGGCATTCCAACAAAATTCCCATGCACGATCACCGCGGGTGCGGTGCTACAATTACCGCGGGTGCGGTCTCACTGCGGGTGCGGTGCTTACACTGCCGCGGGTGCGGTGTCCTCACGGTAAAACCATCAAAATTCAACATTAGTGACTGCGGGTGCGGTCCTTGCAAGGGTGCGGGTGCGGTACCACTTCGGCCAAGAACAAACCAAGGCAACTGAAAATCGAACCGAAACACTGAAACGAACAACCAACAACATTTAATACCTCAAGACAACTATAACCAATAATACTATGGCCCAAAACACAACTCTAAACATCTAAATCATAAAACCCAATAAACACAATAAAGCTTAAACCGTACCGTACACCGGGCTCGGCTATTACAGTACTCGGAGAGGTCGGCTCTGATACCAACTGTAACGCCCCAGATTCGACGACATTCCTCACTGTATCAAGACGGTTCTTTCCAGCGTGCTTATGTCCTCACTCACACGCACCCTGAGAAACTTCCCAGGAGGTCACCCATCCCAAAATTACCCCAATTCAAGCACGCTTAACTTTGAAGTCTTATGTGATGAGCTACCGAAGAGAAGATGCACCTTCTTAATATGAGTAGTACCAATCAAATCTTTTTAAGCCCTCTTCAACTGTACAGTCGATTACATTGAACAGTCTCCAAATCCCTCTCCTTCCGGTGTAAGAATGGTTCATTCATGTTCCCTCTACCTAGAAGCCTGCCAAGAGCCGCTCATTGTCCGTGCCACCTCATGGCACCAGCGATCACCCTCCGCCCTCTTCGGCCCCGGGCCTCACATGCCCACCAGCTTCCGCTTGGTTCCTCCCCGAACCACACCGTACTCAGAGAGGTCGGCTCTGATACCAACTGTAACGCCCTAGATTCGACGACTGTCCTCACTGTATCAAGACGGTTCTTTCTAGCGTGCTTATGTCCTAACTCACACGCACCCTGGGAAACTTCCCAGGAGGTCACCCATCCCAAAATTGCCCCAAGTCAAGAACGCTTAACTTTAGAGTTCTTATGTGATGAGCTACCGAAAAGAAGATGCACCTTCTTGATATGAGTAGTACTACAGTACCAATCAAATCTTTATAAGCCCTCTTCAACTGTACAGTCCATTACATTGAACAGTCTCGGAATCCCTCTCCTTCCGGTGTAAGAATGGTTCATTCATATTCCCTCCACCTAGAAGCCTGCCAGGAGCAGTTCATTGTCCGTGCCATCTCATGGCACCAGCGATCACCCCCCGTCCTCTTCGGCCCCGGGCCTCACACATTCTATCTTAGGATGAAGTTTTCAAAAAAGCTAAAATTACATAAACTTATATTATAATGGAATAACAAGTTGTTGTTGGGTATTGCCGGATTCTGGGTAGGAAATAAAAGAAATTATTTCGGATAATCTAATAGGATCGGTTAAGGGTGAAAGAGTGTTTAGAAAGGGGGGTTGAATAAACACTCACAATTTTCAAAACCTTTTCGATCGATGAGTTATTTAGTGATAAACTGATACTCGAGAATCTTGTAAGTCAATATCAATTAGTTAACAAATAGTTGTGTGGAAATAAACTGACTGATAGATAGAATAAAAACTGAAATAATAAGACACATGATTTTATGGATGTTCGGAGGTTTCAAACACTCCTATGTCACCTATTCTCTCTAAAAGATATGATATACACTAAAAGAAGTTGATCGATACGAACACTTGTACAGACCCACTTCAGTTTCGGACTTAACAATGCCAAACTCAAACTCTTAGTTACAAACTAGTTTTCAGAACCAGTCTCCAGTTGTTTCAGTTGCAGACCGAGGAAAAATTTCAGCTCACCCATCATACTCATCTCGAATTTTTCCTGTATTAACTTGGAAAATTTCTCACATAATTTGGGGATAGTTGACCCAAAAATAATAACATCAACATATATTTACACAAGTAAAACGTGATCATTTTTAGTGAATTTGAATAGAGTCTTATTAATTGATCCAACAGTAAAATCAGGATCAGTTAGCAATTTTGAAAGAGTTTAATACCAAGCCCTTGGAGCTTGTTTAAGACCATAAAAGGCTTTGTTCAAATGATAGACATGATCAGAAAGAGAGTGATTAACAAAATCTGGTGGTTGTTCAACATATACTTCTTCTTGCAACTGACCATTCAGAAATGCACTATTCATGTCCATCTGGTAGGCTTTAAAGTTCTTGAAAGATGCATAGGAAAGGAATATTCTGATTTCCTCCAGTCTTGCAACTGGTGCATAAGTTTCATCGTAATCTATTCCTTCTTCTTGCCTATACCCTTGTGCTACAAGTCTTGCTTTGTTGCGCACAACTGAACCATCTTCGTTCGGTTTGTTTCTATATACCCACTTTGTACCTATAATGGTTTTAGAAACTGGTCTTGGAATTAAGTTTCAGACAATTTTATGGGTAAACTGATTTAGTTCTTCTTACATTGAATTTATCCAGTTAGAATCATCAAGAGCTTCATCAGTTTTCTTTGGTTCCAGTTGGGAAACAAAAGCAGAATGAACAAATAAATTAAACATTTGATTTCGAGTTCTTAACGGATCAGATGAATTACCTATCACCAGTTCTGGTAGATGTGATTTCTTCCATCTATATTCAGTATTTGTTGCATCCATCGCAACTGATTCAGTTGGCAACTGAATATTTTCTTCAGCTTCAGTTGCTGCTGTATTAGTTGGTAACTGATTGTTATCATTTTGCTCCACCAAATGATTATCAATAATAATTTATTGTTCAACTGATTGATCCAGCACTCTGGTTCTGGTGTATGAAGGATGTTTCTATTTATGTGATTCTCCTCTTCATTATCATCCTCCAAACTGATATCTGTAAATCTATCAACTAGTTCAACTGGATCAGTTGGCTTATCAGTTAGCACAGATTCAACAAATACAACATGAATAGACTCTTCTACATTCAAAGTGCATTTGTTAAAAACTCTGTAAGCTTTACTAACTGAAGAATATCCCAGAAATATTCCCTCTGTAGATTTAGTATCAAAGACTTTTAAATGATTTTTGTCATTGTCAAGAATAAAACATCTGCAGCCAAATATCTTTAAATAATAAACCACACCTTTGCGTCCATGCCAGATCTCATACAATGTTTTCACATGATTCTTGTTAATCATTGATCTGTTCTGCGTGTAACATGTGGTGTTTACTGCTTCTACCCAAAATCTTTGAGAAATACCAGAATCAGAAAAAATTGTTCTAACAACTTCTTTTACGGTCCGATTTCTTCTCTCAGCTACACCATTTTGCTGAGGAGTTCTTGCTGCTGAGAGCTCATGCTTGATTCCATCATTTTCTAAAAAATGTGAAAGATTTTGATTGATGAATTCAGTCCTTCGATCAGACTTTATTCGATCAATCCCAACTGATTTTTCATTTAAAAGTCGTTTGAAAATCTTAATTAGTTGTACAACATTTTGTTCTTTGGATTTGAGAAAATAACCCAAATAAATCTTAAAAAATCATCCACGACTACTAGAGTGTATTTCATTCACCATAAACTCATGACTGGTATACGACCGAAAAGATCCATATTTAGCCGCTCTAAGCATCGGGAAGATGATTTACAACCCTAGTTTTTGAATGAAGATCTTATTTTCTTACCAAACTGACATGCTAAACAAATTTTATCTTTTGAAAAATCTATTTTGGGCAAAACAGTTACAAGATCATGGTTACTCAGACAGGGAATTGATTTAAAGTTTAGGTGGTTCAATCTCTTATGCCACAACCAGTTTTTAGAAGATTTGGAAGCTTTAAGACAAACTGGTGCATAAGGTTGTTCAGTCCAACTGACTTTGTAGGTATTCCCACAACTATTGCCAGTTAGGATGAATTCATCACTTGAGTCTCTAACTGAACAAGTGTGTTTGTAAAACTGAACTGATAATTTATTATCGCAAAACTGACTGATGCTAATCAAGTTATACTTCAAATTCTCAAATAATAAAACATCTTTAATCGTAAAATTACCATGGATAAGCTTACCCTTACCCACAGTTTTACTTTTGGAGTTGTCTCCAAAACTGATGTTTGGGCCAGTGTATTTGATCAGTTGGGATAGCAAACTTGCATCCTCTGTCATATGACGCGAGCATCCACTGTCCAGATACCAGATTGGTTCTTTATTTGTACCTGTCACTTGTTGACTAGTTGACTGCATTTCTGTGTCATCAGTCATTAGACACTTGACTTCTTCATCATCGTTACTGGAGCAGCTCAAGCTCTCAGAATTTGAATCATCACTGTCATATTCTGCCCATTTTGACTTGTTTCCCTCAGCTAGAAGCACCTCATGCTTCTTCCTGTAAGATTTCTTGTCATCTTTAGATATTCTTTTGTGCTAATAGGATTTCTTTCCTTTCTCAGTTGAGCCACGACTGTCATTCTTAGGCTTGGGACAGTCAGCAATGAAATGACCAGTTTTGCCACAAGTTTTGACTTGTTTTACTAACCTTCATAATTAAAAATTTAAACACACACTTTTATGTAACTCAATTAATTAAACTTCTTATATTAAAATCTAATTGTAATTATTTATTCCATGAGAAATTTCCGTATTTTCATCAAAATTTATTTATAAGGGTCGATTTTATCAATTTTCGTAAAATATCACTTTTGACTCAAAAATTTGAAACACCCAAGGACTCCCAAAATAGAGTTCCCATCGGGCAAATCTTCTTGAGACTATCTCACGCACTACCCGAGCCCCTCACGCACTGCCCGAATTGTTCGGGCACAGCCTAGCCCACCCAAACCCCCTTTAAATGTTTTATTTTTGAAAATCTGTACAAGAAGCGCACTGCCTACCTAGGAAAGCACTGCTCGTTACGGGCAGCAGCTATCAGCGTGCGCTGCACAGAACTTTTCCGAGCAACCGCGGAAATATTTTTTCGTTTTTGAAAAAAATATTTCAGCGGCTATGATCTTCTGGAATTTTCAAACGCAGTTTGAAAAATAATTCTCAACATGATTTAACAAAAAAAAATCATACGATTGGCTATGATATCACTTTTTGAGTACCGTTTTAAAGCACCCAAGGTGCAAAGAAGTTTAAAATTTTTGTTCCGATGTTCGAAATGTTCCTCGAGTGGCATACGAATTTAAACATCCATACGGGGTTTAGGATTGTTACCGATGAGTATCTAACGTTAGCTCCAAAATATTCCGGTTTCTAAGCGGATATAGTCCTTCTTGTATATCCATTCGAACGGATCTTCATCATTTTTATCGTCAAATTAAGTCTACGATTAGAGACTTTGTTCCTTGTTTGGATCATACCAGAGATCTCAAAAAATTTCTGCGTTGAGATTAGGACACCCAAATTACAGAAATCCAAAGTCGGTGTTGTGGCAGCTTGACGGCATATATACATTTATATTATGCGTTAATCAACTATTGATAATGCAATATATATTTATATATACATATATATATATTTATATATACATATATATATATATATGGACACCCAAATTTTAGAAATCCGGAGTCGGAGCAGTGGCAACAAGACGACGGAGGCGGGAAGCACACTGCCAAAATTTTTCGTGAAAAATTTAATGATGGCCGAATTTAATTATATATATATCTCCTTAATTTTATTATGCATTAATAAACTAATGATAATGCAATATATATTTATATATACATCTTTATATCTCCATATAAAGTGTGTGTGTGTACACACACACGCGCGCACACACATACATTATATGCACAGAAAAAATCACTTAAAATTGAATAAGCATTATTTAATTTCCATAACTAACTTATTAGTTAATTAATTTTAGGCTTCTCTAAATATTTTATGAGAATTTTGTACATAATAGTAATCACTATTACTAAAACTATTATTTAATTAATAAATTCTAAATTTACTAAATAAATAATTGTGAACTCATTATAATCTCGATCGACAATTTGACTGCACAGATATATTAAAAATACCAATCTTATTCATATAATGAAAATTGAAAATTTCGAAAATCAAAATTTCTACTGATCCATTTTTTGCAGCTGTGAGTTTTGTGAACTCTTTTACCAAAACAGACAGTTCAACCTTCCTTACTCAATTAGCGGTCAAGCGAACCTCCACTTGTTCCATCTTATGGAATCAACTCATAAACTTCATTATAAGCATTTTGTTGGATCTCCATCAAACTACATTCGTTTAATTCAACTACTTGAACTTTGACTATCTCAACGGGAACAAAGAATCTGATATATGTGTGACCCTCCGATTAAAAGATACAGCTAGCCATGGGTTCAAAAATTTTGTGATTCAGAATAACACTTATTCTTATTCGGGGGCTTATCATAATTAGCCACATTTTTTCATCAATACCTTGATAAAAAATGTCAGAACTCAATTCCTATTGCACCCATCGGATTATGGTAAGAGCGTCTGGTACCATCGGCCCATGATCTCCTAGGTATCACTGATAATGCTAGAAAGAACTTAAAGTTATGGTTAGTGTACATTACGGTCCTTTCAACTCATATATCACGATCAACTCCGCAATCATTGATATATCGAGAGTTGCATATGTTACGCCCCGAGACCGGTATTATTCGACTCCGACGTTGTTTTACAACCACACAATTGAAAACAACAAGTCTCGTAGTACAATATAAACCAAAAACAAGATTATTACTCATAATCAATCATACAATTGTCTTTAAAAATAGATTCATAAAACGATGATATATACAGAAGCGTTTACAACTTGAATTAAAACTTAACTAAGCAAAAACTAAATAAACTTCTTGATTCATTTTATTATCAGCCACAAAAATATCTTGTTCATCTTCCTCGATTTTCTCTTCTGACTTATCTTGGGATGTTAGAGTAAGGGGCAAGTGATATGGTCTTTAATCAGTAAGTGGGGGCCGTTCGAGCACATATATAACAAATACACATAATTTCAGTGACGTCCAAAAATCAGTCCACGTAAACAGCGTGCATGCAAATTTTTTAAATTGCCTAATTACTTTATTGAATTGATTTTAAAAGCTTAAATTATATATATTACATATTAAATGTTTAGATTGCATGATTTCAAGAAATTAAGGATTCTATTCGGATATTCGATAGTAGGATGGGGAAAAAATACAGGGGACAACCAAGATTAAAAATATTTTTAAAAATATTTTTAAGGCTCGATAAAATGATTTATAATATGAAAATTTTCTAAAAATGCTGGATTCCAAATTATTTAACGAGATGAGCCCAATTTTTATCCGAGAAGCAGGTTTCAGTCAAGTGAAAGACTTTTAAAGGACCAAAGTTATTATTTTTGAAAATGAATTTTGTAAACTTTTATTTTATAATTAAATGGGCCTTAGCTTAATTTAACTAGGATTGATGGCGCTGATTGTTTCTAAACAAAAAATCATAAAACCTAACTTTTAACACTAGGATTTTCAAAAGTTATAAATAAAAAACTAGGGTTCCTAGATCCTAGTGGCCGAAATTTGCACACACCACACACAAAAATTCGAAAATTCCAAGAGAAAATTTCAAAGATTTTTCGTTGATTGTCCATCCTTCTTCGCAACCCATGCCAACAATCTAATATTCGAGTGTTTTTAACGCAAATGCAAGCTTCTTAACTTTCTTCGGTGCCATTCAAATCATATTACGCATGATTTACGTTTTTAGGCATGAAAATTATTTAGATCAAATTATTTAACGTTAGACCTATATTTTTCAAAGTTATGACGTTTCTATACAAATATTAATCGTTTTATGATTTCTAATGGGTACGCTATAATGAAAGTGATCGTTTAAGGTGCCCGAAAAGCGCAACGGAAGTTTCAAAAAATTTTATAGCAAAAACCGAGCACCCTAAACACTAAGATGTGTAGCCAATACAATAAAACACAAAATGACTTTCATAGTGTGTTTAGAAAAATTACCTATCAATCACAAGGATTGATGTTTTGGCTCCAACCAAGTTGTAAACAACTTGGCTCTTGAAGGTAGACAATCTACAGGCTTCCAACATCACTCCTTGCCCAAATGGACTCCTTCCTTCAAAATTAGGTCCACCACTAACAAAGTTGAACCACTCTAATTTTGCACTAGAAAAATTAGAGCATTTTTCAATTAGAAGACTAAGCTTTCCTCAACCATTGAAGAAAGAAAAATGGAGAGAATATGCAAGGAAATTTCGGCCATCTTGTTTCAGGAGAGAAGGGATTTCTTTTCTTTGTTGTGCAAAAAGTTGAAGCAAAAAGTTGCATGTGCATGCCATGCCATTAACTCAAAAGTTGCCTATAACCCTTCATCTCCCAAGCATGCAATTCTATTTGGGCTTGTAACAATTACAAGGCCCATAGACTTTTAACTTTTATTTAAATGTCTCAAACACATTTGAGTCCATTTAAACTTTAGTTGATTTTACTCAAGCCCACTAGTTTAATAATTATTTCTAGTTAGGCTTTACAAGGCCCATTGTTGTTTAATTAATTCAACACTTAAATTAATTTAATTATTTGGACTTTACCAGGTCCACTATTGTTTAATTAATTCAACACTTGAATTAATTTAATTTAGTCCATAATAATGTTTATGAAAATCACAATTTTCAAATACATTATTTGTTTGGCCAACTTTTAATTTAGGAACACTTCGTCAAATTAAAAAGCCATGTTCCCCTTATTGAAGTCATACTTCTAATTTTCATTTATGCCTATAAACTTCTTTATAAGCCGTTCAACACATTGAACTATTTTACTTCTCAACGGGATCTAAAAAGTTAGCATTGTGTGACCCTCAATGGTTCATTGATGTAACTAACTGTGGGTTCATATCATAATGTGATTCGAGATTAAACATGTCCTTATATGAGCATACCCCAATTGCTCCATTCTTAATTATCAATTCATTGATAATAAGAACGTCAAAACTCAAGCCTGATTGTACCCAACAAATCATGTTAAACGCCTAGCAGCATCGCTCACATGA
The DNA here is from genome assembly GCF_022965805.1 of Primulina eburnea. Lineage (NCBI taxonomy): Eukaryota > Viridiplantae > Streptophyta > Magnoliopsida > Lamiales > Gesneriaceae > Primulina > Primulina eburnea. Next base: position 23,353,320 of record NC_133107.1, on the reverse strand, counting down.
TTCCCTAGGTATCAACTGATAGTGCCTGCAAGAACCATTCTACTATGGTTAGCGTACAGTGGTCCCTTCGTCTCATATATCCCGACCAATTCGACAAATATTGGTATATCGAGAGCTGTCAAAGAATCGATACTATGTGTCATAATGTAGTTGCATCAATGGTGTAATCTATGAAACCCTTTTCATAATTACCACCATTCTCTGTTCAGAGATTTCATACTACATATACATGTGATCACATAGGATATCCATACCCGAAGGTAAGCTGTGAATCCCCGACTACAATGCATCTACTTCTATATGTTTCGACAAAACACCCAACCTTGCCACCTAATGACCCCATGAGAGTCGATAAAAAAGTCAAAGTGCAATGCTAGCATATAGGGTCTCAATGTTGTCGGGTCATAAGGACTAATGGTGTACAACCATAAACTATGACGTTTCCACTAGATAAGTGAGAACCACTTGGAAAGTCCATTATGGAGGGTTGTTCAGTGCACTCTACAAGGAGCACCTATCGGCATGTGAGGACATTACAATGTCCCCTACCAATAAAACATGGAACTCACATCGTAGATACTAGTCTCGAACTTGAGCGGCCTATATCCTTCTTAGCGGCGGCTGAATTGACTAGGAATAATTTAGAATATACAGTATTGCAAATATGAGTTTCATGATACTCATCATATGAGCATCTCAAATTCTTTCTACTATTTGTATATTAAAGGACTTTATCTATGCAACTAGCATGGGTATACAGATAAAGATGTGCCAAAACAATAATTTCAAATATTATTAAAATAAAGATTGTTAATACATAGAGTTTCATTGTGAACACTTGGCCAACACTTGGCTCGACGGATAGCTAATCTAACATATAAGACATTTAAGGGATAGGAAAAGTGTCTATTAAGTGACAATACGAGGGCTGGACATGAAAAAGAAGAGCCGTGCATGGTTGAGGGATAGAGACTATGGTTTGATGGATTTACATGGGTTTTACGGCTAGTCTAGGAGGGTAGCACACCTTGGCTCAGCCAGGGCTTGGTCAGGGCCCGGTGTGGGCGGTGTTGAGGGGCTAGGAAAATTCCTTGAATGGCTGGGCTCTGCTGGTTGAAGTATGGAGGCAAAAACTATATTTTAAATGGCAAGACGGCACGCGGCTCGGCCTGGGTGCAGGGGCATGTGTGGTGGCTTGAGGCTGGTCCGAAGGGTTTTAGAAGGGTCCTAGATGAGTTCCTAGGTGGCTGGGACAGGATGGCTCGAATAAGGGAAAGTCGCGATCATCGGTCTCTTGCGCATGGGTGCGCGCGTCTTGGCTTTGGGCTGGGGGGTGGTGTGCTGGGTCAAGGATGAGGCAAGTAGGGTTTGGTTCAGGTCCAGTCTAGGGTGGCTTGGTGGTGGCTCATGGTTTGGGCGAGGCGAACAGTTTAGGAATGGTTAAGGTTTGGTTTTGGCTTGGGAAAGAAAGGGGGTCGGACCGTGGTCCACAGGGGTTGGCTCGCGGCTCATATGGTATTTTAGGGATGAAATAATTGTGTTTAAAATGGGATTAAAATATTAAGTTTTGAATTTAATTCGTGTTTAAAACGCTTCACGGTTTAATTATTAAGTCATAAACCGAAAGGCTCGGGTTTACGTCTAAGAAAAATATTAGAAGTCAATTTTGAACTTATATGATGCTATGGATAGGCTCGAGTGAAGAAAAGTAAGAAAAAGTCAAAATCAAGAAGTTGGAGTCTAGGGGAAAAATGGTCATTTTACGTCCCGGGTAGTTAGAAATGGCTGACAGTGTCCCAAAGAATCATAATTCATGCTAAATGATAATTTAAAACGTAATGAAAATATGATATTTTCATGTTATATGAAAAGACTGTACGATTTTTCCCGAAAAATGCTATTTTACGATTTTTAAATAATATGATATTTTATAAATAAAAAGAAAGAAAAATATTTTTGAATGATATGAATTAATTGTGACATATATGATATGATTGGGGAAATCGTGAGGGAAAAAGTCCAGAGGGATCACATTTATGGGAGAATGCCCCAAAGGGAGCCCAACGATCGTATTCTCATATTTGGCCACGGCCTAGTGACGAAAGTTGTTGACCTTCCCGCCCCCAAGTACTTGGTGAGCTAAGACTGATGAGTCGACCATATGATGATATGATTATACCTAGTCACTTTCAAGGATCAAAATTCACTCAAAATGATATACGATGATGGAAAGTTCTATGATTTAATAATTTATTATTTATTTACACTTACAAAATTATGCTAGCTTATTTTAAACAAAAGTATAATTTTAATGCATGTGCCTGTATATATTAATTGATATGTATGGTTAGAACGTGCTGAGTCATTATACACACTAGGTTTGGATGGTCGCATGTGATGATGATTTTGGGAGAGGCATTGACGCTCGAGTGGATCGAGTCCATCAGTACACTCTCAAGGGACTTTATTTTCCGCACTTACTAAGTATATAAAGGTTTTACGTAAAGATCTTGAAGATGATTTATTTAGATATTTTATGATTTATTTTGAACTCTAGTTTTGGATTATTTTTAAAGTTGACGTGTAATTTTGGTGGTTGACGATTTATGCATTTTTATGTATTAAGATTTTAAATGTGGAGTTATTTTCAAGGAGAGTTTCGAAGTTCGTGATTTATATAAAAATAATAATAATAATTAGTAGATTTTAAATTTGAAAATTAAGGGACGTTTTAGTTGGTATCAGAGCGAAGGATCCCGAAAGGGTTGTGTTACTGCCACTCGGAGAAGCTCAAGAAGTCACGCCTCAAGTTAGTTTGTTTACTGTTTTAAGATTTATATCCTGAGTTTTAAATGCTTATATGATACATGAATTAAGAGACTAGACGTAATTTTAAATTTAAATGCATGTTGGTTACGTGTTTTGGACTACGTGAACAGTGATGCCGCCCTGACGTATTATTTCCATGAGTATTGAGTGTGAGAGGGAGGAGAAGAGACGTGAGGAGCTACCACCACCACCCCCGGATGCTGCTTCATGAGTGCTTGAGGGGATGGCCCGCTTACTAGAGCAGCATGCTGGGAATGCTGTTAGGGGCCGCTCGGATGACATTTATATGCAGTTTTGGAGGATGGATTAGAAGTATTTTTCAGGTACTATTGATCCATTCATGACTGAGGGGTGGATTAGGTCGTTGTATGTGATCTTCCGCTACATGAACATGGTGGATGCTGACAGGGTTCGATGCACCATTTATTAACTGAAGGACAACATATCGCTATGGCGCGAAGGAGCTAAGAGGGGCGTGAATCTGAATACCCTCACATGAGAGGACTTCAAGTGGATTCTTTATGATAAATACTTTACTGCGGATGTGAGGTCCAGACTGAAGTGAGAGTTCAGGAGTCTCCAACAGGGGGACACGCCTGTTGCTGAGTTTGTCAAGAAGTTCGATAGGGGTTGTCACTTTGTGCCCCTAATCGCAAATGACACTACTGAGAAGCTGAGACACTTCCTATATGGTCTTAGGCCTATTGTGTGTCGGGATGTGTTGTTGGGACACCCTAAAAGTTATAATGATGCTATTACAAGGTCATTCAGAGCAGAGCAGTAGATGAAAGATATTAAGTGGGAGATGCAAAGAAAGAGCCCCCCTCCACAGCAGCAGTCACAACAGAGAAAGAAACCATTTACGGGACCATCAAAGCGAACAAGGAAGCAGCAACTGTAGGGGTAGCCACAGTGGGCAGCCATCCCGAAGACTGATGAGAAGCCGTTCTGCAAGGAGTGCAATCGCCATCACTTTGGCAAGTGTATGTGGGGCACATACAAGTGCTTTAGGTGAGGAGTAAACATGCATAAGGGCGCTAATTGCCCGAAGCAGAAGCAGCCAGTGACTAGAAGGTCTTATGTGATGTATGCTGAGCAAGCGGAGCCAGACACTACGCTTATTACAAGTATTTCGGCTATTTAAGCATTTTATATTGCTTTATTACTTGAATTAATAATCATGAATGCTAGAATTCAATCGAGGTGCATTGAAATTGATGATTTAGAATTGCATGTTTCAAACTCTAAGGTATGGGAATTGAATTTCTATAATATTAGTTATGGGGATTGAATTATAGAGGATTGAGTGTTAGAGTAGGTGCCCGTCGAGCCAAGTGTTGGCCGAGTGTTCACAATGAAACTCTATGTATAAGCAATCTTTATTTTAATCATATTTGAAATTATTGTTTTGGCAAATCTTTATCTGTATACCCATGCTAGTTGCATAGATAAAGACCTTGAATATACAAATAGTATAAATAATATGATATGCTCATATGATGAGTATCATGAAACTCATATTTGGAATACTGTATATTCTAAACAGTTCCTAGTCGATTCAGCCGCCGGTAAGAAGGATATAGGCCGCTAGAGTTCGAGACTAGTATCTGCGATGTAAGTACCATGTTTCATTGGTAGGGGACATTGTGATGTTCGAGCATGCAGATAGGTGCTCCTGGTAGAGTGCACTGAACAACCCTCCATAAAAGGACTATCCAAGTGGTTCTCACTTATCGAGTGGAAAAGTCCTAGTTTATGGTTGTACACAATTAGTCCTTATGATCCGGGACAACATTGAGACTCTATGTGCTAGAATTTCACTTTGACTTGTTTACCGACTCTCATGGGGTCATCAGGTGGCAAGGTTGGGTGTTCTGTCGAAACATATAGGATTCGATGCATTGTAGTCGGGGATTCACCGCTTACCTTCGGGTATGGATATCCTATGTTTTCTCATGTGTATGTAGGTTGAAATCTCTGATCAGAGTATGGTGGTAATTATGAAAGGGGTTTCAAAGATTACACCATCGATGAAACTACGACATGACACATAGTATCGATTCATTCATAACTCCCGATAAACCAATGGTTGTCGAATCGGTCGGGATATATGAGTTGAAGGGACCGTACTGTACGCTAACCATAATTGAATGGTTCTTGCAGGCACTATCATTTGATACCTAGGGAATCATGTAAGCGATGCTGCTAGGCGTTTAACATGATTGGTTGGGTACTATCAGACTTGAGTTCTGACGTTCTTGTTATCAAGGAGTTGATAAGTAAGAATGGAGCAATTGGGGTATGCTTATATAAGGACATGTTTAGTCCGAATCACATGGAGATGTGAACCCACGGCTAGTTGTATCAATGATTCATTGAGGGCCACACAAGTACTAGCTTTCTAGATCCCGTTGAGAAGTAAAAATAGTTCAATGTGTTGAACGGCTTATAAAGGAGTTTAAAAACGTAAGGAAAATTAGAAGTATGACTTCTATAAAGGAAAAATTAGTTCAATGTGTTGAACGGCTTATAAATGAGTTTATAAGCGTAAAGAAAACTAGAAGTATGACTTCTATGAGAGAAATGTAAATTTTAATTTGTGAAAGGTGTTCCTAAATTAAAATTTGGCCAAGTGAATAATGTATTGGAAAATTGTGATTTTCATAAACATTATTATGGACTAAATTAAATTAATCCAAGTTTTGAATTAATTAAACACTACTGGACCTAGTTGAGTCCAAATAATTAAATTAATTCAAGTGTTGAATTAATTAAATCATATTGAGTCTTGTAGAGCTCAATTTAAATTAATTATTTAACTAGTGGGACTTGGGTAAATTCAAGTAATGTTTAATTAGTCTCAAATATGTTTGAGATAATTAAATTTAGTCCATGGTTTTTAATTTGTTAAAAAACATATAATATATGCATGCATGGGAGGTGAAGGGTTGGAGACAACTTTTTCAAATATCAAGGCTTGGCATGCTACTTTTGTCTCTACTTTTTGCAAGACCAAGACAAGTCTTCCTTCCTCCCCATTCTCTCCATGATGGGTGAAACTTGCTTGTTCTCTCCTCCAAGTTTTTCTCTCATTTTCTTCTTCAAGTGTTGAGGAATGAAAAATATTTCTCTTTGAAAAATCCTCCTATTTTTCTAGTGCAAAATTTGAGGGGATCTACCTAGTTGGTGGTGGGCTTAATAATTGAGCAAGGAGTGCTCAAAGGAAGCTTGAAGATAGTTTCTACCATTGAAGAGCTAAGGTGTTTACACCTTAGTTGGAGCCAAAACATCAATCCTTGTGATTGATAGGTACATTTCTTAACACACTATGAATGTCATTTTTGTGTTTTTGTATTTGCTACACATTATCTTGTAGGTGGCCGAAAATTTTGATGCAAAATTTCGCTTTTTAAAACTTCCGTTGCGCTTCCGGTCACCGTAACCGATCCCTTTTCATTGAGAACTTAAGGACTATGTCAACCTAGAAAGTTAAGGGGCTAATTATCAATTTTCGAGATTATCGAGGAAAACATTTGACGTAATTTCATATTATTGGGGGGGGGGGGGGGTTGTAGTGACCCATTCCAGAATCACCTACTAGGCAAGAACTAAGCATGCAATTAACCTAATTAACAATAATCAGAGATAACAGCGGAAATAGTCAACAAAATAATGGTTATACAACCCAATCGAAGTCTAGAATAACTCAAAATAAAATATCCAATACAACCATATCGAAATCAAAACAATACCGATAAACTAAACCAACCAGCTACTCAACGTCCTCCTCCTGCTCCTCCTGAGCTGTCCAACCTGAGGCCTGCCCCGTGGGAATGGGGTGTCCAAGAATAAACAAAACCGAGGACGTGAGCGATAAGAACGCCCAGTACAAAAGTATGAGTATACAGACCTATATGAAATGCACATGCTATGATCATGATACCGGGGTAGTCAAGAAACAGGAGTCACAAAAGGATCTCAACAATGCTCAGTCTAGAGGCGCCAAGTGGATAGTGCCGCGCGGTACACCTCTGGGTCACTGCATCCACTACAAGACAGACGTGGACCTAAAATGTCCCGGACCACCGAAGCCCTCCCGACCCGTCGGCCACTGTGTACTCTCGGTGTCCATGCGTCCACAAGACAGGGCTGAGCGGCCCCAGGATATAGCTTATCTCGAAAGAGATACAGCTCAACAGTAAAGGCTATCTCAAAGGAGAATACGGCTCAACATGAAATGCAACGTGCAGTAATAAACGTGACATAATAGCATGCATCATATGACATGTATCAATGCACCACATAAACATGCAACACATATAAGAATGTATACTCAACCAGGATATCTCGGATAGTACTTTCGTACCTCTATCACAGCAAGCCTATCCTTACGCAACACCGCTAATCAGTTCTAGAACAAGCCTACGCATCAAAAGCATACCCAATCAATACTACCATGCTCGACTAGCAAAACCAGTACTCCCTAGTACTACCAAAGGTTTAGGGTTTACCTTCGTCCGTCGACAGCCCTTTGATGTCGATTGCCTTGAAACTCAGGCGCCGCTACGCTACTACTCCTGGCAGCTCTTGGCTATCGCTCGACCAACAACTAACCCTAGAAACCTTCCAAACTCTCCAAAATGAGAGAAAACTCAAGAAATTGGCAAGTCAAAAATGGGAAATCCGAGCACTATTTATAGGCCATGTTCGGATCCTCCGAACAATACTTCGGAACGTCCGAACGCTACGTGTCCATTGGCTCTAGACAGCTCATGATCGGATCCTCCGATCATACACTTCGGACCGTCCGAACATGCACGTGTCCAGCTGCTCTTGACACCTCATGATCGGATCCACCGAACCCACTTCGGACCTTCCGAACTCTTCGGTGCTTCCGAACCATCTTCGGTCCGTCCGATCATGACTCGGTCAAAATTACACATTAAACCTTCTTAATCACCATTAATCCGTTAATTACCCAATTTGGAATTCGGGCTACTACATTCTCCCCCCCTTAAAAAGATTTCGTCCTCGAAATCTAGGCAAGAGAATAAAACACCATTGTAATACACTGCAAATATTCTTCATTACAACTGTATAACAATTACATCCCAGGCTGATCCTGGTTCAGCGCAAAAACCTGACCTTGGGCACGAGGTCGAAGATTCGAACTACCCACTGCCTGACCCTGTCTCCTCTGCTGAACAGTCGTCTGGGATCCAGAACTAGATCCTGCTCCACCTCGCAGCTGAGGACAATTCTTCTTGAGATGACCCATCTCTCCGCACTGAAAACAAGCTCCTGCTGCTAATCGGCATTGCTCCGATGGATGGTTCTTCCCACAATGCGCACAAGAATCCTTCTTCTCACCAAAGCGAACAACACCGCTAGACCTTGATCCAGATCCAGAAGAAGAAGAACCAGATTTCTTGAAAGACTGAGGTCGAGGGCTCAAAACACTCGGAGGTCTAGAAGAAAGAATAGCCCTACCACGCTGGAGACTGATCTCTGCTTGACGACACCGGTTCACCAACCCATCGTACGAAGTAGGATTATCACAGACAGTGACTCGATCAAAGATATCCTGATTAAGGCCCTGAAGGAAATGATCGTACTTGGCTTCAGAACTGCCACTGATATGAGGCGCAAAGGGTAACAACTCGAAGAATTTCTGCTGATACTCATCAACAGACATACTCCCCTGCTTAAGGTTCAGGAGCTCAATCGTCTTGGCCTGGCGAAGGGCTGGAGGAAAGTACAGCTGCATGAACGCTGCACGGAAATCGACCCAAGTCGCTCTATCCTGCAACTGAACTATCGGCGCAGAAGTCGATCGCCACCACTTGCGAGCACGGCCCTCGAGAAGAAAACTAAGGGTCTCCATCTTCTGCTCATCGGTGCACTGGAATGCGCGGAAACAACTCTCCATGCGCTCTAACCAATCCTCCGCATCATCGGGAGTCTCACCGCCAACTAAAGGCTTAGGCCCCATCTGCATGAAACGATGCATATCGAAACGCCTAGGACCATCCCGACGATGACGATGTTCACGGTTACGATGACGCCTACTATCGTCCTGATCACCCCATCGACCTACACTCCCCTGACTACTCCCGTCACCAAAGTGGTCAGCCATCGCTACAACATAGAATGAGGAACTAGTAAATTGGTCAACGGAAATCCCAAAACAGAAATCTATATCCCAAAATCGTATGCATGCTCTGATACCATAAATGTAGTGACCCATTCCAGAATCACCTACTAGGCAAGAACTAAGCATGCAATTAACCTAATTAACAATAATCAGAGATAACAGCGGAAATAGTCAACAAAATAATGGTTATACAACCCAATCGAAGTCTAGAATAACTCAAAATAAAATATCCAATACAACCATATCGAAATCAAAACAATACCGATAAACTAAACCAACCAGCTACTCAACGTCCTCCTCCTGCTCCTCCTGAGCTGTCCAACCTGAGGCCTGCCCCGTGGGAATGGGGTGTCCAAGAATAAACAAAACCGAGGACGTGAGCGATAAGAACGCCCAGTACAAAAGTATGAGTATACAGACCTATATGAAATGCACATGCTATGATCATGATACCGGGGTAGTCAAGAAACAGGAGTCACAAAAGGATCTCAACAATGCTCAGTCTAGAGGCGCCAAGTGGATAGTGCCGCGCGGTACACCTCTGGGTCACTGCATCCACTACAAGACAGACGTGGACCTAAAATGTCCCGGACCACCGAAGCCCTCCCGACCCGTCGGCCACTGTGTACTCTCGGTGTCCATGCATCCACAAGACAGGGCTGAGCGGCCCCAGGATATAGCTTATCTCGAAAGAGATACAGCTCAACAGTAAAGGCTATCTCAAAGGAGAATACGGCTCAACATGAAATGCAACGTGCAGTAATAAACGTGACATAATAGCATGCATCATATGACATATATCAATGCACCACATAAACATGCAACACATATAAGAATGTATACTCAACCAGGATATCTCGGATAGTACTTTCGTACCTCTATCACAGCAAGCCTATCCTTACGCAACACCGCTAATCAGTTCTAGAACAAACCTACGCATCAAAAGCATACCCAATCAATACTACCATGCTCGACTAGTAAAACCAGTACTCCCTAGTACTACCAAAGGTTTAGGGTTTACCTTCGTCCGTCGACAGCCCTTTGATGTCGATTGCCTTGAAACTCAGGCGCCGCTACGCTACTACTCCTGGCAGCTCTTGTCTATCGCTCGACCAACAACTAACCCTAGAAACCTTCCAAACTCTCCAAAATGAGAGAAAACTCAAGAAATTGGCAAGTCAAAAATGAGAAATCCGAGCACTATTTATAGGCCATGTTCGGATCCTCCGAACAATACTTCGGAACGTCCGAACGCTACGTGTCCATTGGCTCTTGACAGCTCATGATCGGATCCTCCGATCATACACTTCGGACCGTCCGAACATGCACGTGTCCAGCTGCTCTTGACACCTCATGATCGGATCCACCGAACCCACTTCGGACCTTCCGAACTCTTCGGTGCTTCCGAACCATCTTCGGTCCGTCCGATCATGACTCGGTCAAAATTACACATTAAACCTTCTTAATCACCATTAATCCGTTAATTACCCAATTTGGAATTCGGGCTACTACAGGGGTAAATTGCAATAATTCAAAAATTGGAGAGCTATTTGGCAGTTTTCGAAAATCAATGGACTAATTTGCTAATATGGGAAAGTAGAAAGGCCTAGATGATAGAAAATTTCTGAATTTCTATGGCCTTGCTTGAGTATAATACAAATATTATCATAGGCAGAATATTGTTAGCGAGTATAGCTACATACGCTTTGCTAGATTCTTGAGCTACGCATTCATTAATATATGAAATGAAACGATTGGAAATCTTTTTGGAGGATGTGGAGTCGGGATTCAGAGTCACAGTGCCTTTGTGCGAGCAGACATTATTGCGGAGCTCAAGGTTCAGAGGAATGTCGTTCGAGCATACCTTATTGTGTTGCCAATGCCCAAGTTCGACATTATTTTGGGCATGGATTGGCTCATACTGAACGGAGCCACTATCGATTTCCAGCAGAGGTCAGTATCTATTGGACCACCTAATGGGAAATTATTCATCATTGAGGTTGTGCAGAACAAACAATTTCCGCACATTATTTCATGTATTCGTGCGAAGAAGCTTATCCGGAAAAGCTGCCAAGGTTTTCTTGCTAGTATTACATCCATACCCGGCACTGGCAGCCGATTGATAGAAGATGTGGAAGTTGTCAAGGACTTTCCAGATGTGTTCCCCGACAAAGTTTCTGGCGTTCAACCTGAGAGAGAGGTGGAGTTTTCTATTGAGTTGATGTCGGGTACTGTAAGGCCCGAGAAATTAATCCGATTAATCTGAAAAGATTTGGAAATGATTATTATAATCATGGATGATAATTGAGAAGATTATAAACGAAACAGATCAGATCGGGAGAGCCGAAAGAAGAAATCACATTATGTGTGAAGAGTGGGATTGGCGCACATGCGCAACGTAGTTGGCCGCACATGCGCGAAGAAGACAGTAGCTACGGTGCATATGCGCGAGTAGACACGCGCATATGCGCGACATGGCCAGAAGCCTTGGCGCATATGCGCGAGTAAATGCGCGCATATGCGCGAGAAGATAAATGCGGAAAGTGCCGGGCAGAAAGCCAGGCGCATATGCGCGCGGCATGCATTTTGTCAAATTGCCACTTGGATCAACGTACGCCGTGAGTGTATATATATATTCATATATATAATACACATGCAATTCTTTCCTCAGAAAGGGGATAACCGAGGGTCTCCGAGGAATTTAGCTTTTGGTGATTCAAGTTACAATCGTTAAGAATCCGTCCGTTAGATTTTGAATCCGACTTCAGTACTGTGTTCGTATCAACGCAGGATACAACTGGACGTAAGTTTTATTACGTTTAGACATGAATTGAATTTATGATATTGTCAGAATTGAATACGAATCAGATATGATGTTTCTGTCATAGTAGACATTGTATAATTGAAGTCAGATTAAAGAACAGACTGTTTATGAAATTGTTATGAATTTCAGAGTTGATTTGACTGAGATTCGATATCAGATTTGTGTTATCGTTGAGATTATGAATTGTATTAATACCGATTATGACTCGTGGTATTATATCTGTGATGTTCAGAGTGACGGGTTATTCAGGTTGTATTGTTATGCCGTCGAAACATGAGTTGATTTAGATTGTATCGTGATATCGTGATATGAATTAGATTGTACCTTGTTTAGATATGGATCAGATTATATACTGATTTGAGTATTGATCAGAACAGGTTTTGAATTGAGTTATATACTGATATTGTATTTATACAATTGTCATTGCCAGACTGGGTATGAACAGATCAGAATACAAGACTTCGTCTTCGTCAGACCGGGAAGACAAAGGTATAAATAAATGTTGATTCGGGATTGCACAACTCGAGTTAGGTTTGACTTGAGTTTCCCAAAATCACATACTTTATTTTATTGCATTGATATTTGCAAATTATCAGATTGATATGTTTAGTCTATGGAATGATAGCAGAGCCAGAGTTTGAGTCTAGGGCAGAACAGCCTAGCTAGGGCAGAACCGCCGAGTCTTTCTCAGAACCGACAACACTCTAGACTTACGGTGTATCGATGAGCTTTAGATGTAGATCGACGTCTATTGTAGACACTCGATACATCATACCAAAGTCTAAATTTAGATCGGGATCCCTAGATTGGAATGAGAGATGAGTCGAGTCTTAGATATTGAGACTAGAGTTTGATTTACAGATCCGTATTAATGTATGTTTCGTAGATTACGATTCATGTTTTATTTACAGACTGGTATTGATACATGTTGTTTGATTATGCTACATGTGATAAGATATAATACATCCTTTTATGTTAATTAAGTAAACTGCATGTATACATTGTTTATACTGGGATATTTATATCTCACCGGAGTTATCCGGCTGTTGCCTTGTTTTGTATGTGTGCATGACAACAGGTGGGGCAGGATCAGGGTCCAGAAGATGAGGAGAGATCAAGATTAGAGTGGTGATCACGGACTTGGATGTAGATAGGTTTTATTACTTGATTGTAGTAGTTGAACCTAGTTGAACTAGATACATGTTATACAAGATTTGTATTATTATACTAGTTTGTATAGTAGATTGATTCCTTTACCTTCTGCACTTCGCATTTTAAAAGAAAAATTTTTAGACCCTGTTGATCTTAATTGATAATTAAACCCCAAAGATGATTAAGAAGATGATTAGCGTCCGGGTCCCCACAACAGGTGGTATCAGAGCGATAGATCCTTTAGACTGAGATAGAAGAGAATGAGCGGGGTAGATTGAGTTTTCTTTCCTTGCATGTGATTGCTAGCATGAGAATTATTTAATGTTGATTGACATGGTGAATGCTAGCATGAGATCATATTTTACTGCTTTAAAATACGTGTTACCTGATTATCTGATTTGAATTGGTATTATTTATTATTGAGTATGAGTCAGATTTGATTCATAATCAGCAGTAAGATGATTCGAGAAAGATTGGAAACAGATTTGTTGTATTTGAGTTACTAATGTTTTGTTAATTAGATATACCGCCTCGGAGAATTCCAGAAAGAGGTAGTACTTCTACTAGCCAGATGGGTGTGTCAGAAATTTTGATAGAAACAGAATTGAAGAAGTTTCAGTCATTTCAACCGCCGATTCTGAAGAGTACTGAGACGCCAGTCACTTGTGAGAATTGGTTAGAAGACATAGAAATGCTATTTGAATTTCTTGATTTCACAGATGATTGTAGAATTACACTGATTGAGAACCAGCTGCAAGAGATTGCAAAGAGTTGGTGGCTAATAACCAGAGAAGCTTTGGAACAACGTAGTTCACGAATTACTTGGAAAATTTTTAAGGTCGAATTTTATCAAAGATTTTTTCCCTTATCATACCGACAAGACAAAAGTGCAGAGTTTTCAGATTTGAAACAGGGTCATTTGAGTATTGATGAGTATGGGGCTCAGTTCTTTGCCTTGTTACGTTTTTCTCCTAGTGTAGCTAGAAATGATGAAGCTATATCTAGTCAGTTCATTCAGGGATTGAATCCGGAGATACATACATTGGTGAATGTGAAACGATCGATTAATTTTGCTGATACCTTGAACAGAGCCAAAAGAGCAGAAACAGTCCTGATGGGACGAAAGGGAGCATCATATGATCTTCCAGCACCGAATTCACCGCAACTGTCTTCCAGAGTTGAGATTGGCAGTAGCAGTGGTGAAAATAAAGAACCGCTGAAAATGCGAGAGGAGCAGTTTAAGAAGTTAGAAAGTGGTTCGTCTAGCTCCAGTGATTCCAGCCCGAGTTATACTGAGGTATACTGCAGAACTTGCGGAGGGAGACATCCCATAGAACACTGTCAGGGAGTACTTGGTAGATGCAATATCTGTAAACAGTCGGGACACTTCGCTAGAGTTTGTCCCCAAAGAGGTTCCCGAAGATTTCAGGGAGCAGAACCATCTGGTAGTAGTGACCGAGAAACAGACCCAAGAGGCACTTGATGATATAGTGGCAGGTACTGTTCTTTTATGATTATATTGCATATGTATTGATATATACTAATGCATTCCCTACGATTATTTTTGACTGAGTTGCATTGATATATGCTGTACCTGTTGGGTCTGTATTCACTGTAGTATTGATGTCTTTACCTTTTGGGAAAGAAAGATTAATATCAGAGATTTCTGTAAAATATTGTATACTACAGTAAGATGAGAATGAGATTGAGTTAGATTGTGATGTACTTGTGTTTTCTGATTTGACTGCATTATTGATGTTAATATGCTGAACAAGTACAGAACTATTATAGATTCTTCTCAGGAGAGTATAAGATTCAGACCAGATATGGCTGAGTGGAGATTCCACGGTAAGGATTCTAGATTCAGAATCCCTCTGATACATGTATTGTTTATAACTCGATTGATAAAGAAAGGAGCAAATGGTATCCTTATGTATTCAGTAGATATACTGAAATCGAGCCTAGCATTGGCAGATTTGCCAGCGATGACGAGTTGGCAGATGTTTGCCCAGATAAGATTTCAGATTTGTTTTGTATCAGAAAGATAAATTTCAGAATAGAATCGATACCAAGTACTGTTTGTTGTTTTAGAATTCAGTACAGAATGATACAGAATGAAGTGAAAGAATTGAAAGATCAGTAGAAGAGTACTGACCAGGAGTTACATCTGATTTAGTGTTTCTCTATGCCATGTTTCAGTATGTTCAGAGATACTCTGTTGGGTTCATGCTTGTTATATCTATGATATGGGATATATTTGCAGCATATGATTGATTGAATCAAATAACTGAAGATTATATTGAATATTCTGAGAAATGTGATTATTGTATACAGAAATGGTTCATATAAGAATCCTGCTTAAAACAGATTGTATTCAGAGTATGTAATATCTGAAGTTAGTATACTGAGTGAATGTGACACAGTTAAGATTGTGATCAGTGGCTGAGAATGATACCGATATCAGAAAGATCAGCAAGATCAGAAACGTCAGAAATGTCAGAAATTTATTTTTAGTCTGAATTGACAGATTTTTGTATATGGTTGTTGTTTTGTGTTTGCCTGAGTAATATTATATTTCCATAGCCGTATTTAATACAGATTATGGTGAACTGTTGAGAGTATACACAGTTCAAACCGAATCAGAATTGAATTCGAAAATTTAAGCAGTTTAGAACGTAATCAGAGTAACAGATATGTGAGTTTTACTGTATGAGAATGATTATCTTGTGATGTCAAATGTTTCAAAATTGTACAACAGAATATGATATCGATAATCAGAATCGAATACCGGGTAGGTATTTTTCTTTAATTTATATTATTAACTGATTTTTTTGGTACCAAATAGTTCGAATCTGAAACGCTAGATAGTGTCAGAAGCGCACAGAAATGGATTCAGTATTCGTTCAGGTAACAGAAAGTGTATGATCATTCGAACAGACAGTTTGGATATAAACAGATTAAATCAGTTATGATAGAAATTGTACTGAAATGTTGGCAGAATTTGTACTGATATGCCTGCATTGTCAACAGAGGAAGACAGAAAGATAGAGATCAGAAGATTTATTACAGAATTTGTATATTTTGATTTGACACGGGAAGTATATTTCGATGAATTTCGTAATAAGATCATTATAATACTTTCCAGATTATGATATGATATGATTGTGATTGACAGATTGTTCAATCTATATCTATTAGTTTGTACAAGATAACGTACACACATGACCAAATGACATAGATCGATGTCAGAGAAGTGGTCAGAATAACTAGAATACCAAAGTAAAGTATATCAGATTGTGATTTTGTTTGATTTTGTACTTGTGGCAGAATATACCATAAGTTTTCTCGTATATGATCCACCGACTGATAGATGGTCAGAGGGTATTATCCAGATATTCGAAGATATTCCGGGAGCTGTAGTGCTGGATGCTAGCACTGATTGATATGATATATGGTCACTGGGTAATTGTATTCAGACTATCAGATGGATAGTGAGATAGTTACAGATGATATATTGTACAGTGAGTACTACCGATTTCCTTGGTATAAGGATAATATCTCGGAGATACCTGAGATAGGATCTGATACGGTCAAAGATATGATAAAGAAAAGAGAGTTAATTCAGAAAAGAATGAAGATAACTCAGACCAGACAGACATAATATGCCAACGTCGGATGGTGACGATTGGTAGTCGAGGCTGAAGATTTAATATATCCTGGAATGGGATAAGCAGACTTGATAACAGCTGATGGTAGTGATTTGTTATGAGCTGGAGTTTGGTATATACGGATGTTGTATAGCTAGTATTGCGAGATTTAATTTACCAGAACTATTTGTAGAAATAGAATCTGATATGAAATTGAGATTTCAGAATTGATTCATTGAGATGAGTTTCTGATTTAAACTCTAGATACATTTCTTCTGATATATCTGAATTGATTACTTGCGAGTTTGAGGACGAACTCAGATTTAAGAGGGGGAGAAATGTAAGGCCCGAGAAATTAATCCAATTAATCCGAAACGATTTGGAAATGATTATTATAATCATGGATGATAATTGAGAAGATTATAAACGAAACAGATCAGATCGGGAGAGCCGAAAGAAGAAATCACATTATGTCTGAAGAATGGGATTGGCGCACATGCGCAACGTAGTTGGGCGCACATGCGCGAAGAAGACAGTAGCTGCGGCGCATATGCGCGAGTAGAAATGCGCATATGCGCGACATGGCCAGAAGCCTTGGCGCATATGCGCGAGTAAATGTGCGCATATGCGCGAGAAGATAAATGCGGAAAGTGCCGGGCAGAAAGCAAGGCGCATATGCGCGGCTTTGAGCACGCATATGCCCGCGGCATGCATTTTGTCAAATTGCCACTTGGATCAACGTACGCCGTGATTGTATATATATATATATACACACATGCAATTCTTTCCTCAGAAAGGGGATAACCGAGGGTCTCCGAGGAATTTAGCTTTTGGTGATTCAAGTTACAATCGTTCAGAATTCGTCCGTTAGATTTTGAATCTGACTTCAGTTCTATGTTCGTATCAACGAAGGATACAACTGGACGTAAGTTTTATTATCAGATTGATATGTTTAGTCTATTGAATGATAGCAGAGCCAGAGTTTGAGTCTAGGGCAGAACAGCCTAGCTAGGGCAGAACCGCCGAGTCTTTCTCAGAACTGACAAGACTCTAGACTTACGTTGTATCGATGAGCTTTAGATGTAGATCGACATCTATTGTAGAAACTCGATACAGCATACCAAAGTCTAAATTTAGATCGGGATCCCTAGATTGGAATGAGAGATGAGTCGAGTCTTAGATATTGAGACTAGAGTTTGATTTACAGATCCGTATTAATGTATGTTTCGTAGATTACGATTCATGTTTTATTTACAGACTGGTATTGATACATGTTGTTTGATTATGTTACATGTGATAAGATATAATACATGCTTTTATGTTAATTAAGTTAACTGCATGTATACATTGTTTATACTGGGATATTTATATCTCACCGGAGTTATCCGGCTGTTGTCTTGTTTTGTATGTGTGCATGACAACAGGTGGGGCAGGATCAGGGTCCAGAAGATGAGGAGAGATCAAGATTAGAGTGGTGATCACGGACTTGGATGTAGATAGGTTTTATTACTTGATTGTAGTAGTTGAACCTAGTTGAACTAGATGCATGTTATACAAGATTTGTATTATTATACTAGTTTGTATAATAGATTGATTCCATTACCTTCCGCACTCCGCATTTTAAAAGAAAAATTTTTAGACTCTGTTGATCTTAATTGATAATTAAACTCCGGGTCCCTACAGGTACTATGTCGATCTCTAAGGCACCATATCATCTAGCACATGCTGAGATGAATGAGTTGAAAGACCAATTCAAGAGCAGCTAGACAAAGGATTTATTCACCCTAGCTTCTCTCCATGGGGCACGCAGGTACTGTTTGTGAAGAAAAAAGATGGGAGTATGAGACTTTGAATCGATTATCGAGAACTGAATAGAACAACAGTGAAGAATAAGTATCTGTTGCCCAGAATCGAGAATTTATTTGATCAGTTGCAAGGAGCTTCGGTATTTTAAAAGATAGATCTCCGATCGGGATATTACTAGCTGATGTGAAGGAGGCAGATGTGTATAAGACGACTTTAAGAACTCTCTATGGGCATTATGAATTTTTTTATGCCTTTTGGACTGACTAATGTCCCAGCGATCTTCATGGATCTCATGTAATGACCCAATTTAATTACGTGTTATTTGGCGATAATTCTGATTAATTATTTTAAATTGAGGAATTTAAAATAATTAAGCCAAATAATTAAATTGTGTGTTTATGCATATTTAAATGTTATAGCACACGGAAGTTGAAATAAAATAGACCGAGTCAAGTTCGAACCGAAAAGATAAAACATAAACACACCTATAAGATATATATCATATATATATATATATATATATATATATATATATATATATATATATATATATATATATATATATATATATATGTAATATGAAATAATAATAATCATCCAAAAACCACTTTCTCTCTCCCCGTAAATTCCAGAAACCCGTAACTTTCATTTGAAAGCTTCAACCCATTTTCGCGACTTTGACCGCCGATTGTGGCCTCACCGGTCGCCGAAAAATTCAAATAAATATACGGTTGGAAAGCTCTTGACGTAAGCTTTCCATTGATACCACTCTTGCGAGGTAAAATCGTGATTCCCGAAAACCCGGCAAAAAAACGTCGCCTCTTCCATCGCTAAATTCGCCGTCCTCCGTCGCTCGAAACTAAAAATTGATTGAGGTGTTTTGTTCCTTGGGTCATAAGCTTCCTTTTGGTATATATATTGAGGTATAAACTATGATTCCAGAAATTGTCCAAGGATTTCTCCATTTTTTGGTTAAATTTGATATCAATATTGATATTGGTTATATTTTTGGATGTAGGTACAAACTTTGAGTTGATTCGAGGTATTGAACAAATTTCAGAATATTTTACGAGAGATTTTTGAATTAGTGAGATGAATAAATCGAGTATCAGTTAGTTCGATGTTTTGCGCGAATTAAAATAGAAATAATTGATTTAGGCATTTTAGTCCAATATTGGAATTTTAAGAATTTAAAATATCTAAATAGTTGAAATTGGATTTTTAGAGAATTTAAATGGTTATGAAATTGTTATATGATAATAAGACCATTTAAATTAATATTCAGGTGATTTGTCTGAGTTGGCAATTCCAGGACTTTCTTGAGGATTTAAGTTACTGGTAAATTAGTTGAGGTACGTAGAGATCAGTTATTTTCACGATGTCTGACAGAGGCATCTGATGATCCTGTGTATGATTTATTTGCTATTTGTTGATTTATGTGATATTATATGCTGACTCGCATATTATCAGTTGGTAATTGATGTGCAAAATAAAACAAAATATTTCTTTTGTTCACACACATTTTATTTTAGTTAGACACATCAATACCACTGAAACATATCATATTGAGCCTATCTGTTATTGAGATCCAGTTATATTTCGGTTGAGATCCGTTATATATGTATGATGTGTTATGGTGTTCTGGAGATATTTGGCTACCTTGATTTGGTCCGGCTTAGGTAGTTGCTGGCTTCGAGGCTGGGCCATATCCCAGGCACGGTCCGCTGCCTTCGTGGACCAGCTTGAGCATATATGTATGATTGTTGATATCGATCATTTGACTCCTGATATCCTGATATCTTGCACCTATTCATGCATTGCATTCATGCATGGCATCATTGCATTTCTATGTCATATATCGTGGTTTCTTGATGTCTCGTACTGGGGTTACTGACCCCCGAGATGGGGCTGTCGTGTCTTTTGTGTGTGGACATGACAGGTGGTACATGTGGTTCGACCTCAGGTGCTCGAGTAGAAGCCTCGGGAAGTACCAGAGCTCCTTGAGAGTAGGCTCAGTTGTATTTAGGTACTGCGTAGTGTTGCTGTCTCCCAGATACTATATGTATATATTTGGAGGATTGTATTATGGTATTATCGAGCCTTGTCGGCTCTATGATATTTTGGTTTGTATATGTCATGATCGTGTCTGGCTGGCACGTGTGTATGCTGTTGTGTTTATTGAGGGCACATGTTGCTTATTTTGAGTATTTGATTTTCTGGTATGTCCTATTTACAGGAAGGTCATGCCGAAATTTTTATAGGCCCAACCGCAAATTTTTAGCTCACTTTTCCGCTGTTAACTGATTAATCATGATTGCATGTTAATAAATTGTTATTAGGATAACGGGCCCTCACAGTTGGAATAGAAGTCGACTCATCTAAGGCTGAAACAGTTAAAGAGTGACAAATGCCTAAAATTAACAGAAATCCGTAGTTTCTTGGGTTTGGCTGGCTATTATCGGAAGTTCATCAAGGGTTTTTCGTCCATTGTAGTACCCTTGACATCCTTAACGAAGAAGAATGCGAACTTTGTATGGGTACCAAAGTGTCAAAACAGTTTTGATCAGTTGAACCAGGCACTCACTATTGCGCCAGTTCTAGCTATGCCGACAGAACAAGGAGAATTTGTGTTGTATTTCATAGCTAGGATTGGGCGCAATTCTCATGCAACATGATCAGGTCATAGAGTAGCTTATAGACAGTTGAAAGTCCACGAGAAAAATTATCTGACGCATGACCTTGAATTGTAGCAGTCGTGTTTGCGCTTAAAAATTTGGAGAACACGAGAAAAATTATTTGACGCATGACCTTTAACTTGCAGGAGTCGTATTTGCGCTTAAAATTGGGAGAACTACCAATATGGTGAGAAATGCGAGATCTTTACGGACCACAAAATTCTCAAATATTTTTTCACCCAAAATAAGCTGAACATGAGACCAAGAAAATCGATACAATTTGTAATGGACTACACTGTGACATTATCTATCATCCCGGTAAATCTAATGTAGTTGCAGATTCTTTGAGCAGAAAATGGACAGTCTTGGCCCAATTATCAGTGCATAAACCTCTACAAATGGAAATTCATAGGTTTGATCTCGAAGTTTATGCTAGGGAAAAGGCCCCTAATCTCGCTACTTTAATAGTACAACCTATTCTGCGAGACAAAACTCGAGCCGGATAGTCTAACGATGAGCAACTACATAAATGGAGACAACGAGATGAATCAAAAGGCAGAATGTTATATTCAGTCGATGACAGAATCATCAAGTATCGAGGGCGACCATGAGTTCCTAGTGGGGACTCACTTAGAGTTGAAATTATGAGAGAAGCTCTTAGTACCCCATATTATATACACCCCGGAAGTACAAAAATGTACAAGGACTTGCAGCTCTTATATTGATGGCCAGGTATGAAACGAGACATTATGCACTTCGTACCCGAATGCTTAACATGTCAACAAGAGAAGGCAGAGCATCAAAGACCAACAGAAATACTCCAACCACTTCCCATTCCCAAGTTGTAAGGC
Organism: Primulina eburnea; assembly: GCF_022965805.1. Lineage (NCBI taxonomy): Eukaryota > Viridiplantae > Streptophyta > Magnoliopsida > Lamiales > Gesneriaceae > Primulina > Primulina eburnea. The sequence goes on along the minus strand of NC_133107.1, from coordinate 23,331,382 downwards.
CCGAGATTTTGATTGCCGTGATCGGAAAGGATTTGGGGATAATCGATGTGATTATAGATGGAAAGGATTAGACCGTAAAAGACGGAAGAAAACACGAATTATGCGCGAGGGCAGAACACCTCGCGCATATGCGCGACGAGGATCCGCGCATATGCTCGTGAGTGGCAGAAGACCTCGCGCATATGCGCGAGAAGTGTGCGCACATATGCGCGAGCATGGCAGAGAAGTTGGCACATATGCGCCAGATGAAGGCGCGCATATGCACGAGTTGTAATGCACCGAGACAGTAAGTCTCGCGCATATGCGCGGGGCTTGGGCGCGCATATGCGCGAGTCATGCAGAATTAAAAATTGCCACTTGCCCTTAACCATGCAACGTGTATATATATATATATATATATATATATATATATATATAATATATATATATATATATCTATATATATATATATATATATATATATATATATATAATGCCAGAATCAGATATGATTGTTATATGTTGTTCTTGACATAGTAGACATCGTATAATCGAAACCGGATCGAAGAACATATACAATACGAAGTTGTTATGAATTTTCAGAGTTGATTTGATTGTGATTAGACCGATTTGATATCAGATTTATGTTGTTATCGATCATGAGATGTTGGGATTGATATTTAATTGATACTGTATCGCTGTGTATATTGATATTATTCAGACTTGGATCAGATGAGTTGTTGATTCGTATATACTAATATTGTATTGTTGGTATTGTGAGATTGTACAGATTTGAGATTATGATCTGTTATTGTTGAGATTATGGATTGTACTGATATTGTTTATGAGCCGTGTTATGATATCTGTGATATGGTGATTGACGGGGTTATTAAGATTGTATTGTTATGCCGTCGAAACATCAGTGAAGTGATATTGATCAGATTCAGTAGTGATTGAGATTACATTGCATGTCGTTGACATTGATCAGATTGTATTTTGATTTAAGTATTGATCAGAGCAGGTCTTGAATTGAATTGTACATTGACACAGTATATTCAGTATTGATTTGAGAGTGTATTTACTGATATTGTGCCTATTTGATATTATCATTGCCAGATTGGGTATGGACAGATTGGAATCCGAGACTTCGACTTCGTCAGACCAAGAAGAGAAAGGTATAAATTGATGTTGATGCGGGATTGCACAACTCGAGTTGACTTGACTTGAGTTTCCCAAAATCACATACTTTACCTTATTGCATTGATATTTGCAATTGAATGAAATTTATATCTTTGATCTATTGATTTATGTATTGAGTCATAGGCAGATACGCCTAGTCGTAGACTATTGATCTCGTGACAGGGGTGCCTGATAGTGATAGAATCGTCACGGGCACATTGCACATTGTCACGGGATAGTGATTTGGCGAAAGTGCCAAAGTCTGTGACGGATAGAACAAGACACCGGATGTTTGGTTATATCGAAGTGGATATAATTGGAGTTTCTTCTATTACCGATATTCGATACGGAAAGAGCCAAAGTCCGTGAATAAGAACGTACCACCACCCCGATTGGGAGTGTAGGTGGGTGTATGCTCTTATTCAGATCGGGATCCCTAGATTAGGATGAGTCGAGTCAGAGTCTAAGAATCACGGAGTGTGATTCAGAGTTTTTATTGATTCATGTTTCTGATTTTGATACATGTTATGAATATTTGTTTCATGATGTTATATTTTTTTTATATGAAATGCATGTATACATGATTTATACTGGGAATGTAATTCTCACCGGAGTTATCCGGCTGTTGTCTTGTTTGTATGTGTGCATGACAACAGGTGGAACATGATCAAGATCAGGAAAAGGATGAGAGATTATAGTTAGCGTGGAGATCCGGGCCCATAAGCAGAATAGGATTCAGCACTGGATGTATAGTCGTTGAACCTAATTGAGATAGAGACATGTAGTAAATGACTTGTACTTTGATATTGAGATGTATATCAAATAGATTACTATTACGTTTCCGCATTTGTTTTTTTAAAAGAAAAAAAAAATTTAGTCCCACTTTTCCTAATTGTTACCTTTGACATTAATAATGAATAAGACGTGAATTAGCGTCCGGGTCCCCACAGCAGGTGGTATCAGAGCAATAGGTCTAGAACTGTAGGTTCTTGAAACTGAGATAGAAGCTAGTGAGCGGGGTAGAATGAGTTTTCTTTCCTTGCATGTGATTGCTAGCATGTAATTTATTATAATGTTGAATTACATTGTATATGCTAATATTGCAGTATGTGTTTAATGTTTTTGAAGATACATGTTACCTAAATATCTGAGTTGATTTGGTAATGTGTATTATTTGAGAATGAATCAGAACCGATTCTTGATCAGAGGTAAGCTGATCAGAAAGGGACTGAGACGGATTTGTCTCATGTGATTGCTAACTCTTGTGATCATCAGATATACCTCCTCGGAGAATTCCAGAACGAGAAAGTAGGGTGACTAATCAAATGGATGTGTTTGAAACTCTGATGGAAACACAGTGGATGAGGTTTCAATCATTGAAACCGCCGATTCTGAGGGGTATTGAGACGACGAGTGATTGTGAGAGTTGGCTCGACGATATCGAGATGCTATTTGATTCACTCGATTACCCAGATGAACGGAGAGTTAAACTGATTGGGCACCAGTTACGGGAAGTCGCAAAGAGTTGGTAGATCGCAACCAGAGAAGCCCTAGAACAGCATGGTATAGTGATTACATGGAAAATCTTTAAAGTCGAATTCTATAAAAGGTTTTTCCCAGGTTTGTACCGAGAGGACAAGAGGACAGAGTTTGAAAATTTGAAACAGGGTCAGCTAAACATTGAAGAATATGTTGCTAAATTCTCTACTTTGCTACGTTTTGCACCTCACGTGGCTGGGAATGATGAAGTTGTAACTGACCGGTTTGTTAATGGATTGAATCTTGGAATACTTGCATTGGTAAATGTGGAGCGACCCTATACTTTTTCTGACGCCTTGAATAGAGCAAAGAGAGCCAAGTCAAGTTTGATTCGACAACAAGAAAGGCTGTATGTGATCCAATCTCAGAAACAACAACAATCTCCAGTCCAATTCCTGCAATCCCCTTTGAAATTGGAGGTTGATAGTAGTAGTATTGGGAAGAAAGAACAGTTGAAAGCTCGAAAGAAGCAGTTCAAGAAGTTAGGGAGCGGTTCATCTAGCTCCAGTATTTCTAGCCCGAGTTATACCAGGGTCTATTGTAGAACCTGTGGAGGAAGACATCTCACAGAGCAATGCCAAGGAGTATGGTAGTTGCAACATTTGCAAGCAGCAAAGACACTTTGCTAGAGTTTGTTCACAGAGAGGTTCCCGAAGATTCTTGGGAGCAGAGTCATCTAGATCAGTGACTCAGATCGATAGATCATCTTCTGTTGTTTGCTCTTTCCAACCACCCTCTACTCAATCCCAACCAGGGTCAGCAGGAAGCCAGAGCGGTGGTAGTAATCGAGGAGCAGACCCAGGATGCACTTGATGATATAGTGGCAGGTAATTGATCTTTTATGATTATTCTGCGTATATATATTGAGAAATACTAGTACATCCTGTATATAAGTTCTGAATAAATTGCATTGATGTATGCTTTATCTGTTGAGTTCATATCTAATGTAGTATTTTATCTCTTTACCGTTTGGGGAGAGTTTTGATATCAGTGAACTCTGTGAAATATCGTATACTACAGTGAGATGAGAATAAGACTGAGTTAGCTTGTATTGTACTTGTGTTGTCTGAGTATGACTGCATTATTGATATTGATATACTGATCAAGTACATAGTTACCATAAACTGATTTCGGAAGATGGTAAGATTCGGACCTGAAATGGCCGAAGAATGAATATTGTACGGTAAGGATTCTGGATTGAGAATTCCTTGATATCTGTACTATCTATGACTCGATCATTACAGAAAGGAGCAGAGGGACTCCTTATGTATTTAGTTACTTACTGAAATTGAGTCCATCATTGGCTGATTTGCCAGTGACATGAGAGTGATAATGTTTTTCCCCAGATAAGACTCTGAGTTTGATTCTAGCCAGGGAGATTGCTGCCTTGACTTGGTACCACGTACTATTTTATTTTTAAAACACCTTACCGAATGATACTGATTGAATCGAAGGATTTGAAAGATCAGATAGCAGATTTACTAACTGAGAGTTACATCTGATTGAGTGTTTCTCGTTAGGGATGTATCAGCTATGTTGGTGAGTTCATAAACTCTGTGTTCAGAATATTTTGATGATTCTCTGATTAGTTGATCTATGATATTCTGGTATATTCGAAGGATACGATTGATTTTATTAAATATCTGAGTATTATATTGAATATTTTGAGAACCGGAAAATTGTATACAGAAACTGTTGAAATGTACATCTCGATTGAGACAGATTGTATTCAGGGTTTGTTATATCTGAAGATGATATATCTATTGATCTAGCACAGTGAAGCCATGATTAGTTGACTGAGAATGATATCAGTGTCAGAAACTTATAGTTGCATGAGTTTAGCAGACTATTATATCTGACTATTGTTTAAATCTGATTGAGAATTGTTCTTTTCTGGGAGCAGCATGTGATACATATCGTATACAGTTGAGATTCGATACCATTCAAGCTGAACCAGAGCTGATTTTGAGAGTAAAACAGTTCAGAAAGTTGATCAGGATGGGCAGAACTTGATATTGATAGTCAGAACAGGGTATCGAACAGAATAAAAGGTTTGTGACACCGTGTTATATGTTAATAACCGATTTGTGTGTGCCAGATATTTCGAATTGAAAATGACTGATGTTATCAGAAATGCATCATAATTCATTCAGCATTCATCCTGATAGCAGAAGGATATGGCAATTTGAAAAGACAGTTTTGAAAAAACAGATGAAATTAGATATGGCAGAGCATATACTGAAATGTCTGAATTTCCGACCAAGAAAGACTGAAGGAATGAATTCAGGAGATTGTTTATATAGCTTATCCATTCCTGAATGGAAATACAATTACATTTCCAGGGATTTCGTGAAGAAGCTAATGCCATCCTCCCGAAATTGAGCATTAATTGGAGTTAAGAGTGACTGACTGACCAAGTCTGCGGGTGCTAATTTGTGCATGAAGACGTACATATATGATTATATTACTGAGATTGCTGCCAAAGAAGTGATCAGATTGCATGAAGTGCTGAATTTGATTATTTTAGACCGTGATTTTCGGTTATTTTTCACTTTTGATAGAGTTTACAACAAACTTTAGACACTAGATTATATCTGAATACTGCATATCATTCACCGACTGACGGACAGTCAGAGTTGATTATCCGGATTTTTGAGAATATGCTTAGAGTTGTAGTGCTTGATTTTAGCACTAGTTGTGTAAGGCCCGAGAAATTTATCCTTTTAATCCGAAATGATTTCTTGATTAATTGATGTAAATTATGGACGAAAGGAATTAGACCGGGAAAGACGAGAACAGACGCAAAATATGTGCAAATGAGATACATATGCGCACATGCGCGAGTTGGTTCGCACACATGCTCGGTTTTGGCAGAAGACTCCGCGCTATGCGCGGCGTGAGGGCGCCCATATGCGCGAGGTGACCAGTAGCCTAGGGGAGTGCTTGGCGCATATGTGCGACGTGAACAGGCGCATATGCACGAGCAGGGCAGAGAAGTTGGCGCACATGCGCGGCGTGGAGGCGCGCATATGCGCGAGTGGCATTGCACGAGACAGTAGGTCTCGCGCATATGCGCGGCGATGGGCGTGCATATGCGCGAGCTTGCCGTGACGAAGACGCGTTGAGTCTTTGTGTCACGCGCATATGCGCCGCTATGGGTCGTGCATATGTGCGAGACGTTCAAAACATGCAACGAGCCACTTGTACCATTGCATGCAATATATATATATATATATATATATATATATATATATATACACACACACAATCGTTCATTTCCTCAACAATCAGAAAAGGAGAAAGAATAAAGAATCTGAGGAATTCGTAAGCTTTTGATTTTAGATTTTGATTTGTGAACGATCCGGCCGTCTGATTTTGAATCTGAGTACAGCACCGTGTTCCTATCAACGCAGGCTACAACTGGACGTAAGGTTTATTAAGTTTTGACACGATTTAAAATTATGATGTTGTCAGAATTGAATATGAATCACATATGGTATTTCTGATACAGTAGACATCGTATATTAGAAGTCAGAATGAAGAACAGATTGTTTGCGTAATTGTTACGATTTTCGGAGTCGATTTGATTGAGAGTTGATATCAGATTTGTATTGTTATCGAGTATGGGTTACAGGAATTGATATCTGTTGAATTATATTGCGTGGTATATTTATATGGTACCGTTATGCCGTTGAAACCAAATTCAATTAGGTTCTGATTTTATCTGATATTGAGTATGAGTCGTCTGATTTTATCTGCGATGTTGAAATTGACGGGGTTATCGAGGTTATATTATTATGACATCGAAACATCATTAAATTGATTTTGATCAGATTCAGTAGTGATTGAGATTACATTGTATGTCGTTGACATTGATCAGATTATGTATTGATTTGAGTATTGATCAGCACATATTTTGAATTGAGTGATACAGTGACACCGTCTATTCGATATTGTATTTCAGATTGATATGGAAAGATTTTATTTCGAGACTTCGACTTCGTCGGACCACGAAGACAAAGTTATAAGTCAATGTGGTATTGGGAGATCGACTCAAGTAGGATATACTTGATTTTCCCTAAATCACATACTTATTGTAGTTTTATGCATTGATTTGATTATTATATGATGTTCTATTGATTGGTAGGAAGCGTGTATTAGATGAGTAATCTTGTTACAGAAGTGCCTGATAGTGGTGGATCGCCATGGGCTCATTGCACGATGTCACAAGATAGTGTATTGGCGATTGTGCCAAAGTCTGTCACCGGATGATTGGCTATCGATGTGGATAGAATTGTAGTTTCTTCTATTACTGGTTATCGATACCATATCGATGTGGATAGAATCGGAGTTTCTTCTATTACTGGTGATCGATATGGAATGCCAATGTCTGGAAACCGGGATCCCTAGACTAGGAATGAGTCTAGTTTTAGATGTGGAGTCACGAGTATGATTTATAGTTTGATATTGATTTATGTTTCTGATTGCGATACTTGTTAGGAATATATGCTTCATGCTTTTATTTCTGTTATATGAAATGCATGTTTCGTTGATTTATACTGGGATATAATTCTCGTTATCCGGCTGTTGTCTTGTTTATATGTGTGCATGACAACATGTGGGACAGGTTCAGGGTCCAGGGGATGAAAGAGAGAACGTGTTAGAGTGGAGACTACGGACTTTGATTAGAAATAAGGTTTGGACACTTGATGTTTAGTTGTTAAACCTTAGTTTGAATAAATGTATGCTGTACAGGACTCATACTTTAATTTATACTGATATGTATAATAGCTGAATGCCATTACGTTCAGCATGTAATAGTGTATGTTAAAAAAATATTTAGACCCTGTTTTTTTATAATTGATTAATTAGTCCCAAAGATGATTAAGAATCAAATTAGCGTCCGGGTCCCCACAACAGGTGGTATCAGAGCATTAGGTTCCAGAACAGTAGGTTCTAGAACTGTAGGTTCTTGAGACTGAGATAAAGGCTAGTGAGCGGGGTAGATTGAGGTTTTCTTTCCAGCTTTTGATTGCTAGCATGTGATTTATTATAATGTTGAATTACATTGTGGGTGCTAGCATGATATTATGTTTTACTGTTTTGTTTAAAGATACATGTTACCTAAATGTCTGAGTTAATTTGGTAATGTGTATTATTTGAGATTGGATTGGAACCAATTCTTGATCAGAGGTAAGCTGATCGGAATTGGGATTGAGACAGATTTGTCTCATGTTACCACTGACACCTGTGATTATTAGATATACCCCCTAGAAGAATTCCGGAACGACGTAGTGCTTCGACTGACCAGATGGATATGTCAGAAACTCCGATGGAAACAATGATGAAGAAGTCTCAGTCATTTCAACCGCCGATTCTGAAAGGTACTGAGACGCCAGTCGACTGTGAGAATTGGTTAGAAGACATGGAAATTTTGTTTGAATTTCTTGGGTTCACATATGATTGTAGAGTTAAACTAATCGGGCACCAGTTACGGGAAATCGCAAGGAGTTGGTGGCTGGTAACTAAAGAAGCCTTAGAACAGCGTAGTTTAGTGATTACGTGGAAAATTTTTAAAGTTGAATTATATCAAAGATTCTTCCCCGTATCATACAGACAAGATAAAAGTGCAGAGTTTGTGAATCTAAGACAGGGTCAGCTGAATATTGATGAGTATTTGGCCCAGTTCTTTACCTTGCTACGTTTTGCTCCTCACGTGGCTAGGAACGATACAGCTGTATTTGATCAGTTCATCCAGGGATTGAATCCGGAGATACGTACATTGGTAAATGTGAAACCACCGAATAACCTTGCCGATACTCTGAACAGATCCAGAAGAGCAGAAGCAGTTCTGATAAGACAAAAGGAAGCTTCGTAGGTTCTTCCAACACCGAGACCACAGCAACTGCCTTTCAGAATCGAGATTTGTAGTAGCAGTAGTGGAAATAAAGAACCGTTGAAAGCTCAAAAGAAGCAGTTTAAGAGGTTAGGGAGCGGTTCATCTAGCTCCAGTGGTTATAGCCCGAGTTACACTGGATTTTATTGTAGAACCTGTAGAGGAAGGCATCCCACAGAGCAATGCCGAGGTGTATTTGGTAGTTGTCATGTTTGTCGACAACCAGGACACTTTGGTAAAGTCTGTCCACTGAGAGGTTCCCGAAGATTTCAGGGAGCAGAATCATCTGGTGGTAGTGATCGAGGAACAGACCCAGGACACACGTGATGATATAGTGGCAGGTACTGATCTTTTATGATTATGTTGCATATGTATTGATATATACTAATGCATTTCCTACAATTATCTTTGACTGAGTTGCATTGATATATGTTTTACCTGTTGGGTCTGTATGTACTTTAGTAGTGATTTCCTTACCTTTTGAGGGAAAGGCCAATATCAGTGAAATTCTGTGAGACGTCATATATTGCAGTAATAGAGAAATGAGATTGAGTATATTGTATTGTACTTGCGATATCTGATTTTGATTGAATAATTGATACTAAAATGATAATCAAGTACAGAGTTATTACAGATTCTTGCCAGGAGATGGTAAGATTCGTACCTGAAATGGCCGAAGAATGAATAATGTACGGTAAGAATTCTTGATTTTGGATTCCTATGATATCCGTATTATTGAGGTTCCTGAGATTGGACCTGATATGATTAGATATGTGAGTGAAAAGTGAAGCTGATTTAGAAGAAATGAACACAGCTCAGAATAGACAGACTAAAAATGCCAACGTCGGAAGATGACCGTTGATATTTGAGGCAGAAGACTGAATATTGAATTAACCGGAATTAAAAAGATTTGATAGCAGCTGTTGATGTTGATTTGTTATGAGCTGTTGATTGGTATATACGGATATTGTATAGCCAGTATTTTGAGATTGATTTTATCAGAGTTACTTCGAGTTATATTATGATATTATATTTCTTGAAGTATTATTCCAGATTGAAATCAGAAATCCGTGAAAGAAAGATGATTCAGAACGAAGACTATTCCGCTGTTGGAAGTTCAGTGGAGTCGTCATGACATTAAAGAGGTTACCTGAGAGACGATATCTTATATGAGACAACAAACTCCAGAATTGTTTCATTGAGGTGAGTTTTCTTTTAGCTTCTGTATACACCTCCTTAGTATCTGATTAGATATCTGAATTGATTTCTTGTGATTTCGGGGACGAAATCGTATCTTAAGGGGGGCAGAAATGCAAGGCCCGAGATTTTGATTTACCGTGATCGGAAATGATTTTGGGATAATCGCTGTGATTACAGATGGAAAAGATTAGACCGGAAAAGACGGAAAAAACACGAATTATGTGCGAGGGCAGAACACCTCGCGCATATGCGCGACGAGGATCCGCGCATATGCGTGTGAGTGGCAGAATACCTTGCGCATACGCGCGAGAAGTGTACGCGCATATGCGGAGCCATGCGAGAAGCCAACGGGAAGTCCAGAGTAGTTGGCGCATATGCGCTACATGGGCGGGCGCATATGCGCGACATGGACGGGCGCATATGCGCGAGCATGGCAGAGAAGTTGGCGCATATGTGCCGGATGGAGGCGCGCATATGCGCGAGTTGTAATGCACCGAGACAGTAAGCCTCGCGGATATGCGCGAGGCTTGGGCGTGCATATGCGCGAGTCATGCAAAATGAAAAATTGCCACTTGCCCTTAACCATGTAACGTGTATATATATATATATATATATATATATATATATTAAAAAGGGCTTAGGAGATTTTAAAAATTCCTTCGAAGTTTATAATTTAGATTTGCGAACAATCCGCCCGTTCGATTTTGAATCCGAGTACAGTACCGTGTTTCTAGTGACGACAGCATCAACTGAACGTAAGTTTTGTTACCTTTTGACATGCTTTGAAATTATGATACTGCCAGAATCAGATTTGATTGATATATGTTTTTCTTGACATACTAGACATCGTATAATCGAAACCGGATCGAAGAACAGATACAGTATGAAATTGTTATGAATTTTCAGAGTTGATTTGATTGTGATTAGACCGATTTGATATCAGAATTATGTTGTTATCGATCATGAGATGTTGGGATTCATATTTGATTGATATTGTATCGCTGGGTATATTGATATTATTCAGACTTGGATCAGATGAGTTGTTGATTCGTATATACTAATATTGTATTGCCGGTATTGCGAGATTGTACAGATTTGAGATTATGATCTGTTATTGTTGCGATTATGGATTGTACTGATATTGTTTATGAGTCGTGTTATGATATCTGTGATATGGGGATTGACGGGGCTATTGCTATTGTATTGTTATGCCGTTGAAACATCAGTGAAGTGATATTGATCAGATTCAGTAGTGATTGATATTGCATTGCATGTCGTTGACATTGATCAGATTGTATTTTGATTTAAGTATTGATCAGAGCAGGTCTTGAATTGAATTGTACATTGACACAGTATATTCAGTATTGATTTGAGAGTGTATACTGATATTGTGCCTATTTGATATTATCATTGCCAGATTGAGTATGGACAGATTGGAATACGAGATTTCACTCGTCAGACCGAGAAGAGAAAGGTATAAATTGATGTTGATGCGGGATTGCACAACTCGAGTTGACTTGAATTGAGTTTCCCAAAATCACAAACTTTACCTTATTGCATTGATATTTGCAATTGAATGAAATTGATATCTTTGATCTATTGATTTTTGTATTGAGTCATAGGCGGATACGCCTAGTCGTAGAGTATTGATCTCGTGACAGGGGTGCCTGATAGTGATGGAATCCTCACGGCCACATTGCACATTGTCACGGGATAGTGATTTGGCGAAAGTGCCAAAGTCTGTGACGGATAGGTCAAGACACCGGATGTTTGGTTATATCGAAGTGGATTTAATTGGAGTTTCTTCTATTACTATATTCGATATGGAAAGAGCCAAAGTCCGTGAATAAGAACGTACCACCATCCCGATTGGGAGTGTAGGTGGGTGTATGCTCTTATTCAGATCGGGATCCCTAGATTAGGATGAGTCGAGTCAGAGTCTAAGAATCACGGAGTGTGATTCAGAGTTTGTATTGATTCATGTTTCTGATTTTGATACATGTTATGAATATTTGTTTCATGCTGTTATATTTGTTTATATGAAATGCATGTATACATGATATACTGGGAATGTAATTCTCACCGAAGTTATCCGGATATTATCTTGTTTGTATGTGTGCATGACAACAGGTGGGACAGGATCAGGATCAGGAAGAGGATGAGATATTATAGTTAGCGTGGAGATCCGGGCCCAGAAGCAGAATATGATTCAGCACTGGATGTATAGTCGTTGAACCTAATTGAGATAGAGACATGTAGTACATGACTTGTACTTTGATATTAAGATGTATATCAAATAGATTACTATTACGTTTCCGCATTTATAAAGAAAAAAAAAATTTAGTCCCACCTTTCCTAATTGTTACCTTTGACATTAATAATGATTAAGACATGAATTAGCGTCCGGGTCCCCACACAAGTGGAAGAGTGAGAACATCACCATTGATTTCTGGGTAGGTTTGCCAAAGGCGGTGAAAGGATTCAATGCCATTTGGGTAATAGCGGACCGTCTTACTAAGTCAGTACATTTCCTACCAGTAAAGACGACTTTCTCCATGACGCAATATGCGGAGATGTATATACGAGAGAGAGTCAGACTGCATGGAATTCCAGTTTCCGTAGTGTCGAACAGAGACACATGATTCATTGCATCATTCTTGAAGAGTTTGCATACAGCCTTAGGGACCAAGCTACTATTTAGCACCAAATTTCATCATCAGAAAGACGGTCAGTCTGAGAGAGTCATACAGATTTTAGAGGATCTACTCCGAGCATGCGTGATCGATTTCCAAGGGAGCTGGGAACCGAAGCTACCTTTAGTGGAGTTAACTTACAACAACAGTTATCAGTAGTCAATAGGGATGGATCCATACGAGGCACTCTACGGAAGGAAATGTAGATCCCTCATTCATTGGGAAAAGGCAGGAGAAAAAGCTACGATGGGCCCGAGATAGTTCAGCACACCGCAGATATAGTTGCCAAGATCCGAGACAAGATGAAGACTGCTCAAAGTATATAGAAAAGATACGTAGATAAAAGAAAACGAGATCTCGAGTTAGCAGTCGATGACCACGTATTTATAAAGATAGCACATATGAAAGTTGTTATGAGATTTGGAGTGGAAGGCAAACTCAGTTCAAGATTCATCAGACCATTCGAGATACTCGATAGAGTGGGAGCATTAGCATATCGAGTGGTGTTGCCACCTAATATCCCACAAGTTAACAATGTCTTCCACGTATCGATGCTCTGAAATTACATGTCAATCCCTTTACATGCACTAAATTTTGAGCCACTATAGCTTACACCAAACTTGTCTTATGAGGAGAGGCTTGCCTACTCGAATCTTGGGCAGACATTAGAGAAGGCTGCGAAACAAGGTGATAAAAATGGTCAAAGTCAAGTTGTTGAATCCCTCGGAGGAAGAAGCTACTTGGGAGACCGAGACAGATATGAGGAGTCACTACCCTGAGTTATTCGGTAAGTCTTAATTTCGAGGACAAAATTTTATTTAAGGGGAGATGGTTTCTAACGTCCAAAAATCAGTCAAAGTAAACCGCATGCATGCAAATTAATTAAATTTCTTAATTGATTTTAAATGATTAAATGATACATATTACATGATTAAAAGTTTAGATTGCATGATTTCAAGAAATTAAGTATTCTATCTGAGTATTTGATAGTAGGCCGGGGAAAGGAGATCGGAGACGACCAAGATGAAATTTTGTTTTTCGATAAATATTTTTAAGGCATGATAAAATGATTTAATAAGATGAAAATTTTCTAAAAATGCTAGAGTCCGAATTATTTTACTAGACGAGCTCGATTTTATCCGGGAAGCCGATTTCAGTCAAACGAAGGACTTTTAAAGGCCCGAAAATTATTATTTTTGAAAAAAAAATTGTAAAATTTTATTTTATAATTAAATGGGGCTTAATGGACCTAATTTAACTAGGATTAAAATAATAAAATCCCAACTTTTAACACTAGGATTTTAAAAATTTATAAATCAAATACTAGGGCTTCTAGACTCCTAGTGGCCGAAATTTGCACACACCACACACTAAAATTCAAAAATTCCAAGAGCAAAGTTCAAAGATTTTTCGTCGTCCGTTCATCTTTCTTCACAACCCACGCCAACAATCAAATATTCGAACGTTTTGAACGCAAAGACTTGCTTCTTAAATTTCTTTGGTGACATTCAAATCATATTACCAATGATTTATGTTTTTAATCATGAAAAATCATTTAGATCGAATTATTTAACGTAAGTCGTATATTTTTCAGAGTTGTCACGTTTCTACACAAATATGAATCACGTTATGATTTCTAATGGGTACATTGCCAATATAAGACGTTAAAGTGCTAGGAAAAGTGTCGACTAAGGGACGATACTGGGGCTGGACATGAAAAAGATTAGCTGTGCCTGGTTGAGGGATAGAGGCTAGGGTTTGATGGATTTACATGGGTTTTACGGCTAGGCTAGGAGGGCAGTGTGCCTGGGCTCGGCTATGGCTTGGTAAGGGCTCAGTGTAGACGGTGTTGAGAGGCCAGGTAGAGTCCTGGAATGGTTGAACTTTGCTGATCGAATTAGGGCGGCAAAAATCGTAGCTTTAAAGCGCAAGGTGGCGCATGGTTCAGCCTAGGTGCATGAGCGTGCATGGTGGATCGAGGCTAGTCCATAGGGTCTGATATGGTACTAGATGGGTTCTTAAGTGGTTGCGATATGATGGCTCGAACAAGGGAAATCCGTGATCATGGGTCTTTTGCGCATGGGTGCGCACGCCTTAGCTTGGGGCTGGGAGTTGGTGCGTTAAGTCAGGGATGGCGCATGTAGGGTCCAAGAGGGTCTGTGTCAGGTCTGGTCTAGGGTGGCTCGGTGGTGGCTCGTGGTTTTGGCGAGGCGAGCGGTTTAGGAATGGATAAGGTTCGGTTTTGGCTTGGGATAGAAATATGATCGAACCGTAGTCCATGGGAGGATAGCTCGTGGCTCACAGGGTTATTTTAGGGATGAAAAACTTGTGTTAAAATTTGGGATTAAAATATTAAGTTTCGAATTTTATTGGTGTTTAAAATGCTCCAAGGTTTTGTTAGTCAACATCGAGAAGTTTGGAGTTCAGGGGCAAAATGGTCATTTTACGTCTCGGGTAGTTCGAAAGGGTTGGAAGTGTCCCAAAGAATCATTATGCATGCTAAATGTAATTTTTTAAACTGTTTATTATGAAAATATGATATTTTTATGATATAAGTAAAGGTTTTACGAATTTTCCCGAAAAATACTATTTTACGATTTTTGAAGGATACAATAATTTATAAATAAAAGAGAGGAAATTTTTTTTTGAAGGATGCGAATTGTGATATATATTATATGATTGGTGATAACATGAGGGAAAAGACGTCAGAGGGAGTCCGTTTACGGGAGAAGGTACCAAAGAGAGTCCGACGATCGTATTTTCATATTTGGCCACGGCCCAGTGACAAGAGTTGCTAACGCCGTTCCCAGGTACTTGGTGAGCAAAGACTGATCAGTCAACCACATAATGATATGATTACAACTAGTCTCTTCAAAGATCAAACTGCACCCAAAATGATTTATGATGATGGAAAGATCTACGATCTAATGATTTATTTACGCTTATAAATTTATGCTAGCTTATTTTAAATAAAATTATAATTTTAATGCATGTGCCTATATATGTATTATTTGCTATGTATGATAAGAATGTGCTGAGTCATTATGCTTACTAAGTTTGGATGGTTGCAGGTAATGATAATTTTGAGGGAGGCGCTGTCGCTTGAGTGGATCGAGTCCGGCAGTACACTCCCAAGGGACTTTATTTTCCGCACCTACTTAGTATATAAAGTTTTTACGTTAAGATCTTGAGGATTATTTATTTAGAAATTTTATGCTTTATTTGAAGTCTAGTTTTGGATTATTTTAAAAGTTGACGTATGATTTTGGTGATTGAAGATTTATAGATTTATGCATTTAAGATTTTAAATGTTGAGTTATTTTCGAGGAGAGTTTCAAAGTTTATGATTTATATAAAAGTTAATAATAATAATTAGTCCGATTTTAAAGATGAAAAGTAAGGGATGCTTCAATTTCGAAAACCACATATCATATCATGCATAACATGATTCTCATAACATGTCATTATCATAATCACAAGCATAATTTTGGCCAATGCACTGAGATTCTTCTATTTTATATGATTTACTGATATTTGTCCTTAATTTTTCCTCCTCTAAGGGAGCGAGGCCATATAACATTTACAATCCCACCGTGTAAGGGCCATAAACATATTATACATATTGGGATTCCCACCCATATCCAGTTGAATCATCTAAGTGCCCAAAACATAAAACATATGATAATCATATAAAGAATGGGTAGAAGAAGAATCGCACTTGATCGTAATTTTCGAAAAAAATAAAATAATTAGTAAACAACATTTTTTAAAACAAGTCCACTTACCTTAGATCTGGAAGAAAATGTGAAAAATTCAAAAACCATAGAATAATCATACAACCGACACTTCGAAAACGTAGCAACAGATCGCTCGAAAAATTAGTAGTTTTTCAAAATTCTTTGTGCCTTATTGCACTATTGGATTTGGCTCAAACTTGGACGTCACGTTAATAAATAAGTCAAATAAATTATGAACGGTGGATATTGGGCTTGAAAATCGTTTTAACCTGTTCGTGGATGAAAAATCTTAGGTACGCTGTTTTCGCCCAGAATCTGAGCATTTTTTATTTAAGCAAAGGATATAAACAAAACTAACCGTTGTATTGGACTGAAATTTGGGTATATTATTCAAAACAAATGAAATCATAATTTGAACGGTGAAGATCAGATTCAGCACTAGAGCGAAAGAAATAATTTTCCAAACTTAGACAGAATTTTGATACTGCTTCAGAATTTTGGAGAGGAATTTCAAATTTTGGTGAGCAAAACACGAAAATTTGAGTGTAATATGAGGTGTAAATTTTGAATGAGAGCTTTTCCTTTTTATAGAGGGTGGTTGATAATCTTACCATAATTCGATTGATATCCTTCCATAGTTTGGAGTTGTTGCTTCCATAAATTTTGAGATACTCTTTCCATAAATATTGAGATACTTTCTTGTTGTGAAAAACTGACTTGTATGTAATATTTTATTCCAAATTTGATGGATGTCTCAGCCTTAATTTGATATTAATGCATGATTTGCATTAGATTTTGAAATTCATGTATTTATTTGCTTGGAATTTCAAATATCATGTATTATTTAATATTTTCGTATTTATTCTAACTCGAAAAATAAATTGATAGGATCGGTTAAACGAATAAAGAGTGTTTAGAAGGGGGGTTGAATAAACACTGCTCGATTTTAAAATATTCTTCGACAATATGAGTTCAGTTCTGTTACAAACTGAAACTAAAAATCCCGTCGGTCAACAACAATCATTTAAACTAAATAAAACAGTTGCGGAAAAACTAACTGACTGAAGGATAGAGTATCTAACTGAAAATGGTAACTGAAGTAATGACACAGTAAGTTTCTGGATGTTCGGAGAATTGAATAACTCCTACGTCACCCCTTCTATCACGAAGATAGGATATCCACTAAAAGACTTTGATCAAATACACGACACTGTACTGACCCACTTCAGTTTGGACTTATCACTTTGCCAAAACTGAAACTCTTAGCATACAACACTTTTATAGATCGTAACTGATCTTAGCACAACTTAGAAAATCTATTAAAGATTACAAAGTGCTATATAAGCTCGAGAATGTAGTCTTGAATACTACTGATATGACTAATAAGCGTGAGCTTTGATTTCTGATTGCAATTAGATATTTTTGCAGCGTAACAACAAGTAAAATAGGATAACTGAAAGTCGGGGGTTCTTCAGTTGCTGTTCTTTGACTATTTATAGGCTCTTCTCTTAACGGTAACATTAAAGAATGTTTGAATATTCTAACCGTTGATTGCCACGTCGATATATTCTGACAATCGTACACTGTTCATTCTGCAATGCGGCGTTCCACTACTAGTTGCAGGTATATGTACTATTTTTTCTGTTGTCGCTTTCAACTGATGACGTGTACAACTGAGAGGTCAGCTGGTAACGAATCAGTTGCTGAGAATGAACTTCAGTTGTATAGAACAGTTGACTAAGTTAAGCAGATGACGTGTTCAGTTGATGAGCAGTTCAGTTGCTAAGTTCAGTTGGTGTTCAGTTGATGAGCAATTCAGTTGTTAAGTTCAGTTGGTAAGTCTTTTTGTCAAAGCACCGTAATTATGTTTCCAAAAATTTCCCCCTTTATGGTGTTTGACAAAACTCAGAATAAAGTATAACTGAATGACTGAACTCTTGTAGATAAAATAAGATGTAGATTCAACTGAACTCATATTCTTCATGGATACAAGAATTTAAGATTACTTCTGCTTTTCTATAATAAAATCAGTTCTCTTCCCCATTTTTGTCAAACATCTCCATCTTAGAAGATAATTTTCTAACATCAATAGAGAGGAGATGTGGGGACCCGGGCTCTAATTCTTTTTCTTGGGATTTAATGGATCATTATTCTAAAACGTGGGTCACTTTTTCGCTTTTACATTTAATCAAATGTAACAAAACAAGCATAAGTTCTTTATTTAATTTACAACGTACAAACATAATATACATATCTTGTTCTTATACAACTAGTGTTTAATCAAACCAACTACTATCTATAAGTAGGACAAAACTAATAAGAAGACTACTAGTCCTCTGCTGCGCCCGTAGTCACCACGTTATCACGATCATCTCTGTCTCGACCCAGATCCTGCCCCACCTGTTGTTATGCACACATACAGACATAACAACAGCCGGAAAACCGGTGAGAACAAATCCCAGTATAAACATGTATACATGCATTAAAACAATCTAAAAACATGAAACATGCTAATATGAATATCATTCATATATAATCATGCAATGCGAATCTACTCATGTCTAGACTCGACTCGACTAGAACTCGAATTTCGACCCTCTCTCTGCTGAAATGAAGAAAGAATCGAAGCAAATCTATATATATCTTGCATGCAACATAACACATGGTTCATTCTTTGCATAACACGCATCACCGCGGGTGCAGTACTTGCAGGAGCGCGGGTGCGCTATGCCCTCGGCAGCCCAAACATTTTCCAAAATGCATCGACCGCGGGTGCGGCTCTTGCATTACCGCGGGTGCGGTCTCACCACCGCGGGTGCGGTCCCTGCAGCACCGCGGGTGCGGTGTCTCAACGGAAAAATTGTTCAACTTACTGTCCATGCACCGCGGGTGCGGTGCTTCCTATACCGCGGGTGCGGTGTTGCTTCGGCAGCACATTCCAAAATTCCACAATTTATAACCGCGGGTGCACTCTTGTTCTAAGCGCGGGTGCGGTCTAGCACACATGAAATATTTTGTACTTTCATCTTATGATGTGCTTTCTAATATCCTTAAATATCCTATTAATGACGATTAGTGTATCTCGAGCCTTACAGGAGATGGACAGAGTCGGAAATATTGCTGTTAGCAGTAGTCATGGCAACTTGAAGCAAGTCGATTTTTCTTGAAACAAGAGATTCTACACTGTCGACTCGTTTGTTGATAGAGTCTTGAGTGGCAGTGAGACTGGAAAATATCCCTCTGTTTTTCTGTATATCGTCAACTGTAAAAGTCAGAGAGGTAACAGCTGCTTGTATGGCGTTCAGTTTTCTAAGTTGAACTGATGGGAAGAGTCCAACTTCAGAGTATGAGACAGCTGAGTGTTCTGAATTTTCAATATGGCAGTGATAATTTGTTGCATACTTTCCTGCATATGCTGAACTTCTTCAAAAATAAGATCAAGATCTGATGAAGATGGAGGATGAGACTTATGAGATGTTCCTGGTTCTTTTGCCGTCTGTTCAGAAATGACTAAGGCTTGTTCAGTTGAAACTATATCAGCAACATTCTGAACTGGAACATCAGTTACAATAATTTCTCCTTGAACTGGAGGCGTTGAGGGTGGATTCTGATCGGCAGAAGAACTAGCTAGATGAGTGGCAGATGGTGATAAGATCAAAACTGGTGCCTCTAAAGAATGAACGTGAGAAACAATTGGCACATCAGTCGAAATAGCTTGGTCAGAAACTGGATCTTGCTGAACTGGTTCTTCTGATGAAATGGTGACCTCTGGATGGATTTGATCAGCAGAGTGATCAACTGGATTAGACAAAGGTTCACTCAATTTAGTATCTTGTACCACTGCTTGGATAATTTCTTCAATGTTTGCAAAAGAAAGATCGGCTTCAGTGTACAGTTGCTGTTCAGCAGGAGCTGGTTGAGGCATATCCTGAACTGACCTTTCAGTTGGAACCAAAGCCTGTCCTGAGGATGTTTTTTCAACTGTATCCTCTTCATCAGTATCTGAATTGCCTTGATGAAGAACCAATTCCTGATCCATTTCCCAAAATCTGATTTGAGACTGTAATCCAAGCTAATCGGTATTAAGCTGAGTAATTACTGCTTGATCAGCAAATGCAGTAGGATTTGTTGGAACATAGTTGTCTTTCAATTTGCTGACAATTTGAGCCAACTTCTTAGCTCTCACTTGATCAAACAAATAAGATTTCCTTTCCATTGCTTGAGCAATTGTGGCAGCTTTCACCATTCTGAGAACATAAGCTTCCAATTTGATGAAGGTGTTCAGCTGAGATTTCTTTTTCAGTTGCTTGGCAAAAATTTGTGTGCGAAAGGCTGTCCAAGCATCGTAGGACTTAATTTTTGAAGCAGCATAGCTATTAACCTTTGCCCAAACAAGGTCAATATGTGTTTGAATGGCATTCGAAGGTCTAGGCTCTTCAATCAGCTTACCCTTGCCTTTATCAGTGCTCAGAATGTGAGGGATTTCCAATCCTGTTCAAGTTGATTCCACCACCTCTATAAATTTTATTCCTTTGGGTCGAGCAGGTGCCACAGTGGCAGGGCGAGAGATTTGAATCAGAGGCGCTTTGGTCCTAACTGATTCCTTTTTGGCACCAACTGAAGCTTCTGGTGGAATGACTTTCAAAGGAACTGCTTCTATTGGTTGCTGAGCATCTGAAGGAATAATTGCATCAGAAGGAATGGATACCTCGACAGTAGTTGATTTAACCCTTTGGGTTCTCGGTTTCTTGGCAATATGTGGAGATGGAGTTTTCTCCGAGTCAGAAGTGCTCAAGATTAATTTCCTTTTAGCCATTTTCAGTTGAGCCAAAGTTTTGGCTTTCTTCACTGATTTCGGGGCTGCTTTCTCAGTCCCAATCTCCTGTTTGATTTTGACAAACTGAGCAGGAGAAATGTCCAGTTTGGTTCTCAGTGTCTTAGTGTTCTTCGCATTAAAGACTTTAAACTTTGATGATTTTTCTGTGTCATCAGCCACTAACCCTCTCAGTTTCAGCAGATAACTAAGTTGCACAGCAAATCCCTTGGATTGTTTAGAAGACAGAAACATATTCTTCAGAACAGTAAATATAACGTGCTTCCAGTTGAATTGACGATCAGCCATAATAATAGAAATGGCTTGAAATTTTTCCGAAGTGAGGGCAGCAAACGATCCAGCTTTTGCCAAAAGCCCTTTAGCTACAACATCAGCAAGTAACTGAACTTCATACTTCAGTTCTTTCTTTGGATCGGAGACTTTGATCTTCCGTCCATCAACAGAGAGTGCAGTTTGCATCTCTTCAATATCAGATGCCTTAACATCCGAGAGTTGTGCCAAACCAGCAGAAGGTAGAGAGAAAATTTCTCCAAAGGAGTCTTCAGAAATGGTCAGAGACTGATCATTGACCGTAGAAATTATGTTGCCATCAGAGTCGACCTTACCGATGGAATAGAAATCTTGAAGTTCTTTTGGGTAGATTTCTTGAGATGATGTACCCAAAAACGTCCGTAATCCAACAGCTTCCAGTTTTTGAAAGACCTTCTTGACATCCTCATCACCGAAGGTTAAGATGGACCCAAAATTGATATGCATAGCATTGAGCATGTAAGCGGGAACTGAAGTTGCCATTTCGAACTGATTGAATGCCTGAAAGAAAAATTGAAGGATGAAACTAGTTTTTGCTCTCAAGAATCTGTGGATAATACGCAAAGTATAACTGAAATGAAGCGGGGAATGGTACATATGTACGTGACTATTCAAATTCTGGACACGTGTCAGTCCATAGAAATTCTGAATTACAACGTGTGTATGTGTGCCAAATGCGTGTGTATTTGAACGGTTTTAAATGTGTCCACGTTGACACTAATCATTTTCTGAAAAACAGCATTTAATGCTTGAAAGACAATCACGTCACTTGATTTTGAATATAATAGGTTTAATTAGTTAACGTATATGGGAAGATTAGTGAGACTCTCAACTGAACGATCAGTTTTCAGACTGTGTCCTTTCAGTTGAGAGCTGAATAATCAGTTGTCTTCTCAGTTAACCTCTTAAACACCAATATTCCCCCTTAATAAATGCATTAAAGAAAATGAAGATAATATAAGCAAGATTAATTAAGGAAATCCTGATGCTTGGTAGAATAATCGTCATTAAGAATTGTCCTTTCAGCTTCCTCGACCTGGTCTATAAATAAGAGTTAAAGAGTTAGTCACAAGGATATCAGAAAAAAAAATATGGAAGGTGCAAGTAGCTCAAACGTTTCTCCATTCTCTCTGCAGGCTAGAAAGTCTGCTATTGAAGACGAGCTCTTCTATGATAGTCTTCCCTAGTGGGAAGAGTTACAGGAGCTAACAACTCTGGAAGGGCTACCACCTTCCAACGGATGGCACAACTGAGAGAAGTTCGGGAGCACTTAGACATTTCTGCAGAGGTGGACGTCTTCAAAGATGGTCATCTCTTCCAGCTGATGCTTCGAAAGGAGCTGGAGACTCTCAATCACATAGCTTCTTCGCACAGCTTCTGCAAGACATCTTCCTCAGCTCTAGCTGTTTGGTTGAGGATGTGGATAGCTGATATAGAAGAAAAATATGAAAATGTAGTCCTGGAGAATATCTATGGTTGAATAAAATGTTTATTTTGGATTATCGTCTTTTTTCTTGTTCCTGCACGTAATGAGCTTTGTGAGATACTATGCAAACATATGAGCTGATAAAACGCTAACTAATAGAAGATCAACTGACATCAGTTGAGAATTATAGATTTGAACAATTAACTGAGGAGTCAGTAAGTGACAACAAAACTGAAGAATAGATTAAGAACCAAGACAAAAATAACGACTGATTAGGATAAATCAATTAATCCAAGTATATTGCGAAAATAAGAAAACTTAGTCTCAACCAATGGTTGGTGAAGATATCAGCTTCTTGCTGCTCAGTTGATACACATTCCAGTCTGATGTTCTTCTTCAAGGCATGATCTCTGATGAAGTGATGTCCGACATCTATGTGCTTAGTCCTGGAGTAAAGAACTGGATTATAGGTAATAGCAATTGTGCTTGTGTTGTCACATAATATAGGAGATTCATTTGCATCAACAACATAATCTTTCAGTTGCTGCTGAATCCAGAGCAGTTGAGCACAGCAGCTTCCAGCAGCGAGATATTCTGCTTCAGTTGTGGAAGTTGCTATGGATGTTTGCTTCTTACTGAACCAAGAGATCAGTCTGTCTCCAAGAAACTGACATGATCCACTTGTACTTTTTCGATCAAGTTTGCATCCTGCATAATCTGCATCTGAATATCCAACTAAATTGAAAGATGAATCTTTAGAATACCATAATCCTACATTTTGTGTGCCCTTAAGATATTTCAAAATACTCTTGGTAGCAGTAAAATGTGATTGCATAGGATTTTCTTGAAATCTGGCACACATGCATACAACAAATACAATATCAGGACGACTGGCTGTTAGGTACAAGAATGAACATATTAAACCTCTGTAAAGTGTCGTCTCATTTGATATTCCCCCTTGATCAGTGTCTAATTTAACTGATGAGCTCATGGGAGTGCCTGCAGCTGAACATGATTCCATACCAAATTTATTCAGCAATTCCTTAGTGTATTTAGTTTGACTGATAAAAGTTCCTGAATCCAGTTGCTTCACTTGTAAACCAAGGAAGAATGTCAGTTCACCCATCATGCTCATTTCGAATTTATCCTGCATTAATTTAGCAAACTTCTCGCATAATTTGGGGTTAGTTGACCCAAAAATAATGTCATCAACATAAATTTGAACGAGTAGAATATGATCATTCTTGGAAAATTTGAACAAGGTCTTATCAACTGATCCAACAGAAAAATCGTGATCAGTTAGAAATTTGGAAAGAGTTTTGTACCAAGCTCTTGGAGATTGTTTAAGACCATATAAGGCTTTGTTCAAATGATATACATGATCAGGAAAGTTATGATTGATAAAACCTGGAGGTTGTTCAACGTAGACTTCTTCCTGCAACTGGCCATTCAGAAATGCACTCTTCACTTCCATTTGATAGACCTTGAAGTTTTTGAATGATGCATAGGCGAGGAATATCCTGATTGCCTCCAGTCTTGCAACTGGTGCATATGTCTCATCATAATCAATTCCTTCTTCCTGCCTATAGCCTTGTGCCACTAGCCTTGCTTTGTTACGCACAACTGAACCATTTTCGTTCAGTTTGTTCCTGTACACCCACTTTGTACCTATAACAGTTTTCGAAATTGGTCTTGGAACTAAGTTCCAGACATTGTTATGGACAAACTGATTTAGCTCTTCTTGCATTGCATTTATCCAGTTTGGATCAGCAAGAGCTTCATTAGTCTTCTTGGGTTCTAGTTGTGATACGAAAGCTGAATGAATAAATAGATTGAGCATCTGATTTCTTGTTCTTACTGGATCAGATGATTTACCTATTACCAACTCTGGAGGATGTGATTTCTTCCATCTGAGTTCAGCATTTATTGCTTCTGAATCAGCAACTGCTTCTGTGGGTAACTGAACATTTTCAGTTTCAGTTGGATCAGTTTCAGTTGGTAACTGAATGTCATTTGGTGGCTCTAATAACTGATCATTTGGAACAGCTTCTGGTTCTTCTGGTTGATCCAATACTTCCGGTTCCGGTGTTTGAAGATTGCTTTGAGTGATATGGATATCTTCTTCATCATCATCATCCAAGCTTATATCTGTAAATCTATCAGCTAGCTCAACTTGATCAGTTGGCTTATCAGTTAGTATAGTTTAATCGCATACAACATGAATAGATTCCTCAACATTTAAAGTATTTTTGTTTAAGACTCTATACGCTTTACTCACTGAATAATAACCAAGAAATATTCCCTCTGCAGATTTAGCATCAAAGGCTTTTAAATGAGTTTTACCATTGACAAGTATAAAACATCTGCAGCCGAATATTTTGAAGTAGGAAACCACTTATTCTTCCATGCCAGATGTAGTACCCAAATTCAGTACACGTATGACTCATGCATTCATTTAATTGTTAGACCATTTAATTATTTTTAAATGAGCTTTAGCCATGCATAATTTATGAAAATGCATTATTTTAAATTATTCATGTTTATGTGATGCACGTTAAAATGTCTTTTTCAAGTTTCATGTTTCAGGCGATTATTCGAGGCGGGATCGAGGAAAAGACCCGGTGACGATTTTTGGCAATTTTTAAATGTGGTATTTTATTTTTTAGTTGAGCTTGGGGCATTTTAATAATTTATTTAGATTTAGTATGTTAAAGCCTAAATTATTAATTTAGGGATTTTTGGAGTTTCAAAACTCTTAAATTGGGTAGTTATGCATTTTATCTAGATTAGGAGACTTTATTAGGATGTTTAGTGGTGCACAATTTTATTGACTTGTTAATGGAGTTAATATTTCAAATTAACTTGTAATTATTAATTTAGCAAATTAGTCTCCTAATTAACCCAAAACACACGCACGCACACACACTAGTAACGTAAAACACAACACACACAAACACAATTCTTTTTACTCTCTCCCTTTCATTTTTAAGAAGAAAACCTAGGGTTCTTGAGTAGGTCAGCAGCCGCCCCCTTCCCTTTAATTTCCAGCAAGTTTTGATCGGTTTTTATTCCAAGAAAAGCGTGCCACGTTCGTCTCGGATCAATCCTCGCGCCATCTCCGCTTCGGTATCACCGTCTCGGTAACATTTGATATCAAAAGGCACGTATAATCTGTTCTTTCTGCATCGATCTTGTCATAGTATGCGTCATGTTATTTTATGCGTGAAAATCCATGTGTGACGTTCGTCGTTTGAGCGGAAAATGGTTTGAATGCGTTTGAAATATTTTTTAGATCTGAAATCTCGTAACTTACTGTTCTGATGAAAACTGCGATTTTTTTGTCGGGATTTTAAGAAAACTTTCACCTAGAAAATTGTAGAACTTTTCCATACCTTCGATTTGATATAAAATTCGAGATTTTTGGATGAAAATTGAGTGAGTTATGATGTTTTTCGTGGGACTGCTCAAACTGCGACTTTTACGAAAATTGTGTTCTTGAAGTTTTTGTTGCAGGCTTCGTTGGGGATCGACGGGTGATCGTTGCTGTGTCTAGGTATGATTAGTATGATGTTGGGATGTTATTTGATACGTCGTATAGTGTCGATAGGCACTCGAATGCGTTAGGAGTCGTGGGAAACGAATTGGAGTCAATTGCTATGCTCTAAATTGTATGTGTTGTAAGGTGAACTTATTGCTTTGGGTGTTTGTACGAATTTGGTTGATGTTATGGCATGCTAAGGTGGGTCTCGGGGTGTCGTTTCATAGTCCGTGTAATCGAGTCTAGGATGTTAAGCAAAGCATGTACAGAAATTTCGTAAGTTCGCGACCACAGTAGGTACACGGACCTGGACACGGACCCTGGCACGGGGTCCGTGCCCCTCCCCTTTCCGAGTACTCCCTTCACAGTAGGTACACGGACCCTTACCCGGACCTATAGACGGGGTCCGTGCCCTTCTTTTTCTACACACACACAAGGCAGTGCCTACACGGACCCTTACCCGGACCTTAACACGGGGTCCGTGCCTCTGCTTTCCTTCGGTGTCTATTTCCAGAGCCTACACGGACCCCTACACGGATGTAGGTACGGGGTCCGTGTCCTTCGATTTTGGGAAAAATAATTTAGTATGCTTTGAGGTTAGACGTCATGGTTTAGTGCAAGGATTATCAAGGTCGTGTCATGGGAAATTTTAGAATGTCCTAAGTAATGATTGAACTCTAGAGTAAGTATGATTTCTACGCTAAGTTATGCAAGTTAAGTATGCAAATTCATGCTAGTATGTGTAGCAACGGCCCCAGTTGAAGTCCAACGAATCCCTCAACGCCAGGTAAGTATGTATGACGTGCAAAGAAAATATTTTAAGTTTTTGAGGTATGCTAAATGTCTTGTGACCAAATTATGAATGGGTTTGGAAGTCGGTGAACGTGGCCAAGGACCTCTCCGCCCCGTTAAATTATGAACGGGTTAGATCATGGTTGGAAAGCGTGAAATTATGAACGGGGACCAACCAGCCCGTTAAATTATGAACGGGGATCTCATGTATGCGGCAGTGGATACGTCCCTGTCAGCCCAGTACTGTGGCGGGTCTGATCAGGCGTTTATTATGTATGTGTCACTTGCTTTGAAACATCCTCTACGAAAAATGATGAAGTCATGTATGTTTTAGTATGCTCAAGTATGCAGTTATGATTATGAAAGTTTCACGTTATGGCACGTCTATATATGTATGCAAGTTCAAGTTATTATGCAAGCTCAAGTTTCAAGTTATGTGCGTTCTATTTTTAAGATGCATGCGATTTTATTATGTAATACTCGTTATCCCAGTTTATACGTATTGAGTCTTTAGACTCACTAGACTTGATCGATGCAGGTGACTATGTTGATGAGGAGACGGGAGGTGGCGACCAAGGGGCAGGCTTGGACTGAGTGGGAGGCTAGACCCGAGGACCGTCTACGTTATTTTAAGATTTTAAGCATGAAAACATTTATACTCTGATTTTTTGTGTGGATTGTGATACATTTTGAGACAGCTTTTTCTTTTAGCAAATTTTAATTGTGATGGTTGATTTCAAAGATACTTTATGAATGATGAGTGACGACCGTATAGATGTTTCTATTAAAGAAAATTTTTAATTTTTCCGCAAATTTTAAGTATGAAAATACGGTACGTTACAGTTGGTATCAGAGCCAGGTTCTTGTAAAGGGTTATGCCTACTGCCAGTCGCAAGAAGCTCACGAAGTCACACCTCAAGTCTGTAAGTTTAAAGTTTTGCATTATGTTATGTAGTAAGCATCAAGTTATGATTTCAGTATGTGCACGTTTTAAGTTTGATTTACGTGCATCATAAAATATTGATATATGTTCATGCATATTGGGTTGACGTGTTGGGTGAATTATTGGAACAGTATGCCTCCTAGACGTTTGGTTGACCGGGAAACAAGGGATGAGAACAGAGAGCATCGTGTTGAGGACAGGGAACATCGAGATGAGGAGAGGGCCAATCCTCCACCACCTCCACCACCAGATATGCAGGCTCAGATGCTTGCTGGTATGACGCAATTCTTCGCACAGTTTGCGGGGAACCAGGCAGCAGCAATGGGTGCAGGGGCGAGGCCCCAACCAGAGGCAGTATATGAGAGGTTCCGGAGGATGAGTCCGAAGGAGTTTTCGGGTACCATTGACCTGATGATAGCCGAGGGATGGATCAAGTCCGTCGAAGTAATTTTCAACTTTATGGAGCTGACGGATGCTGACAGAGTCCGTTGTGCCACCTTCTTATTAACTGGAGATGCTAGGCTATGGTGGGAGAGTGCGTCAGTGGCAGTCAATTTACAGGTGCTGCCTTGGAATGGTTTTAAGGAGGTTTTCTACTCCAAGTACTTCACTGAGGAAGTACGAACCAAACTCACCAACGAGTTTATGACGATGCGACAGGGGGACAGTAGCGTGGCAGAATTTGTTAGGAAGTTTGAGAAGGGATGTCACTTCATGCCCCTCATTGCTAATGATGTCCAGGCGAAGTTGAGGCACTTCTTAAATGGTTTGCGGCCGATCCTGCGCCGTGACGTGAGGGTAGCTGGCCCTACTTTTTATGCAGTTGTTGTTTCTAGAGCTCTGGCTGCAGAGTAAGACCAGCGGGATATTGAGGCGGACAGGCAGGGCAAGAGGCCCTATCAGGCTCCACCGCAGCCACACCAACAGCAGCAGAATCAGCGACGCCACTTTAAGAAATCGTATCAGGGGCCGCCAGGAAAGAAACTTTTTCAGGGACCGCCGAAGGGCAAGGGTCCCGTTCAGCAGCAAGGGGCGCCATAGAGGCCCGGTATTTTCCCAATGTGTCCTAAGTGCAACCGCCAGCATCCAGGACAGTGCTTATATGGGTCAGGCAAATGTTTTAAATGTTGAGCTACGGATCACATGCTTAAGGAATGCCCACAGTTGAAGCAGCCAACCCAGGGCAGGGTATTCGTCATGCATGCACAGGAGGCGGATCCAAACACCACCTTACTGACTGGTAAACTTTTCTACCTAAGCTCAGTTTTATTTTGCCTCGCATGTGGAATTTTTACTTGGGATTATTAGCGTGCTAGTAATATTTTGTTTGCCTAGGGTTATTGAATTCTATTGTGCTTAAGGTTTATGTTAGAAATTTTGGGAAAATAAGTGGTGTTTTACTAACGCATCTCAGGAAACATTTTTATTAAGAGATTATCCACAAATGCACTGATAGACTCAGGAGCCACTCACTCCTTCATATCAGAGACGTTTGCTAATCATTTGGACCTCAAGTCCATTGGCCTAGACGTGAACTTTTCGGTGACAGTCCCATCAGGGGAAGAGCTGTTAGCTACCAGTGTGGTGAGAGAAATCGATCTAGAACTGCACGGCCACCTAGTGTATGCCGACTTGATCGTCTTACCAATGCCAGAGTTTGATATCATTCTGGGAATGGACTGGCTGACAAGGAACAGTGTCTTAATAGATTTTCAGAAGAGGTCAGTTTTGGTTAGACCGCCAGGCATGGAGCAGTTTCTTTTTGAACCAGCCAGATGGAGAAGCTTCCCTCGCATGATCTCGTGCATGCAGGCGAGGAGGTTGATTTCCAAGGGGTGTCAGGCCTTCTTGGCCAGTATTATTTCAGCGCCTGACGTGCCCACTCCATCTTTATCAGAGGTGCCAGTAGTCAGAGACTTCCCAGACGTCTTTCCTGATGACGTCACAGGCCTTCCACCAGAGAGAGAAGTGGAGTTTGCAATCGATCGTGCCAGGCACAGCGCCAATCTCTAAGGCACCATACAGATTAGCTCCAGCTGAGATGTTAGAGCTCAAGAAGCAGATTCAGGAGCTCCTCGACAAAGAATTTATCCGCCCTAGTTTCTCACCGTGGGGCGCACCAGTGCTTTTTGTGAAGAAGAAGGATGGGAGCATGAGACTGTGCATCGATTACCGAGAGCTGAACAAGGTAACGATCAAGAATAAGTACCCGTTGCCTAGAATCGAAGACTTGTTCGATCAGTTGCAGGGAGCTACAGTTTTCTCTAAGATAGATCTTCGCTCAGGGTATCACCAGCTGAAGGTTAAGGATGCAGACGTTCACAAGACGGCCTTCAGGACTAGGTATGGGCATTTCGAGTTCTTAGTAATGCCATTCGGTCTGACGAATGCTCCAGCAATTTTCATGGACCTCATGAATCGAGTATTTCAGCCCTACCTTGATCAGTTCTTCATAGTGTTTATTGACGACATTCTCATATACTCGAAGAGCCATGAGGAGCATAACCAGCATTTGAGGACAGTTTTACATACCTTACAGAGCCGTAAGTTGTTTGCAAAGTTTAGTAAGTGTGAATTTTGGCTGTAGAAAGTTTCATTTTTGTGGCATATAGTATCTAGCAGTGGCATTGAGGTGGATCCAACGAAGGTAGCAGCCGTTAAGGATTGGGTTGTGCCAAAGAACGCATCAGAAATCCGCAGCTTTTTGGGTTTAGCCGGTTACTACCGTAAGTTCATTAAGGGATTTTAGTCCATAGCAGTGCCACTCACATCACTAACCAAGAAAAATGCTAAGTTTGTGTGGAGTGAGGGATGCCAGAAGAGCTTCGACACCTTGAAGCAAGCTCTTATTTCAGCGCCAGTGCTAACCATGCCGACAGGGCAAGGCGAGTTTGTGCTTTATACCGATGCATCTAAGCTCGGATTAGGCGCAGTGTTAATGCAGCAAGATCGGGTGATAGCTTATGCTTCCAGACAGTTAAAGGTGCACGAGAAGAACTACCCGACGCACGATCTTGAGTTAGCTGCCGTCGTCTTTGCACTGAAAATTTGGAGACACTACCTATACGGCGAGAAATGTCAAATTTTCACCGACCACAAGAGTCTCAAATATTTCTTCACGCAGAAAGAGTTGAACATGAGACAGAGACGGTGGTTAGAACTTGTGAAAGATTACGACTGCGAAATTAGCTACCATCCGAGAAAGGCTAATGTTGTCGCAGACGCTTTGAGTAGAAAAGTGGCAGTTGTCGCTCAGTTGTCAGCTCAGAGACCGCTTCATTCGGAGATTCAGAAGTTTGGTCTAGAGATTTATCGTGATGGCAAGGCTCCTAGGCTGTCTAATCTAACAGTCAAGTCTGATTTGCTAGATCGCATCCGGGCAGGTCAGTCTTCAGATGAGCAGTTACAGAAATGGAGACTGAAATACAAAGCCAAGGGCAGTGTACTGTACACAGTTTCAGACGGCATTGTGAGATACAGAGGTAGGATGTGGGTGCCTAGTGTTGGTTCGATCAGACAGGATATTTTGACAGAGGCACACGTATCTCCGTATTCCATTCACCCAGGAGGTACCAAGATGTACAAAGACCTACAATTATTGTATTGGTGGCCAGGGATGAAGTGAGACATCCGTAGATTCGTATCAGAATGTCTCACTTGTCAGCAAGTAAAAGCTGAACATCAGAGACCAGAAGGGTTGGTTAAGTCACTGCCCATTCTCGAGTGGAAGTGGGAGAACATTACTATGGATTTTGTGGTTGAGTTTCCGAGATCAGTCAGAGGATCGAATTCTATTTGGGTTATAGTGGACCAACTCACTAAATCAGCGAATTTCTTACCAGTGAAGACACTTTCTCCATGACGCAGTATGCGGAGCTTTATCTCAGGGAGATAGTTCGTTTACATGGATTTCCAGTTTCAATTGTGTCCGACAGGGACCCAAGGTTTACGTCGTCCTTCTGGAAGAGCTTACATGCGGCCATGGGGACGAAGTTGCTTTTCAGTACAGCTTTTCACCCACAGACAGATGGCCAGTCTGAGCGAGTGATTCAGATTTTAGAGGATTTGCTGAGAGCGTGCATGATTGATTTTCAAGGAACTTGGGAGTCTAGACTACCTCTAGTGGAGTTCAAGTACAACAACAGATTCCAAGCATCTATTGGTATGGCTCCCTATGAGGCGTTGTACGGGAGGAAGTGCAGATCACCAGTTCATTGGGATGAAGTTGGTGAGAGGAAAGAACTTGGTCCAGAGATAGTTCAAGAGACTGCAGACGTAGTGGTCAAGATTCGTGAGAGGATGAAGACTGCCCAAAGCCGTCAAAAGAGCTATGCCGATAAAAGGAGAAGAGATCTCGAGTTTGCCGTAGGAGATCACGTTTTTATCAAGATAGCACCTATGAAGGGTGTTATGAGATTTGGAAAGAGAGGCAAACTGAGTCCGAGGTTCATTGGGCCGTTCGAGATTTTGGACAAAGTTGGGACACTAGCCTATCGTGTTGCCCTTCCGCCGAATCTGGCCGGGGTGCACAATGTGTTCCATGTCTCGATGCTGAGGAAATACCTGGCGAATCCTTTGCATACTCTGAGTTATGAGCCGTTGCAGCTTGCTCCAGACCTGTCTTATGAGGAGAGACCAGTCCAAATCCTAGACAGGCAAGAGAGTAGGCTTCGGAACAAAGTGACTAAGCTAGTCAAAGTTCGGTGGCTAAACCAATCAGTGGAAGAGGCCACATGGGAGTCAGAGACAGGTATGAGACTACGCTACCCGGAGTTGTTCGGTAAGACTTAATTTCGAGGACGAAATTTTTTATAAGTGGGGGAGGAACTGTAGTGCCCAAATTCAATACACGTATGACCCATGCATTCATTTAATTATTAGACCATTTAATTATTTTTAAATGAGTTTTAGCCATGCATAATTTATGAAAATGCATTATTTTAAATTATTCATGTTTATGTGATGCACGTTTAAATGTCTTTTTCAAGTTTCATGTTTCAGGCGATTATTCGAGGCGGGATCGAGGAAAAGACTCGGTGACGATTTTTGGCAATTTTTAAATGTGGTATTTTATTTTTTATTTGAGCTTGGGGCATTTTAATAATTTATTTAGATTTAGTATGTTAAAGCCTAAATTATTAATTTAGGGATTTTTGGAGTTTCAAAACTCTTAAAGTGGGTAGTTATGCATTTTATCTAGATTAGGAGATTTTATTAGGATGTTTAGTGGTGCACAATTTTATTGACTTGTTAATGGAGTTAATATTTCAAATTAACTTGTAATTATTAATTTAGCAAATTAGTCTCCTAATTAACCCAAAACACACGCACACACACACACACTTTCACACACACTAGTAACGTAAAACACAACACACACAAACACAATTCTTTTTACTCTCTCCCTTTCATTTTTAAGAAGAAAACCTAGGGTTCTTGAGTAGGTCAGCAGCCTCCCCCTTCCCTTTAATTTCCAGAAAGTTTTGATCGGTTTTTATTCCAAAAAAAGCGTGCCACGTTCGTCCCGGATCAATCCTCGCACCATCTCCGCTTCGGTATCGCCGTCTCGGTAACGTTTGATATCAAAAGGCACGTATAATCTGTTCTTTCTGCATCGATCTTGTCATAGTATGCGTCGTGTTATTTTATGCATGAAAATCCATGTGTGACGTTCGTCGTTTGAGCGGAAAATGGCTTGAATGCGTTTGAAATACTTTTTAGATCTGAAATCTCGTAACTTACTGTTCTGATGAAAACTGCGATTTTTCTGTCGGGATTTTTAGAAAACTTTCAACTAAAAAATTGTAGAACTTTTCGATACCTTCGATTTGATATAAAATTCGAGATTTTTGGAAGAAAATTGAGTGAGTTATGATGTTTTTCGTAGGACTGCTCAAACTGCGACTTTTACGAAAATTGTGTTCTTGAAGTTTTTGTTGCAGGCTTCGTTGGGGATTGACGGGTGATCGTTGCTGCGTCTAGGTATGATTAGTATGATGTTGGGATGTTATTTGATACGTCGTATAGTGTCGATAGGCACTCGAATGCGTTAGGAGTCGTGGGAAACGAATTGGTGTCAATTGCTATGCTTTGAATTGTATGTGTTGTAAGGTGAACTCATTGCTTTGGGTGTTTGTACGAATTTGGTTGATGTTATGGCATGCTAAGGTGGGTCTCGGGGTGTCGTTTCATAGTCCGTGTAATCGAGTTTAGGATGTTAAGCAAAGCATGTACAGAAATTTCGTAAGTTCGCGACCACAGTAGGTACACGGACCTGGACACGGACCCTGGCACGGGGTCCGTGCCCCTCCCCTTTCTGAGTACTCCCTTCACAGTAGGTACACGGACCCTGACCCGGACCTATAGACGGGGTCCGTGCCCTTCTTTTTCGACACACACACCAGGCGTGCCTACACGGACCGGACCCTTACCCGGACCCTGACACGGGATCCGTGCCTTTGCTTTCCTTCGGTGTCTATTTCCAGAGCCTACACGGACCCCTACACGGATGTAGGTACGGGGTCCGTGTCCTTCTTTTTTGGGAAAAATAATTTAGTATGCTTTGAGGTTAGACGTCATGGTTTAGTGCAAGGATTATCAAGGTCGTGTCATGGGAAATTTTAGAATGTCCTAAGTAATGATTGAACTCGAGAGTAAGTATGATTTCTACGCTAAGTTATGCAAGTTAAGTATGCAAATTCATGCTAGTATGTGCAGCAACGGCCCCAGTTGAAGTCCAACGAATCCCTCAACGCCAGGTAATTATGTATGACGTGCAAAGGAAATATTTTAAGTTTTTGAGGTATGCTAAATGTCTTGTGACCAAATTATGAATGGGTTTGGAAGTCGGTGAACGTGGCCGAGGACCTCTCCGCCCCGATAAATTATGAACGGGTTAGATCGTGGTTGGAAAGCGTTAAATTATGAACGGGGACCAACCAGCCCGTTAAATTATGAACGGGGATCTCATGTATGCGGCAGTGGATACGTCCCTGTCACCCCAGTACTGTGGTGTGTCTGATCAGGCGTTTATTATGTATGGGTCACTTGCTTTGAAACATCCTCTACGAAAAATGATGAAGTCATGTATGTTTTAGTATGCTCAAGTATGCAGTTATGATTATGAAAGTTTCACGTTATGGCACGTCTATATATGTATGCAAGTTCAAGTTATTATGCAAGCTCAAGTTTCAAGTTATGTGCGTTCTATTTTTAAGATGCATGCGATTTTATTATGTAATACTCGTTATCCCAGTTTATACGTGTTGAGTCTTTAGACTCACAAAACTTGATCGATGCAGGTGACTATGTTGATGAGGAGACGGGAGGTGGCGAGCAAGGGGCAGGCTTGGACTGAGTGGGAGGCTAGACCCGAGGACCGCCTACGTTATTTTAAGATTTTAAGCATGAAAACATTTATACTCTGATTTTATGAGTGGATTGTGATACATTTTGAGACAGCTTTTTCTTTTAGCAAATTTTAATTGTGATGGTTGATTTCAAAGATACTTTATCAATGATAAGTGACGACCGTATGGATGTTTCTATTAAAGAAAATTTTTAATTTTTCCGCAAATTTTAAGTATGAAAATACGGTACGTTACACCAGATCTCATAAGGTGTTTTCATATGATTCTTATTAATCATTGATCTGTTTTGAGTGTAACACGCAGTGTTCACTGCTTATGCCCAAAAACTTTGAGAGATACCAGAATCAGCAAGCATTGTTCTAGCAGCCTCTTTAAGGGTCCGATTTCTCCTTTCAGCTACACCATTTTGCTGAGGAGTTCTAGCTGCTGAGAGCTCATGCTTAATTCCGGCATTCTCTAAATAATTTGAAAGAATTTGATTGATAAACTCAGTTCCTCGATCAGATCTGATTCTATCAATTCCAACTGATTTTTCATTTAATAGTCTTTTGAAAAACTTAATCAATTGAGCAGCAGTTTGGTCTTTGGACTTGAGAAATATAACCCAAGTGAATCTTGAAAAATCATCTACAACCACCAAGGTGTATTTCATTCCCCCTAAGCTCATGACTGATATTGGACCAAATAGATCCATATGTAACAGCTCTAAGCATCGGGAAGAAGATTAACGACCCTTGTTCTTAAAAGAATATTTGATTTGTTTACCAAACTGACATGCTGAGCAAATTTTGTCTTTGATAAAATCCATTTTGGGCAGCCCAGTAACAAGATCGTGGTTACTCAAATATGCAATAGACTTGAAATTCAAGTGGTTTAATCTCTTATGCCACAACCAGTTTTTAGAAGATTATGAGGCAATAAAACATACTGGTGCATAAGGTTGATCATTCCAACTGACTTTGTAAGTGTTTCCACACCTTTTTCTAGTTAGGATGATCTCTTCAGTTGAGTTTTTAACTGAACAAGAATGTTTGTCAAACTGAACTGAGAATCCATTATCGTATAGCTGACTGATACTGATCAGATTATACTTAAGATTCTCAACTAATAATACATCATTAATGGTGAAGTTTCCATGGATAAGCTTACCCTTACCCACAGTTTTACCTTTAGAATTATCTCCAAAACTGATGTTTGGTCCAGTGTATTTGACCAGTTGAGACAATAAATTTGAATCTCCTTTCATGTGGCGTGAACATCCACTATCCAAGTACCATATAGATTCAAAGCTCGTACCTGTTACCTGCAATCACACACAAGATAAGATTCTGGTACCCCTTTTTCTATTTGAGTCCAAAGTTGATTAGTCCTTTAGGAATCCAGACTTGGATCGATCTAACTGACCGTCCAGTTGCTGTATTCCAGATGGTCTTTCCCTGTTTGTGTGTGCTTGATGTACGGTGTGCAGGAGATACAACATGTGATTTGCCCTTTTTCAACTGATTGTTCAGTCAGTATCTTTTCTGAACTGGCTTGCTGTTGTAGTAATTTGAGTAGCCATTAGGGTAATTTTTGCTGAAAATTTTCGGTTGCTGACTTTGAGAGTCAGTCACAACTTTTGGGCTATAACCAATTCCACATCTTTTGCCCTTTTTCATACTTTGAGTTGGCTGTTCAATCAGTTTACTCGTCTCAGCTTGTTCTTGTACCATTACTGATTTTACAAAGTGAATGTATTTCCCTTTGTTTATATTCAGTTTTGGCTGAGTATCTTTGGAAGACGAATCATCTTTACTACAGAATCCAAAACAGTTTATCAGTAACTGATTTTTGAGAATATTGTATATCAATTAAAGCATCAGACGATTTGTTCCAAGCCTGAATAAGCTCAGTGTGCTTTGAATTTTCAAGCAACAACTTTTGAATCATTAATTGATCCCTGCTTCTTTCATTTCTGAACTCAGCAATTTCATTTTTTAGACTCAACATATCAACTGATTCATCAGTTTTTGTTTTATCGTCTTTGGGATCATTTTGCTTCGCTCTGGCTTTTTCAAACGATAAAGCAATCTTTTGATACTCATTAACCATGTCATGCAATGTCGAAATAATTTCTTCTCTGGTAAAATCAGTTGAACTAAAATCAAATACCTATTGACTGCTGGACTCTAGTTCTGTATCAGCAGCCATCAGACATTTTACTTCTTCTTCATCGTCACTAGAACTGCATGAAGTTTCTGGTTCTGATTCCTCGCTGCCAGTGTCTGTCCATTTGGCTTTGCTATCTTCAGCTAGGAGTACTTCATGTTTCTTTCTGTAAGGCTTCTTGTCATCCTTAGATCTCCTGTTGTGCTCATACACTTTCTTCTTTCTTTCATTTGAAACTTGACTGTCCTTCTTGGGTTTGGGACAGTCAGCAATATAATGACCTGGTTTGCCACAGTTGTAGCATGCATTTGACTCTTCTCTGGAGTTGTTTCTTTGATAGTTCTTTTGAAAATTCCCTTGATTCTTCCTCATGAATATTCCAAACTTCTTAATGAACAATGACATGGCATCATTTCTTAGTTGATCAGCAGCTTTCTCAACTGAACCAGTTGGTTCTGTTATTACAGCAGTTAAGGCGGTAGTAGCTGCTGGGGTAGATGGTTCTCCCTCTCGAGTTTGCAGTTCAAACTCATATGCTTTCAAGTCAGCGAATAGGTCATGGAGTTCAACTTTGTTTAGATCTTTAGACTCCCTCATTGCCATGGTTTTCACATCCCATTCCTTGGGAAGACCTCTGATTATTTTCAATGCAACTTCTTTGTTTGAATACACCTTTCCAAGTGCATTAAGTTCGTTGATGATGCAGCTAGATTCTTTCATCATATTCATGCATTGTTTCTCCAACTTTCATTCTGATGTTGTCGAACTTTTGCACGGCAACAGAAAGTTTGTTTTCTTTGGTTTGTTCGTTGCCTTCGCAAAGCTGAATTAACTTCTCCCAAATCTCTTTGGTTGTCTTGCACATCTTGATTTTACTGAACGTTACTTTGTCCAGTATTTTGTACAATATATCCTTTGCTACATTATCTAGATTTGCTGTCCTCTTGTCCTCAGCAGTCCACTCATCTCTAGGATTTTCAATTCTGTGCGGTGCCCCATCTGTGATTGCAACTGCTGTATTGGCTTCCAAAATCTTCATGGGTCCGTCAGTTATAACGTACCACATGTCATCATCATGTGCAGCTAGATGAGCCTGCATCCTGATCTTCCAATCGTCAAAGTCTTCTCTTGAGAACATAGGAATCTTGTTGAATGAAGACATAGTGAACAATTTAAGTAAGATAATCTTTGATAGGATATAACTACGCTCTGATACCACTTGATAGGATCGGTTAAACGAATAAAGAGTGTTTAAAATATTCTTCGACAATATGAGTTCAGTTCTGTTACAAACTGAAACTGAAAATCCCGTCGGTCAACAACAATCAGTTAAACTGAATAAAACAGTTGCGGAAAAACTAACTGACTGAAGGATAGAGTATCTAACTGAAAATGGTAACTGAAGTAATGACACAGTAAGTTTCTGGATGTTCGGAGAATTGAATAACTCCTACGTCACCCCTTCTATCACGAAGATAGGATATCCACTAAAAGACTTTGATCAAATACACGACACTGTACTGACCCACTTCAGTTTGGACTTATCACTTTGTCAAAACTGAAACTCTTAGCATACAACACTTTTATAGATCGTAACTAATCTTAGCACAACTTAGAAAATCTATTAAAGATTACAAAGTGCTATATAACCTCGAGAATGTAGTCTTGAATACTACTGATATGACTAATAAGCGTGAGCTTTGATTTCTGATTGCGAGTAGATATTTTTGCAACGTAACAGCAAGTAGAATAGGATAACTGAAAGTCGGGGGTTCTTCCGTTGATGTTCTTCGACTATTTATTGGCTCTTCTCTTAACGGTAACTGTAATGCCCAGAGCAATGATTGACATGTACGAATTCATAGATATGTTGTGAAGATCGTACATAACCATAAGAAATGATATCTATTGAGATTAGATTGACCGATATTGAGAATGTTGGATTATTTATATTTCGGTGAGACCGGAAGGACCGAACCAGGATCGGATCGTCCGATGCGTTCGGATCGTCCGATCGGCGTTCGGAGCGTCCGAGCCAGGTGGCTGGACACATGGATGGCATGCAATAGTTCGGATCGACCGATCGTAGTTCGGATCATCCGAGACAGTTGGCTAGAGACGTGGAAGACATGCAGGATTCGGAACGTCCGAAGTAAGTTCGGAGCGTCCGACGTGTGTCAGATCGGATCGTCCGAAGTGGATCGGATCTTCCGATCGTTGTCTATAAATAGAGACGCGAGGTCTCAGTTTAGAGTCATTCCTACGAGCTCTCAGTAGAAGTAGAAGTGTTAAGAGTCATTTCTATTGCAGATTCATCTTCACGACTGTAACAGCAATTCTACGACGAAAGGTATAATACATGTTTTGTTTTGGGGAATCACGACTCAAATGAGATCACATTTGAGTTTCCCAACCAAAACCACATACGAGTTTTATTGTTTATATCTAGATATAGGTATTATTATTATAGATTTATTTATAGATCTTGTATGCAAATCTCGCTATGCTTTGTTTACAGATCATGTTACATTGCATTAGATGTTTATTAGAACTTGTATTCAATTCTTATTATGCTTTGTTTACAGATCATGTTACATTGCATTAGATGATTATGCTTGTTTACAGATTTTGTATTCATGCATTAAGATAGGACAGTCTGGAGATCAGGCAGACTTCTAGATGTTCGGTTCTATCCCAGCTTAGGGGAAGATCACCGCCCCTTTGTAGACGTGGATACAGATCAGGCCGAAGTCTAGGAATAAGACGTACCGTCACCTCGATTGGGAGGGTAGGTGATAGATCGTCTTATTCACACCGGGATCCCTAGAGTTTTAGTCGAGTCGCATCTAGACATGATTAGGCTCGCATTTCATGATTTTATATGAATGACATTCATATCAGCATGTTTCATGTTTTATAGTATTTATATGCATGTTCACATGTTTATACTGGGATGTGTTCTCACCGGTTTTCCGGCTGTTGTTATGTCTGTATGTGTGCATAACAACAGGTGGGGCAGGATTTGGGTCGAGACAGAGATGATCGTGTTAGCGTGGAGATCTCGGGCCTAGCAGACGGACCAGTAGTTGTCTTTTGTTATGTACTGTATTTTATATACGGAACAGGACATAGATTTTATGTTTGTATGTTGTAAATTAAATAAAGAACTTGTGCTTGTCTAGTTACATTTTGATTTAAATATAAAAGCGAAAAATTGACCCACATTTTAGAATAACAATCCATTTAATCCCAAGAAAAAGATTTAGAGCCCGGGTCCCCACAGTAACATTAAAGAATGTTTGAATATTCTAACTGTTGATTGCCACGTCGATATATTCTGACAATCGTACACTGTTCATTCTGCAATACGGCGTTCCACTACTAGTTGCAGGTATATGTACTATTTTGTCTGTTGTCGCTTTCAACTGATGACGTGTACAACTGAGAGGTCAGCTGGTAACGAATCAGTTGCTGAGAATGTACTTCAGTTGTATAGAACAGTTGACTGAGTTCAGTAGATGACGTGTTCAGTTGATGAGCAGTTCAGTTGCTAAGTTCAGTTGGTGTTCAGTTGATGAGCGATTCAGTTGTTAAGTTCAGTTGGTAAGTCTTTTTGTCAAAGCACCGGAATTAAGTTTCCAACATAAATTCTTATACATATCTCTAAATAATAAAGTGCCCAAAAATTTGGGTTTTCACAGCATATGAATTCGATAACGATTTGATATGTATTAAGTAATAAGAGTGACATAGTATGTGCAGCTGAGGAAACACATTTTAATAATACACATGTCTTACTCTGGCCAGAGATTTCTTGCCTTTTAACTTGTCGGATAACATAAGATATCTTCGTTTGTAGGAAAACGGTGAATCCCTGACTACAATAAATTTTCTCCAACGTATTTCAAAACTACACCCAACTTGCAACCTGATGACCCTCAATGGAGTCATCAAATGGATAAAGTGCATGCTAATATGTAGAGCCTCTATATTATCCTGGGTCAAAGGACTAATGATGTATCACTTGATAAATGATAACCACTTGGACAATCCGATGGATGGTTGTTCAACGAATCATCAAATGATCACTCATCTGTATGAATGGACATCTTTATATGTTTACCAATGAAACATAGCGTTTACATCACAGATGCTAGTCTCAAACTCAAGCGACCTTTATCCTTATTTAGGTGGTTGATTAGACTAGAAACATATTTAGAATATATGATACACTTCCTAATGAGTTTCATGATCTTACATTTAGAGGCATATCTCATGGTACCTATTATATATTCAAAAACTTTATTTATGCAGCTTGTATGAATATACAGATAAATTAAATGTCATAATTGGATAAAAATGTAAAATATTATTAAAATGAAGATCGTTTTTACATTAGATGCAATAAAACTCAAGCCACAAATTGGCTTGATCGGAAACTACTCTTATAGTTATTTCATCTAGGGGAGAGATGGAAATTGAACGAGGAAAGGGCGCCAAACATATTGTTAATACATCACTTTTGAATTCAATACGAGGTGCGATGACCCTGAGCATGTTGGATCTCGGTTTTCTACACGCCCAAACGCAGCGAAAGTTTTAAAATTTTCAAATCTTGACATTCAAGATATTGTTTGGGCGCTCGTATTATTTTATCATAAACATACATAGGGTGTTAGAAAATTATACCTTTGTGAATTTAATCACTGGACACCAACCGATACGGTATAACAGATATGGCTCTTGATGAATCCCATCGAACTTTCTTCAAGAGAATCCTTTCGAATCGTCTAATTAGGTCCACGACTAAATTGTTTGTTCCTCCTCTAATTTACACTAGAAAAATTAGAAGAAGTTTCTCGTTGGAGATTTAAAATTTGAGAAAGACTCAAAAATCTTTTCTTGAAAAAATGGCAAAACCAATTTTGAGGAATCTTGGATGTGATTTACGTGAATCACATTTTGAATGAATTGGAGGCTAGGTTTTCTTTTCCTTTTTATTTCTTTAAAAACAAAAACATTAACCTAAATTCCATAATTAACATTAATGGGCTTGATTAATTAATTGGACTAGTCCAACTAGTTTAATTAATTAATCAAAGTCTATTAATAAATTTAATTATTTAGTATGTTGGACTTGTACTCCTACAAGCCCATTAAACATACTCACACTATATTTAATTTAATATTTAATAAACTCAACCTTTGAGCTTAATAAATTGAATACATTATAAATTCAACATTTGAATTTAATATTTAAATTATAAATTCAACTCCTTGAATTTTATCACCTCCAAAATTTAATATTTAATAAACCCAACTTTTGAGTTTAATAAATTAAATTATCAAATTTCATAAATTCAACTCCTTGAATTTATTTTCTCCAAATTTCATAAATTCAACTTCTTGAATTTACTATATCATAAATTCAACTCCTTGAATTTATTTTCTCAAAATTTTAATTATCATAAATTCAACTCCTTAAATTTACTATATTATAATATAAATTCAACTCCTTGAATTTATTCTCTCAACGGGAACTAACGATCCAGTGCTTGTGTGACCCTCAATGGTTCAGGGATACATCTAGCCGTGTGTTCACAACTCTTTGTGATTCAGGACATAATCCTTTATTCGGGCTTACCCTGGTTAGCCCCATTCTTTTCATCAACACTTTGATCAAGAATGTCAGAACTCATTTCTGATTGCACCCATCGGATCATGGTAAGAGCGTCTAGTAGCATCGCCCCATGATCCCCTAGGTATCACAGATAGTGCCTGCAAGAACCAGTAGATTATGATTAACGTATAGTACGGTCCCTTCATCTCATATATCCCGATCGAATATGCAACCATTGGTTCATCGAGGGTTGCATATTAATTCGATAACTATGTGATAACTATAATAGTGGCATCGCGTGTACTATTGGAGATTCCATGCACTATTATTACATCAGATCACATAGGATATCCACACCCGCAGGTGAGCGGTGAATCCCCAACTACAATGCACTGGCTCCTATATGTGTCGCAACTATACCCAACTTCGCCACCTGATGACTCTCCTGGAGCCGGTAAACGAGTCAAAGCACAGCCCTAGCATATAGAGCCTCAGTGTTGTCCCGGGTCGTAAGGACTAATGGTGTACAATCATAACCACGGACTTATCCTCTCGATGAATGATAACCACTTGGAAAGTCCGAGGGAGGGTTGTTCGGTATAATCATCATATGACTACCCATCTGTATGTTTGGACATCTCCATGCCCTTACCAAGAAATGCAGTACACAACATCACAAATGCTAGTCTCGAGCTCAAGCGACCTTTATCCATGTTTTAGGCGGCTGAATCGACTAGGAACTAATTTAGAATATGCAGTGTTTACAAATGAGTTTCAACA
The DNA here is from genome assembly GCF_022965805.1 of Primulina eburnea. Taxonomy (NCBI): domain Eukaryota; kingdom Viridiplantae; phylum Streptophyta; class Magnoliopsida; order Lamiales; family Gesneriaceae; genus Primulina; species Primulina eburnea. Next base: position 23,287,399 of record NC_133107.1, on the reverse strand, counting down.
TCGAATTACGATTCATTTGTATTAAAGCATAATCAAGGACTTTATCTATGCTGATTGCATGGGTATACAGATAAAGTATAAAAAGACCATAAATAGTTAAATTATATTAAAATAAAGATTGTTTATTTTACTTGAGTCAATAAATTCCCTAGCCAACCGTTGGCTTGCGGGGCATCTACTCTAACAATCTCCCACTTGCCCTAGAGTCAACTACCCTTAATCACATTGCTTCGTGATGCCTTTCAAACAATGGTCTTGGCAAGGGCTTTGTAAGTGGATCAGCAACATTATCTGCATAGGAGACTCTTTCAACTGATATGTCTCCTCTTCCCACCATCTCCCGTATGACATGGAACTTCCTCAGTACATGTTTGGATCGCTGATGAGACCTTGGTTCCTTTGCTTGCGCAATGGTACCAGTGTTGTCCCAGTACAACGGGACTGGATCAACTCCATTAGGAATAACGTCCAACTCTTTGGACAAAATTCCTCATCCAAACTACCTCCTTGGCTGCATCAGATGCAGCAATGTATTCAGCTTCAGTGGTGGAATCCGCAACGGTATCTTGCTTGGAACCTTTCCAAGAGACAGCCGCACCATATAGCATGAATACAAAACCAGAGGTCGATTTCGAATCAACTACGTCACATTGGAAGCTAGAATCGGTGTAGCCTTCCAATTATAATTCTCCACCCCTTAGACCATGAACAAGTTCTTAGTTCTTCTCAAGTACTTAAGAATATCTTTCACGGCCTTCCAATTTATTGGACCAGGGTTCGCCTGATATCTGCTTGTAACGCTCAAAGCGTAATCAATATCAGGACGTGTCGATATCATACCATACATGATACTACCAATAGCTGACGCATATGGAATACATGTCATCATCTCTATCTTTTCATCAGTTTTGGGACACATAGCTTTAGATAGAGTAATACCATGACACATTGGTAAGTATCCTCTCTTGGACTCTTCCATAGAGAATCTATTTAGAATGATATCGATATAAATCGCTTGGGTGAGCCCCGGCATCCTTTTGATCTATCTCTATAGATTTGTATTCCCAATACATAGGATGCTTCACCCATGTCTTTCATGGAGAATTTATTTGCTAACCATACTTTAGTTGATTGCAATAATCCTACATCATTCCCAATGAGTAGGATATCATCAACATAAATTACTAGGAATGTCACTGCACTGGCCAGAGATTCCATGCACTATTATTACATCAGATCACATAGGATATCCACACCCGCAGGTGAGCGGTGAATCCCCGACTACAATGCACTGGCTCCTATATGTGTCGCAACTATACCCAACCTCGCCACCTGATGACTCTCCTGGAGCCGGTAAACGAGTCAAAGCACAGCCCTAGCATATAGAGCCTCAGTGTTGTCCCTGGTCGTAAGGACTAATGGTGTACAATCATAACCACGGACTTATCCTCTCGATGAATGATAACCACTTGGAAAGTCCGAGGGAGGGTTATTCGGTATAATCATCATATGACTACCCATCTGTATGTTTGGACATCTCCATGCCCTTACCAAGAAATGCAGTACACAACATCACAGATGCTAGTCTCGAGCTCAAGCGACCTTTATCCATGTTTTAGGCGGCTGAATCGACTAGGAACTAATTTAGAATATGCAGTGTTTACAAATGAGTTTCAACATCGAATTACGATTCATTTGTATTAAAGCATAATCAAGGACTTTATCTATGCTGATTGCATGGGTATACAGATAAAGTATAACAAGACCATAAATAGTTAAATTATATTAAAATAAAGATTGTTTATTTTACTTGAGTCAATAAATTCCCTAGCCAACCGTTGGCTTGCGGGGCATCTACTCTAAAAATCTCCCACTTGCCCTAGAGTCAACTACCCTTAATCACATTGCTTCGTGATGCCTTTCAAACAATGGTCTTGGCAAGGGCTTTGTAAGTGGATCAGCAACATTATCTGCATAGGGGACTCTTTCAACTGATATGTCTCCTCTTCCCACCATCTCCCGTATGACATGGAACTTCCTCAGTACATGTTTGGATCGCTGATGAGACCTTGGTTCCTTTGCTTGCGCAATGGTACCAGTGTTGTCCCAGTACAACGGGACTGGATCAACTCCATTAGGTATAACGTCCAACTCTTTGGACAAAATTACTCATCCAAACTACCCCCTTGGCTGCATCAGATGCAGCAATGTATTCAGCTTCAGTGGTCTGATATGTCTCCTCTTCCCACCATCTCCCGTATGACATGGAACTTCCTCAGTACATGTTTGGATCGCTGATGAGACCTTGGTTCCTTTGCTTGCGCAATGGTACCAGTGTTGTCCCAGTACAACGGGACTGGATCAACTCCATTAGGAATAACGTCCAACTCTTTGGACAAAATTCCTCATCCAAACTACCCCCTTGGCTGCATCAGATGCAGCAATGTATTCAGCTTCAGTGGTGGAATCCGCAACGGTATCTTGCTTGGAACCTTTCCAAGAGACAGCCGCACCATATAGCATGAATACAAAACCAGAGGTCGATTTCGAATCAACTACGTCACATTGGAAGCTAGAATCGGTGTAGCCTTCCAATTTTAATTCTCCACCCCTTAGACCATGAACAAGTTCTTAGTTCTTCTCAAGTACTTAAAAATATCTTTCACGGCCTTCCAATTTATTGGACCAGGGTTCGCCTGATATCTGCTTGTAACGCTCAAAGCGTAAGCAATATCAGGACGTGTCGATATCATACCATACATGATACTACCAATAGCTGACGCATATGGAATACATGTCATCATCTCTATCTTTTCATCAGTTTTGGGACACATAGCTTTAGATAGAGTAATACCATGACACATTGGTAAGTATCCTCTCTTGGACTCTTCCATAGAGAATCTATTTAGAATGATATCGATATAAATCGCTTGGGTGAGCCCCAGCATCCTTTTGATCTATCTCTATAGATTTGTATTCCCAATACATAGGATGCTTCACCCATGTCTTTCAGGGAGAATTTACTTACTAACCATACTTTAGTTGATTGCAATAATCCTACATCATTCCCAATGAGTAGGATATCATCAACATAAATTACTAGGAATGTCACTGCACTCCCACTAACTTTCTTGTACACGCATGGTTCCTCAGGATTCTTAGCAAAACCAAACTCTTTGATAGTGCTATCAAATCCGAGGTTCCAACTCCTTGATGCCTGCTTGAGACCATATATTGATCTCTGAAGTTTGCATACCTTATGCTCCTACTAATGTGTGTCCCTCAGGTTGAAACACATAAATTTCCTCTTTGATGTCTCCATTGAGGAATGCAGTCTTTACATCCATTTGCCATATCTCATAGTCATACCATGATGCATTAGCTAGTAGTAATCTAATGGACTTAAACATAGCAACTGGTGAAAAAGTTTTCTCATAGACAACTCCTTGCCTTTGATATAACTTTTTGTAACCGGTTTTGATTTGAAGGTCATTACCTTCCCATTCGCCCGAAGCTTTCTTTTGTAGTTCCATTTGCACCCTATGGGAACGATTCCCTCAGGTTGATCCACCAATGTCCAGACTTGGTTTGAATACATAGAGTCCATTTCTGACTACATGGCTTCAAGCCATTTGGTTGAATCAGTATCAGATATTACTTCTTTGAAATTCATTGGATCACATCCAACACAACGCTCATCATGGCCTTTTCATGAAGAAGCGTATATCTTGCAGGCGGTCTAATAACCCTATCAGACCTTCTTGGAGCTTGTACTTCAACTATTGGTTGTTGGAGATTAGGTTCAACTACTATAGTTGAGGGAGTATCTTGAATTTCTTCAAGTTCTATCATCTTGCCTTTTTCTATCTAATAGAAATTCCCTTTCCACAAAGGTGGCATTTCTTGAAACAAATAATTTTGCTTCATTAGGAAGATAGAAATAATATCCAATAGAATTCTTTGGATATCCTACAAAGTAGCATAAAGTGGATCTACTATCCAATTAGTCTCCCGCTGTCTGCTTCACGTAAGAAAGATATCTCCATATTCTCACGTAAGAATATTTGGGAGTTTTTCCCATCCATATCTGTGGGGACCCGGACGCTAATCAAGTTCTTAATCGTGTTTGGGACTAATTAATCAATTATAAAACAGGGTCTAAATTTTTTTTTTAAAATACAAAGCGGAAACGTAATGTAATTTACTCAAATTACATATTAAACATGAACATACAAATCTTGTGTTATCTACAAGAATTCAACTAGGTTCAACTACATATCAGTGCTGAATCCTATGTTGCTTCGAAGCCCGGATCTCCACGCTATCTAATCTTCTCTCATCCTCTTCTTGACCCTGATCCAGCCCCACCTGTTGTCATGCACACATACAAACAAGACAACAGCCGGATAACTCCGGTGAGATATAAATATCCCAGTATAAACCATGTAAACATGCATCATATAAAAACATATATAAAAGCATATAATTAACATTCATAACATGTATCAAATCAGAAACATAAATCAATAACAAAGAATGAATCACACTCAGACTCAAACAACGCGTCGTCTCAGACTCGACTCAACTCTAACCTAGGGATCCCGATGTCTGGGCGAAACAGCCACAGAATTGACGACTCGGTCAAGATTTAAGCGAATCAGCCAATAGCTAGGCGAAACAGCCGATAGCTAGACGAATCAGTCAATAGATAGACGAATCAGTCAATAAGTAGACGAATCAGTCAATAAATAAGCGAATCAGCCAATAGCTAGGCGAAACAGCCGATAGCTAGACAAATAAGTCGGTGACTAGGCGAATCAGCCAATGACTAAACGAATCAGCAGTCAACACATTCAATAGTTATGAATCAATAGACTACACACATCAATCTCAACAATTACAAAAATCAATGTAATAAACTTAGTATGTGATTTAGGGAGACTCGAGTCAAACCACACTCGAGTTGTGCAATCCCAACACAACATTAATTTATACCTTTCTTCCTGTTATTCTGACTCTGTCGAAGTCTCGAACTCAAAGCCTGTCAATACTCAATCTGACATGACAATATCGAGGAGTATAATATCAATACACCAACCAAACAATACTGGATATAATCAGAATTCTACCAAATTCTGTTTCAACAACATAACGTCATAATTTCAATATATCCAGTACTACCATATCAGTCAGATATGAATCCCAACATCTCATAATCAATAACAACTCAATTCTGATATCATATCAACTCCGAAAATCATAACAATTCCATACGGTATCTATTCTTCAGTCCGGTTTCGATTATACAATGTCTAACATGTCAAGAACATCATATAGGAATCATATCAGATTCTGACAATACCATAATTTCAGAACATATCAAAACATAGCAAAACTTACGTCGAGTCGTAGCCTACGTCGATAGGAACACAGTACTGAAGTTGGATTCAAAATCGGACGGGCGGATTTCTCACAAAAGGCGTAAGGATTTTCAACCCTTATCCAGAAACCTTTCTCGATTCTTCTTTCTGATTTTTGCTTCTGGACATGGAAGGATTCGTGTATATATATATATACAGCCACGCACATGCAAGAGGACGAGTGGCTCATTCCTCATATTCCACGTCTCGCGCTCGAGCGGTAAGAAAGTACCGCTCGGGCGCGAGCTCGACGCTCGGGCGGTGAAAATCTGCCGCCCGGGCGCGAGACTCTCTGTCCGGATGCTCCTCCATTGGCGCTCGAGCGGTAATATTCTACCGCTCGGGCGCCACACCTTCTGCCCGAGACTCACTCTTGCTGGACTTTGGCGCTCGGGCGGTCTCTTTCTACCGCTCGGGCGCCACCGGTTCTGCCCAAACATTACATAACTCATATGTTTTAACCAAATTAATCTCGGAGTGATCCAATTATACTCATATCCGTTCCTTATCAATAAATCATCTCAGATTACGTTAATCATCTCGGATTATGTTAATCAAATTCTTGGGCATTACATTTCTCCCTCCCTAAGATACGATTTCGTCCTCGAAATCACAGGCAATCAATCGTATCAATAAGAAGGTATAAAACTGAATAGAAAACTCACATCAGTTAAATAACTCGGGGAATCTTTGTCTCATGTCTGACTCTATTTCCCAAGTATCTTCTTCTATGCCCTGACGACTTCACTGAATCCTCATATGAAGCATCAATAAAGATAGTTCTCATCTCAATAAAGAGGAAATCACCATTTCTTTCCGTACAACGTTTTGAAAGAAGCCATTTCAATACTCGTCTGATAGCTATTGTTGTACGAAAACTCACAAAGTGGCAGTGTATCTTGCCAGCTAGCGCTAAAATCAGGCACTACTGTTCTCAGTATATCCTCCACTGTCTGGATCGTCTACTCAGACTATCCATCGGTCTATGGATGATATGTGGTACTAAGCTATCACTTCGTACCTAGAGCTTACTGCAAACTCTGCCAGAAGTATGATGTAAACCGAAAATCATGGTTTAAAACAATCGACCTTGGCACTCTATGCAGTCTGATCATTCATCTGACATAAATCTCAGTCATCCAATCATAACTGTACGTCATCTAGTACGGAATAAAGCATGCGGATTTGGTCAATCTGTCAGTCACAACCCAAATCGCATCACGACTCCGGGAGGATCTCAGTAATTTCATTACAAATCTATGGAAATGTGATCTCATTTCCTTTCAGGAATAGACAAACTCTGTACTAATCCTCCGGTTTTCTTTCTCTCAGCTTTCACCTATTGACAATTCAGACATTTGGCTACAAATTCAGCTATATCATCCTTCATTTGTTTCCACCAACACTGTCTTCTATCTGATTCAAACCCGAATTCAGAATAACAACAATATTCAGTCAAATTCAAGACATCACTAGTCAGTACTGATCCGATAAACTCATACAATCGCAATTATCTGACACTGATATCTACTACAACCAACTAATTACAGTTTACTTCTGCTAAAATCAACAGATATATCATCTTCAGATATAACACACCCTGAATGCAATCTGTGTCAGTCAGGATTCACCATTTCAACAGTTTCTGATATCTAATCTAGGCTACAATAAATCTCTCCGAATGAAATCAGATCTGAACTCTTATCGAGTAAAAACATAAATAACTTTCATATCATTGGTAAATCAGCCAATGATAGACTCAATTTCAGTAAATCAACTGGATACATAAGGAGTCTTTCTTCTCCTTTCTGTAATAATCGAGTCATATCTAGTACGAATTATCAAAGGAATTCTCAATCTAGAATCCTTATCGTACAGTATTCATTCCTTGGCCATCTCAAGTCCAATTCTCACCATCTTCTGGAACTAATCTAGGGTAGCTCTGTACTTGATCAGCATATCAATATCAGTAATGCAGTCCCAAACTCAGACAACACCGGTACAATACCAGCTACCACATGTTCTAACTCAATCTCATTCTCATCTTACGGTAGTATACCATATTTTACAGAATTCACTGCTATAAAAACTCTCCCCAACGGAGCAAGGGTATACACTACAGTAAATAAAGACTCCACATGCAATACATAACTCAATGCAAATCATTCAGAAATAAATATAGGTGAAGCACCCGCATCTATCAGTACAAAAGCAGGATAACTATATCAAGAATCGTTACCTGCAACATCACTCATCTGGTGCTTCCTCAGCCTGCTCCTCGGTCAAAGCAAATAATCTGGCCTGCTGTCTAGGAGGCTGGCCGACTATCTGGCTTCCTCCTAGCCTCTGCTGTGACTGAGATGGTGCTGGCTGAAATGAAGGAACAGCAGCTGATTGTCTACTCCACTGTGATCCAGATGATTCGGTTCCCTGAAATCTTTGAGAACCTTTCTGTGGACACACTCTGGAAAAATGTCCCTGTTGTTTGCTGAAGTGGCAGCTACCAAGTACTCCTTGGCACTATTCAATGGAATGTCTCCCTCCACACTTTCCACAGTAAGCCCCGGTATAACTCTGTTGGGGACCACTGGAACTAGAAGAACTGCCGCCAGACTTCTTAAACTGCTTTCCTCTAGCCTTCAGAAAATCTTTCTTTCCACCACTACTATCACTCTCAAATCTGGGAGGTGGTTGCGGTGGTCTCCACTCTTGAGAAACAAATGCAGCTCCTCTCTGCCTTATCAGGCCTGCTTCAGCGCCCTTTGCTCTATTCATGACATCAGCAAAGTTATTTGGTCGCCCTGTGTTCACCAATGTAAAGATATCAGGATTCAAGCCATTGATGAACTGATCAGCCACGACTTCATCATTATCAGCCACATGTGGAGAAAACTTCAACAAGGTAGAGAACTTGGTCACGTATTCTTCAATGTTCAGCTGACCCTGTCTCAAATTGGCAAACTCTGCCCCCTTGTCTTTCCTGTACGACACTGGGAAAAATCTCTGATAAAATTCAGTTTTAAATACATCCCAAGTAATAGTCGTACCTCGCTGCTCCAAGGCCCTCTTCATCATACTCCACCAGCTCTTTGCAACATCATGCAACTGGTTCCCAATCAACTTAATTCGGCGCTCATCGCTATACTCCATCAATTCAAACAGCTTTTCGATATCATTCAGCCAACTCTCACACTCAACTGATGTCTCAGTACCCGTCAGAGTGGGTGGTTTGAATGACTGAAACCTCTTCAGCGAGGTTTCCATTGGAGTCGGTGTTACATCCATTGGAGGATTTGATGTACTACCCTATTCTGGAATTCGTCTAGGAGGAATATCTGAAACTCAAAAGGATTAGTGACCCAATCCGACACATCTGTTTCAATTCAATCTCCCTCCCGATCATCTTACTGCTGATCGAGAATCAATTCAGATTCGTGCCCAATAATACATATTACAAAATCAAATCAGATAAATCAAGTAACATGTATTATATAAAGCAGTAAGACATGCTAGCATTCAAAAGCAGGAAAGAAAACCTCAATTTACCCCGCTCACTAGCCTCTTCTATCTCAATCTCAAGAATCTACAGTTCTAGTAACCTACAGCTCTGATACCACCTGTTTTGGGGACCCGGACGCTAATCAAGTTCTTAATCATGTTTGGGACTAATTAATCAATTATAAAACAGGGTCTAAATTTTTTTTTTAAAATACAAAGCGGAAACGTAATGTAATTTACTCAAATTACATATTAAACATGAACATACAAATCTTGCGTTACTACAAGAATTCAACTAGGTTCAACTACATATCAGTGCTGAATCCTATGTTGCTTCGAAGCCCGGATCTCCACGCTATCTAATATTCTCTCATCCTCTTCTTGACCCTGATCCAGCCCCACCTGTTGTCATGCACACATACAAACAAGACAACAGCCGGATAACTCCGGTGAGATATAAATATCCCAGTATAAACCATGTAAACATGCATCATATAAAAACATATATAAAAGCATATAATTAACATTCATAACATGTATCAAATCAGAAACATAAATCAATAACAAAGAATGAATCACACTCAGACTCAAACAACGCGTCGTCTCAGACTCGACTCAACTCTAACCTAGGGATCCCGATGTCTGGGCGAAACAGCCACAGAATTGACGACTCGGTCAAGATTTAAGCGAATCAGCCAATAGCTAGGCGAAACAACCGATAGCTAGACGAATCAGTCAATAGATAGACGAATCAGTCAATAAGTAGACGAATCAGCCAATAAGTAGACGAATCAGTCAATAAATAAGTGAATCAGCCAATAGCTAGGCGAAACAGCCGATAGCTAGACGAATAAGTCGGTGACTAGGCGAATCAGCCAATGACTAAACGAATCAGCGGTCAACACATGCAATAGTTATGAATCAATAGACTACACACATCAATCTCAACAATTACAAAAATCAATGTAATAAACTAAGTATGTGATTTAGGGAGACTCGAGTCAAACCACACTCGAGTTGTGCAATCCCAACACAACATTAATTTATACCTTTCTTCCTGTTATTCTGACTCTGTCGAAGTCTCGAACTCAAAGCCTGTCAATACTCAATCTGACATGACAATATCGAGGAGTATAATATCAATACACCAACCAAACAATACTGGATATAATCAGAATTCTACCAAATTCTGTTTCAACAACATAACGTCATAATTTCAATATATCCAGTACTACCATATCAGTCAGATATGAATCCCAACATCTCATAATCAATAACAACTCAATTTTTATATCATATCAACTCCGAAAATCATAACAATTCCATACGGTATCTATTCTTCAGTCCGGTTTCGATTATACGATGTCTAACATGTCAAGAACATCATATAGGAATCATATCAGATTCTGAAAATACCATAATTTCAGAACATATCAAAACGTAGCAAAACTTACGTCCAGTCATAGCCTACGTCGATAGGAACACAGTACTGAAGTCGGATTCAAAATCGGACAGGCGGATTTCTCACAAAAGGCGTAAGGATTTTCAACCCTTATCCAGAAACCTTTCTCGATTCTTCTTTCTGATTTTTGCTTCTGGACATGGAAGGATTCGTGTATATATATATATACAGCCACGCACATGCAAGAGGACGAGTGGCTCATTCCTCATATTCCACGTCTCGCGCTCGAGCGGTAAGAAAGTACCGCTCGGGCGCGAGACTCTCTGTCCGGATGCTCCTCCATTGGCGCTCGAGCGGTAATATTCTACCGCTCGGGCGCCACACCTTCTGCCGAGACTCACTCTTGCTGGACTTTGGCGCTCGGGCGGTCTCTTTCTACCGCTCGGGCGCCACCGGTTCTGCCCAAACATTACATAACTCATATGTTTTAACCAAATTAATCTCGGAGTGATCCAACTATACTCATATCCGTTCCTTATCAATAAATCATCTCAGATTACGTTAATCATCTCGGATTATGTTAATCAAATTCTTGGGCATTACAATATCTCATATGGTGTTTTATCCACTGCTTTAGTATAGACATTATTCAACAAAATTGCCGCAGTTTCAAGCGCAAAGCCCCAAAACTATGTAGGCAATTCAGTGAATCTCATCATTGATCGAACCATGTCCAACAAGGTTTGCTTACAATGTTCAGAAACACCGTTCAATTGTGGTGTTGCTGGTGGAGTCCACTGTGAGAATCACATTCTCTTTTAGATAACCAAAAAAATTCAGCACTCAAGTATTCTCCACTTCGATCAGATCGAAATGCCTTAATACTTCTTTCTAGCTGTTTTCCTACTTCAGATCTGAATTCTTTGAACCTTTCAAATGCTTCAGATTTGTGTTTCATAAACATACCCAAGCCTCGAATGGTCATAGTAAAGGTAATGAAGTAGGATTGCCCATATTCTGTGCTAACACTTAGCAGTCCACAAATGTCTATGTGGATCAAATCCAGTAGACCATGTGCACGTTCCACGTTTCCATTGAATGGAGTCTTGGTCAATTTTCCTTTTAGACAAGATTTACAAGTAGATAGAGAATTTATGTCTGACAAGTCAAACATGCCTTCTCCCACTAGTTTGTGCATCCTTCTTCGGGAAATGTGACATAGTCTAGTGTGCCATATTTGTGTGGGATTTGGATCATCTAACTTTCTTTTGTTTGTTGTTGAAATAATGTTTACTTGGACATTCACTTATCATTTCCAGAACATTTCTGGCACATATAATTTCTTATGTCCGGACTTCTTGCAGCGAAATAAATATGTTCTAACTTATCGGGCTTTGTAGGCCTTTTAAGTGTCTTTCAGAGTTTGCCTCTTATTGGGATTGTTTTTCTTGTGAGGGGCGGAACATTTCTTTCCCTTACCTTGTGGGCTATTTTTCTTCTGACGAGAGGCCCATTAGAAAAAACAACAATTCCCTGTTTTATGGTGATCTCATAAGTTATAAGCGTATTGACTAGCTCTTCAAGGCTATCATCTATCTTATTCAAATTGAAGTTCAACATAACCGCGTCAAATGAGGAAGAGAAATACAAAAATTGATGTCATCAATCAACTCGTTAGGAATCACATATTCCAGGCTCACCACATTCTTAGCAAGCCCAGTCATACGTACACCACGCTCATGGGCCAAAGCCCTGTCTTGCATGTGTGTAGTCATGAGTTCCTTAAAAGTGGTGTGCATAGTTTCATACACCATGTAACTCTTGCACGTACATTCGAATGTCAGCAGCATTCAAAATTTCCTCAAACAGTCCCTACAGTTCATTTGACGTAAAAGCGAGCATGTTACACTTTAGCTTGCATAATATGGTCCTACCATCTTGCATGCTTTATCAGTTCAACAGGACTGACATTAGTGTGTATGCCATTTTCTCTGAATTCAGAACAATTTTCCCAACCAGTCTTGAAAATTAGATTCGGTTAGCTTGTTAATAATAAAAACTTATTACGTGACGAAATCGAAAATATACTGATACGGAAACAGAATAATGGTTGCTGATTATTTTAAAATAATTTTAAGATATAAAATATGGATTTCATTTTATAAATTACCCTCCTACTATTTTGACATTTCCACCACCCTCTGATGAAAAAGGGAAATCGTATTTCCTTAGTAGGCACGTAGAGTCCAATTAGCCAATTATAATCCCGAATAATATCAGCCAATTATAATTTCTAAAAGGTAGAGTCCAATTGCATCCCTATGCAACCTCCGCGTGTTTTGCCTCACGTTTAATAAAGACCCAATAATATGACGTCGTTTATTTTCCATGTCAAACCAACCCATCAATATTGAATGTAGTAGACGGTCGCCATGAGTTCCCCCAATAATATGAGCCGAAGTCATGGGAGTTCCACTCAATTCACATCATATGTCCGGTGGAAATCACAGCTTTCCGGCGTACAGGCCTCCCCAATAATAGAGCCAGACACTGTCCGCGGGTAGCGATCAACATGCAACCACGGTTGATGGAAGGAAAGGAAAAATTAAACTCTTTTAATTTTTACTTCTTCGGTTTGATATAAATTTTGAATCTTATTCAAAATGAGAGATTTTAATTTTAAAATTGTCTCATCATTTTAATATCAAATCGCGTGCCACGAGTTTGTATGTTTGCCGGATTCATGCAACTATATTAAATAATAGTAAACATACATGCATACTACTATATATCGCATATATATCATAATATGACATTCAACAATAAATAAGGATGATCGATCGCCAACACTATTAGATCCATGTGAGCCAAACATGGATCCAGGTCCAAAACCTAGGTGAATGCAGGGATGCAAATGCAACTATTACAAGAGCTTCCAATATTTTACATGTCTTCATCTCGTTCATCGGGTCCACCATCTTCCAGTCTTGATCTCCCACTATTTCTAATAATTACATTTAAATAGCCATGGCTCATAAGGGATACATCTCATGGGGGTGGAAACAAGCCATAAACCAGGCCCACTTTAATAATATCAAATATTAAAGAATGAATAAAACAGTAAAATATCCTAACATAAACCTAACACATTGGTCAAAGCTCTCGATCATCCTTCATGTATTTAATATCAAATATTAACATCAATTTAATTAAACAATTTAATTAATTGATAAATCATATATCTAATAATTTTATCACTAACCACCACAATTATTAAAAGATTTAATAAATTAAATAAACTCTTTTATTTAATTTCCAATTAATTCAATAATAATTGATTTCTTGTAAAAACTCATTTTTACCATAAATAATTAAAATCATATTCTAATTATTTATTTCACAAGAAAATTATTAATTTTCCAAAAATTAATTTCCAAAATAAAAATTGAACCAATTTTCAAAAATATCAATTTTACCCAAAAATTTGAAAAATCAGAAAATCGCACCCTAGGCCCAAACAATTCAAGCCCATTATTCAGTGCGCTTCCCGAGACGCTCCCGGGCAGCCGCCCGCCCGCTGCCCGAACGTTTCGGGCAGCGGCGGCGGCCCTGCGCGCGCAGAACGCGCACAGGCGCGCCGACGCCGCGCGCAGGCGTCCGACGCCTGCGCTAGCGCGGTGCGCGCAGGCGTCCGGCGCCTGCGCGCCCGCTGCGTGCTGCCGTGCGCGGCCCTGCGCGCACGGACTGCCCGGAACAGTTCCGGGCAGATTTAATTTAATTTTTTTTTATTTCCAAAATCTCGGAAAAATAAATTTTCGTGGTGCTAAATTTTCTGAAAAATTTTCATGTGTGGTTAGAAATAAATTATTCAATATCAACACCATACGATTTAGAAAAAACCTTGGCTCTGATACCATTGTTGGATCTCGGTTTTCTACACGCCCAAACGCAGCGGAAGTTTTAAAATTTTCAAATCTTGACATTCAAGATATTGTTTGGGCGCTCGTATTATTTTATCATAAACATACATAGGGTGTTAGAAAATTATACCTTTGTGAATTTAATCACTGGACACCAACCGATCCGCTATAACAGATCTGGCTCTTGATGAATCCCTTCGAATTTTCTTCAAGAGACTCCTTTCGAATCGTCTAATTAGGTCCACGACTGAATTGTTTGTTCCTCCTCTAATTTGCACTAGAAAAATTAATGAAATTTCTCGTTGGAGATTTAAAATTTGAGAGAGACTCAAAAATCTTTTCTTGAAAAAATGGCAAAACCAATTTTGAGGAATCTTGGATGTGATTTACGTGAATCACATTTTGAATGAATTGGAGGCTAGGTTTTCTTTTCCTTTTTATTTCTTTAAAAACAAAAACATTAACCTAAATTCCATAATTAACATTAATTGGCTTGATTAATTAATTGGACTAGTCCAACTAGTTTAATTAATTAATCAAAGTCTATTAATAACTTTAATTATTTAGTATGTTGGACTTGTACTCCTACAAGCCCATTAAACATACTCACACTAAATTTAATTTAATATTTAATAAACTCAACATTTGAGCTTAATAAATTAAATACATTATAAATTCAACAATTGAATTTTATATTTAAATTATAAATTCAACTCCTTGAATTTTATCACCTCCAAAATTTAATATTTAATAAACCCAACTTTTGAGTTTAATAAATTAAATTATCAAATTTCATAAATTCAACTCCTTGAATTTATTTTCTCCAAATTTCATAAATTCAACTTCTTGAATTTACTATATCATAAATTCAACTCCTTGAATTTATTTTCTCAAAATTTAATTATCATAAATTCAACTCCTTGAATTTACTATATTATAATATAAATTCAACTCCTTGAATTTATTCTCTCAACGGGAACAAACGATCCAGTGCTTGTGTGACCCTCAATGGTTCAGGGATACAGCTAGCCGTGGGTTCACAACTCTTTGTGATTCAGGACATAATCCTTTATTCGGGCTTACCCTGGTTAGCCCCATTCTTTTCATCAACACTTTGATCAAGAATGTCAGAACTCATTTCTGATTGCACCCATCGGATCATGGTAAGAGCGTCTAGTAGCATCGCCCCATGATCCTCTAGGTATCACTGATAGTGCCTGCAAGAACCAATAGATTATGATTAACGTACAGTACGGTCCCTTCATCTCATATATCCCGATCGAATATGCAACCATTGGTTCATCGAGGGTTGCATAATAATTCGATAACTATGTGATAACTATAATAGTGGCATCGCGTGTACTATTGGAGAACTCCTTCTCCAACATACATCTCATACTCTGGCCAGAGATTCCATGCACTATTATTTCATTAGATCACATAGGATATCCACACCCGTAGGTGAGCGGTGAATCCCCGACTACAATGCACTGGCTCCTATATGTGTCGCAACTGTACCCAACCTCGCCACCTGATGACTCTCCTGGAGCCGGTAAACGAGTCAAAGCACAGCCCTAGCATATAGAGCCTCAGTGTTGTCCCGGGTCGTAAGGACTAATGGTGTACAATCATAACCACGAACTTATCCTCTCGATGAATGATAACCACTTGGAAAGTCCGAGGGAGGGTTGTTCGGTATAATCATCATATGACTACCCATCTGTATGTTTGGACATCTCCATGCCCTTACCAAGAAACGCAGTACACAACATCACAGATGCTAGTCTCGAGCTCAAGCGACCTTTATCCATGTTTTAGGCGGCTGAATCGACTAGGAACTAATTTAGAATATGCAGTGTTTACAAATGAGTTTCAACATCGAATTACGATTCATTTGTATTAAAGCATAATCAAGAACTTTATCTATGCTGTATGCATGGGTATACAGATAAAGTATAACAAGACCATAAATAGTTAAATTATATTAAAATAAAGATTGTTTATTTTACTTGAGCCAATAAATTCCCTAGCCAACCGTTGGCTTGCAGGACATCTACTCTAACAGAGCATGCCACACTCTTCATTGATTTTGGATTTATTCCAGCATGAAGGGGTCGTTTTGGACAAAAATGAGGAGCAGTTTAAAAAATGAGTCCCAGTTGTAGTCTATGATAGAATGTCGGTTAAAAGGGTACATTCATTGGGAGAGCAGGACACTGAGGATGCCTCAGGCAGTGGGCGGGTACCACAGAGATCAACAACACTTCCTGCTACAATCATGACTAATTGCAAGAAGCTTGCTGTTTTGGAGCGGATTGTGCAGATGAAGCAACTGCAGTTAGAATATATTTATCGAAAGACAAATACATTTATGACTTACTTGATGGACTTTACCCAGCACTAGACCAACGATTCCCTGGTGCAAGACCTGATGACATGCCATTCCCTGGGCCACCCACTTTGTCTCCCCATGACGATGATGATGTCGGCGACCACTGAAGGACGTTGCCATAGGTACGTCTATTCCTTTGGTTAATATCAATTTATTGTACATTTGGGACAATTCACATATCTAATTTTGGTTGTTGATGATAATTTTAGGATGATAATGTTGGTGATGAATTGCTTTGAGATAGTTAGAGTTGTCATATTCATGTCATCGTGTTATATTTTCGTTTGTCGTTATTGGTTTCATTTTTTAAAAAAAAAACTTATTTTAAGTGTCAAAGTTGTGGAAGAATTAATTGTGGTCAGTGATGAGAATATTATGCTAAAATGTGATTTCATGATAGATTGTAGTTCACACAGATTACACGCACCTTTTTCATGACCATTGAGACCACTAATGCTTAGAGAACATTTACTACTTGTGATATGGAATAAATGATTAGACTCTGGTTTGGTACATGAGATAAGGGAGGGATTGATAAATAATCTTCCTTATTTCATGTTTGGTACCTTTTTAAAAAGCCCATGATAATATCATGGACACTTGACAAATAATTTTTTAGAAGGATAAAATGTCTCTTCTATTAGGTGTGATAATTTTTATTTAATGATAAAATACACTTATTTAATTACCCTCAATTTATAAATGATTTTTATAAATCTATGCTATTAGGTAGAAATTAAAATCAAATAAATATTTTTATATATTTTATAATATGATATTATACAAATGAATTCGAGATAATTATATAAATAATGTTTATAAATCTCTATAAAATTATTAGTATCACTCTATTAACCTTAAAAAATGAAATTTGACTTAACTCACAAAATCAAGAGCTCAATTATCATATTATATAATATATAAAATTAGGTAAAAATAAATAAATCATGCAAACATTATCGGCGCATGAACAGATAAAAAATATGAACTCAAGCAACAACTTTGAAATTATAAATTTATTATGATAAGGTTAATTTTATCATTACAATATAATATATAAATTTAATCACTCTTATTAAAATTATACCCAACATTAGATATAATATCCTACATCTTATTTATCATTAACTTATCCTTATATTATATATCACATTGTTATCCTATCATGTATATCAAACTATGCCTAAAACTTATGTGATCTTCATCTAACACTTGGATATATTTTTGCAAACACATAAGTGATTTAGACAGTTACTTGAATTAGTTGGGCCTATATTATATTGTTTACGTATTATCATTTGAAGTTCTTTGGACCTAAATACAAAATAATATGTACTAACATTTTTTATTATTTTTCCTAAAATTCATTCAATTGTGAAATGAACTTGGTCAGTATATATATATGATTTGATTTTGGAATTGAAAGTATTCTTGAACATTCTTTAGCACTATTTGAGGCGAAACACATAAAATATGTGACTTAAAAATGATTTAGGAAAATTTTTGAACCGTTTGAGTCTTTTGTGCCTATCTAATATATCATACTTATCTTTAGTGTCTCATTTTGAGCCAATGAAAATCGAATGAAGTATGCCAAAGATACACAGATATCCCCCATTCACATTCTTTTTAAATCTTGCATCAACTATCAAAATTGTGTCATATACACTAGTTACTACGTAAGTTTGATAGAAATAAACTCTTTTAGTGCTTATAAGTTCAATAACTCCCATATATTGAAAAAGTAAAAATATTGGACGAATTAAAAATGATGAAATATATAGGAGAAAGAAGTGTTCTTTATGATGTGGTGATTAAAAAAAGAAAACATGGATTGTGGTTGAGGATGAAACAACTTCAAGAACAGGTGAATAATTAGATATGAATAAGTGCTCATCGTGATTGAATTGCTTATTTTCTTTCATTTTTATCTCTCTGCCTTTATTGTAGCCATGAGCTGAAATCTAACATTATAAGATTAAAAGACTATTGACCATGTCACATTTATCTATTTTACTAGTGAAGAGGAGTTGCAAAATTTAAGCATATGACTATTCGAAAAACACTATTAACAAGTACTAACTATGAAAATGTACATACACATCTCATGATACTGAATTATACTTTGGTACATTTTTCCGAATATCTGTTGTGTTGGGACATCGTATTCTCGCACCCAAGACGCAGCGTAAGTTTAAAATTTTGTTCTTGGGCTTCGTGTGTTCAAATCATGTTGGATCTCGGTTTTCTACACGCCCAAACGCAGCGGAAGTTTTAAAAATTTTAGATCTTGACATTCAAGATGTGTTTGGACGCTCGTATGATTTTAATAAAAACATTCATAGGATGTTTAGTAATTATACCTTTGGTGAATAAATCACGTGGCTCCAACTATTCCGGGGTTAGCGGAGATAGCTCTTGTTGTAAATCCCTACGAACATACTTCAAATCTCCTAATCCGGTCCACGACTGGAATATTTATTCCTCTTCTAAATTGCACTAGAAATCTAGAAGATATTTTTCGTTGAGATGAAACACAAAAAACCGGCACAACCTCGAACTTGGAGTGGCCGATTTTTGAGAGAATGTGGGAGAGAATATTTTGAGAGCTTCGAAATTGAACAAAATTGGAATAGCCGAATCGATGAATTCCTTGTTCATAGCTTTTTTTTATGCAATCCACGTAAATAAGGATAAAATCCTTATTATTATTTCTAATCATTACTTTACTTAATTAATCAAATTAATTAAGTCATTTAATGATTCCAAAAATATTTGGATGCCTTGTCCTTATCACCGAAAACTTTTGGGAAAATCAATTCTCATTTCTCAAACCTTCGGTCATGCCATTTATAAATTAACCAAAATAATATATTTTATTATTTTAATTAATTGTTGTTTCATTAATTAAGTTAATGGATTTCAACATATATTTGATTCTCGAAAATATCACACCACTAATCATGCAATATTATTTTCTTTGTGTGCAAGCTTCTAAAATTATGGTATCATGAATATTTTCATATTACATAAATCAATACCATATTTTATAAAAACTTAATGGGCTATATTTTAACTCAATTAAAATATAATTTGATTATTAAAGCCCAATTGAACTTTAATAAATTAGCATGGTGAGCTTATACTCTTACAAGCCCATGATCTATGCTTTCATTACATTAATATCATCATAATCCCGATCGACAATCCAATATCATCGATATGACAATTTCAACTTGTCTTTTATTATGATGCACACTTTAATTTCGAGATCATCAATGTCTAAATAAGGCATGTGTACTCCTTTGACTGTCTTAACAGTCATACTCTCAAAATTTCTATAAGCTTTTATAAACTTTATTTATAAGCTTATCGATTGATCATATCAAACTTATTTCTTATAAATCCAACTCATTGAATTTATTATCTCAACGGGAACAAGTAAACCAGTGCTTGTGTGACCCTCAATGGTTCAGGGATACAGCTAGCCGTGGGTTCACAACTCTTTGTGATTCAGGACAATTTCCTTTATTTGGGCTTACCCTTATTTGCCCCATTCCATGCACCAACATTTGATCATGAGAATGTCAGAACTCATTTCTGATTGCACCCATCGGATCATGGTAAGAGCGTCTAGTAGCATCGCCCCATTATCCCCTAGGTATCACTGATAGTGCCTGCAAGAACCAGCCGATTATGATTAACGCACAGTACGGTCCCTTCATCTCATATATCCCGATCGAATCTGCAACCATTGGTTCATCGAGGGTTGCATATTAATTCGATAACTATGTGATAACTATAATAGTGGCATCGCGTGTACTATTTGAGAACTCCTTCTCTAACGTACATCTCATACTCTGGCCAGAGATTCCATGCACTATTAATTCATCAGATCACACAGGATATCCACACCCATAGGTGAGCGGTGAATCCCCGACTACAATGCACTGGCTCCTATATGTGTCGCAACTGTACCCAACCTCGCCACCTGATGACTCTCCTGGAGCCGGTAAACGAGTCAAAGCACAGCCCTAGCATATAGAGCCTCAGTGTTGTCCCGGGTCGTAAGGACTAATAGTGTACAATCATAACCACGGACTTATCCTCTCGATGAATGATAACCACTTGGAAAGTCCGAGGGAGGGTTGTTCGGTATAATCATCATATGACTACCCATCTGTATGTTTGGACATCTCTATGCCCTTACCAAGAAACGCAGTACACAACATCACAGATGCTAGTCTCGAGCTCAAGCGACCTTTATCCATGTTTTAGGCGGCTGAATCGACTAGGAACGAATTTAGAATATGCAGTGTTTACAAATGAGTTTCAACATCGAATTACGATTCATTTGTATTAAAGCATAATCAAGGACTTTATCTATGCTGCTTGCATGGGTATACAGATAAAGTATTACGAAACCATTAAAAGTTAAATTATATTAAAATAAAGATTGTTTATTTCACTTGAGTCAATAAAATCCCTAGCCAACCGTTGGCTTGCAGGGCATCTACTCTAACAAATCATTCATAGGATGTTTAAAATTATACCTTTGCGTTCTTAACGCTTGGACTCCAAACTAATCCGATTTTGACGCAGAGATACTCCTTCTTGTAAATGCCTACGAACGGCTCTTCAAAGTTGATCGCCTAATTAGGTCCACGATCGAAGACTGTCTTCGTCGAAGCCCGAAATTCGTATTTGAAAGTTTGCGAAAAAATTAAAAATTTTCTTTTAAAACAAATAAAATTTCTCATTCATAGATAAACTGATAAAAAAAAATATTCAACGTTGAAAGTAGCAGCGGAAGTAAATGCTTGTTTCAAAGTAACAACTTAAAATACGTCAACAAAATAAAATATGAGTTTGAAATAAAAATGTAAATGCTGAAAATGAGGTCCTCGGGTTCCTACTGCTGCCAACCTAAGATGGCTCACTGGTCCCCGCCCTCGATCCCGACCTCATCAGTACCTACAACAATCAAGTCTAGTGAGTCTAAAGACTCAACATACATATATCGTAAATAACAAGTAAATATAGTAAAATCGCATGCAAGGTACAGATTATC
This sequence comes from Primulina eburnea, assembly GCF_022965805.1. NCBI lineage: Eukaryota > Viridiplantae > Streptophyta > Magnoliopsida > Lamiales > Gesneriaceae > Primulina > Primulina eburnea. The sequence continues at coordinate 23,265,696 of NC_133107.1, read as the reverse complement.
ATAAGTCTGGCGTAATGTGAAAATATTGTCATGAATAATTATAAATACGTGCATAACTGAACTGAAAATTGTAAGTGAAATGTTTGCTCAATCGAGCCCTGTCATAAAATAGTATATCAAAATTTTCTGTTGAGAATATGTTCTACGCAAGTGGCCCATAACGTGAAATAAATTGTCTGATCAGACTAAACCCTAGTATACTGGACGGTAGAGATCTACCAATACATGAACATGAACCGGTCAGTGACCACCGGATGAAGTGACAATCCCATGATAAGCTGCAATCCCATGAACGTGAATGGCCACAATCAATATCGCATATATATCAGAAATGAACATTTTATATTTTTATGCACGTAATATAATTAAATGTCCTGTATTATTTTACCGAAAGGGTTGGATCGTTCTCAGGCTCGCTGCGCCTAATTCTAGCATGAAGAATATGCGAATGATTTAACTTGACCAAAACTTCGTAATTGAATCCAAAAACGAGACAATTACGCCCAATGACTTAGTATTTAATCATGACTCCGTGCCAACCTGAACCAACACCGAACCATCATTTAGCCATGATTAAAATACACCTAAACTGATGACATAATTCTCTTAAAATTACATTACTCGAAATTTGGTGAATGGAGGCCAAAAACATGAAACGTTCTTTCGAGAGTCACTTTGGCACATTGCACCGTAAATTCTCGTACGACCTATAAACTTAACCGAATCACAAACGGCCAAAAACATGACCTTCCTAACTTGATAAGGTACAGTCCAGTCCAAGGCCATAGGCTAAAAGACAAACAAGAACTCGAACGAGCCTCTGAACCAGAGCACCAACATGCTGTCAAAAAATACAGCAGCAGCGGCTGTGCTTCCGTGCTTCGTTTTCGAGACTATTGGCCATTGGGACTTGAACCACCGACCAGAGCCTCTTACCAACATCCTAAGGTGTGGCTTGAACCATGGCTTAGGGCCCTAGGCCAGCCACAATCCAAGCAACACCAGCAACAACTCGAAACTCTCACCCAAGAAGCCACGCTGTGCGTGAGGGGAGGATTGCTTCGTTTGCTGTCATGGACCATTCCAGTGCCCATTTGAATGACCATGGCATGATCTAGACATCATGAGGTATGGTATGAACCATGGCTAAGGGCTAAAAAGCCAACCAAGATCCACACCACCCTCAAAATCGAAAACCAACTTGTGCAAAAAAATGAAGGGATCGAAGGGGCTTGTCTTGTCTTGTTTGAAAACCGATGCAACCATGGACCAAGCCTTGAAAGGCCGACTTGGTCTCGTCTTAGACATAACAAGGAGACGTTCTAACCATGGCTATAGCCCTTAGGGCAGCCAAGGTCAGAATCATCTCCCCCTTGACAGCAAAACAGAAAATCGAGACTCAATATGACACTAGGGAAGAGTTGCTGTATTTTCTCAATTCCAGCATGCATGTGGCTTGAAAATAATGGACCAACGTGATCGTGACAAAACCTAGTACATGCCTAGGTGCAGCCTTTGGAGCCCAGGATCGAGCCACCCTCCTGAAACAACAAAAACAGCCGAAACCATGAAGAGCACAAGGAAGACAAAAATTTATGTACATGTTTCGAAAAATAAGCTGTCTTCATTTCGATTTTCATGGTTTAAAAAAATCATGCACATGTGTTGTTTAAAAATCATTATATGACTTGATTGAGGAGTAAAAGAAAATATAAACATTCCTTGGTTTGTTTTGAAAGAAAAACAAACGAAACGGCGACGCGGTGTGGAGGAGACAGAGCGCTTTACTTTCTACTAGTTTTCTCTCTTGTTTCCTCGCTAATTTCTCACTATTTTCTCTTGAAGTTTAAGCTCTGAAGCTTCGACAATGTAGAGAAGAAAGTGTCTAGGAAGTGAAGGAAAGGTTGCAAGATAAAAGGGAGGAATGAATCTTTCTATCTTTCTAGTTTGTGAGATAAGGAATGATTTGATACCAAAAGATTTTTGAAGGATAAATGAGGGTGCACTTGGTCGATTATTTGGTCTAGGAACAAGGGAAAAAATTGCTTAATTATTTAATTTTTGGTGATTTAAAAGTGGGGGAAATTATCTACCTAGAAAAGATTGAGGAAAGATATCAAGAAAATGAGTTGTCAAACTAATTTAAATCTTTTAAAAAGAAGGGGTGACCGAATTTTTTTTTGCTAATTAAAGTGGTGTGAAAAATTGCTTAATTATTAATTAATGAAGATTTAAAATGAAGGAAATTAATTACCATGAGAGGGATAAGGAAAGGAATCAAATAATAGTGAGTTGTAAATCAAATCCAATCTTCTATGGTGAGGGCCGAAATCTAGATAAAATGGGAGGGAAAAATATTTTTAAATATTGTATTTTAATTCTTTAGAGTTTTATTCACCCATTAAATATTTTTTGAATTAATAAATTAATTAAAGAATAAAATTATCTTGCATGCATGGCTAAATCTTTAAATTAAATTACTAACATGTTAAGTTGAAATTTCTTAATTAAAATAAGTCTGATTAACTCATCTCAATTGATCACATATTTTAATTTAGGTTTTTTAATTAATTATTGAACCCAAAAGAATTATTTACTATTTATCTCTAATTAATTAATTAAATTCTTAAACTTTCTTTTACATTAAATTAACTTATCATTTATCTTAAATAAATTCTAGGAATGTTTTCTTATTATTAAACTATATCTTCATACTCCAACTCCAGTCCGGCCTCACTTAATTAATTGAAAAGATAAAACTAAACTACTGTGATTTAAAATAAATAATCATGACTAACAACTTTTAAAAAATGCTATAAATAGTAAATAAATCGTTTTAAATTTAAATACTAGAAATTATGCATGGCTTATACGTAGTCTGATTTAACGGGTTCTACAACTCTCCCCCCTTAAAAAAATTTCGTCCTCGAAATTAAAACTTACCGAATAGCTCGGGGTACCGACTCCTCATCTCTGGCTCAGACTCCCACGTAACTTCTTCCTCTGAATGATTAAGCCAGTTGACTTTCACTCTCTTAACCAGCTTGTTCCGAAGCTTCTTCTCCTGTCTGTCTAAGATCTGCACTGGTTTCTCTTCATAAGACAGGTTTGGAGTAAGCTGCAACGGCTCAAAATTCAAGACATGCGAAGGATTTTCCATATAATTCCTCAGCATAGAGACGTGTAACACATTGTGTACTCCAGCCAGATTCGGCGGAAGAGCAACACGATAAGCTAACGTCCCAACCCTGTCGAGGATCTCAAATGGTCCAATGAATCTCGGACTGAGCTTTCCTTTCTTCCCGAACCAAACCGCATGACACCCTTCATAGGTGCCACTTTCACAAAAACATGGTCGTCAACGGTAAACTCTAAATCTCTCCTCCTCTGATCTGCATAACTCTTCTGTCGACTCTGAGTAGTCCTCATCCTATCACGGATCTTGACTACTACATCGGCAGCCTACTGGATAATCTCCGAACCTAATTCTGCTCTCTCCCCTACTTCATCCCAGTGAATAGGCGATCTGCACTTGCGACCATACAGTGCTTCAAACGGAGCCATACCTATAGACGACTGGAAGCTGTTGTTATAGGTGAACTCTACTAGTGGCAAATTCGACTCCCATCTCCCTGAAAAGTCGACGACACAAGCACGGAGAAGATCCTCCAAAATCTGGATAACACTCTTTGACTACCCATCTGTCTGAGGGTGGAAAGATGTGTTAAACAACAACTTCGTACCCACTGCTGAGTGCAGACTCTTCCAAAATGCGGAAGTGAATCTAGGATCTCTGTCAGACACTATAGAAACGGGAATACCATGAAGTCTGACTATCTCTCGGATATACAACTCTGCATACTGAATCATGGTGAAAGTCGTCTTAATAGGCAAGAAGTGCGCTGATTTGGTAAGACGATCAACAATCACCCAGATAGCATTCGATCCTCTGACTGACTTCGGCAACCCGGTCACAAAGTCCTTGGTGACATTCTCCGAATTTCACTCGGGAATAGGAAGAGGCTTGAGCAAGCCTGCTGGTCTCTGATTCTCCGCTTTTACTATCTGGCACGTCAGACACTCAGATATGAAACGCCTGATATCTTTCTTCATTCCGGGCCATCAATACAACAACTGCAGATCTTTGTACGTCTTCGTACTCCCGGGATGAATAGAGTAAGGAGACATATGGGCCTCGGATAGAATATCGGCTCGGATAGAATCACTGCTAGGAACCCACATCCTGTCTCGGTATCTCACAATCCTGTCGCTAACTGTATACAAGATACTGCCCTTGGCCTCATCCATCTGCTTCCACTTTGCCAACTGCTCATCTGCTGACTGACCACTGCAAATACGGTCTAGAAGAGAAGACTGAATCGTCAAAGTAGATATACGGGGAACTCTACCTCGAGGATAAGTCTCTAGATCAAACCTCTGCATCTCAGACTGAAGAGGTCTCGAAATCGCTAGATGAGCCATCACTGCGACTTTCCTGCTCAGTGCATCCGCAACTACATTAGCCTTACCCGGGTGGTAGCTAATGTCACAGTCATAGCCCTTCACTAGCTCTAACCAACGCCTCTTACGCATATTCAGCTCTTTCTGCGTAAATAAGTACTTGAGGCTCTTATGGTCGGTAAAGATCTGGCACTTCTCTCCGTATAAATAATTCCTCCAAATCTTCAAGGAAAAAACTACGGCGGTCAACTCTAGATCATGGGTAGGGTAGTTCTTCTCATGGATTTTCAACTGACGAGAAGCATACTCTATCGCCTTCCCATGCTGCATCAATACTGCGCCTAGACCGAGCTTCGAAACATCGTATACAAAACAAATTCTACGGGCCCTGACGGCATGGCCAAAACTGGCGCTGATATAAGAGCTTGCTTCAAAGTATCGAAGCTCTTTTGACACTCATCGCTCCACACAAATTTAACATTCTTCTTTGTCAATGATGTGAGTGGAACTGCGATAGAGGAGAATCCCTGAATAAAATTTCGATAATATCCTGCTAGCCCAAGGAAACTACGTATCTCTGCCGCATTCTGCGGCAGAGATACGTAGTTTCCTTGGGGTGGAGGTTCGTTCCTCTCCTGCCTCTGTTCCTCCCTGTCCTCCTGGCGAGGCTCATCATCTCTCGTACGCTCAAGAATGCGTCTAGGGGGCATACTGTTCCATACATAACCCATACGTAACTAACGCATAATCTCTATTATTTCTTTAAATTTAAATAGATAATGCATAATCAAAATCTGAACGTAAAATATTTCATGAAAACATGTTGTTAAAATATTTCACGCAGTAAACAAAATGCGTAAACGTAAAACTTATAGACCAAAGACGTGACTTCGTGAGCTTCTCGAGATCAGTAGTAGTACAACCCTTTACAACAACATAAGCTCTGATACCAGTTGTGGAAGCCTGAAATTCGTATTTGAAAGTTTGCGAAAAAATTGAAAATTTTCTTTTAAAACAAATAAAATGCCTCATTCATAAATAAACTGATAAAAAAAAATTCAACGTTTAAAGTAGCAGCGGAAGTAAATGTTTATTTCAAAATAACAACTTAAAATACTTCAACAAAATAAAATATGAGTTTGAAAAAAAATGTAAGTGCTGAAAATTAGGTCCTCGGGTTCCTACTACTGCCAACCCAAGATGGCTCACAGGTCTCCGCCCTCGGTCCCGACCTCATCAGTACCTACAACAATCAAGTCTAGTGAGTCTAAAGACTCAGCATGCATATATCGTAAATAACAAGAAAATATAGTAAAATCGCATGCAAGGTAAAGATTATCATAAGTCTGGCGTAACGTGAAAATATCATGTCATGAATAATTATAAATACGTGCATAACTGAACTGAAAATTGTAAGTGAAATTTTTGCTTAATCGAGCCCTGTCATAAAATAATATATCAAAATTTTCTGTTGAGAATATGTTCTACGCAAATGGCCCATAACGTGAAATGAATTGTCTGATCAGACTAAACCACAATATACTGGGCGGTAGAGATCTAGCAATACATGAACATGAACCAGTCAGTGACCACCGGATGAAGTGATAATCCCATGATAAGCTGCAATCCCATGAACGTGAAGTGGCCACAAGCAATATCGCATATATCTAAAAAATGAACATTTTATATTTTTATGCAGGTAATATAATTAACTATCCTGTATTATTTTACCGAAAGGGTTGGATCGTTCCCAGGCTCGCTGCGACCTAATTCTAGCATGAAGAATATGCGAATGATTTAACTTGACCAAAACTTTGTAATTGAATCCAAAAACGAGACAATTACGCCCAATGACTTAGTATTTAATCATGACTCCGTGCCAACCCGAACCAACACCGAACCATCATTTAGTCATGACTAAAATATACCTAAAATGATGACATGATGCTCTTAAAATTACATTACTCGAAATTTGGTGAATGGAGGCCAAAAACATGAAACGCTCTTTCGAGAGTCCCTTTGGCACATTTCACCGTAAATTCTCGTACGACCTTTAAACTTAACCGAATCATGAACGACCAAAAACACGACCTCCCTAACTCGATATGGTACTGCCCAGTCCAAGGCCATAGGCTAAAAGCCAACCAAGAACTCGAACGATCCTCTGAACCGGAGCACCAACCTGCTGTCAAAAAATACAGCAGCAGCGACTGCGCTTCCGTGCTTCGTTTTCGAGACTATTGGCCATTGAGGCTTGAACCACCGACCAAAGCCTCTTACCAACATCCTAAGGTGTGGCTTGAACCATGGCTAAGGGCCCTAGGCCAGCCACAATCCAAGCAACACCAGCAAGAACTCGAAACTCTCACCCGAGAAGCCACGATGTGCGTGAGGGGAGGATTGCTTCGCTTGCTGTCATGGACCATTCCAGTGGCCATTTGAATGACCATGGCATGATCTAGACATCATGAGGTATGGTATGAACCAAGGCTACAGGATAAAAAGCCAACCAAGATCCACACCACCCTCAAAATCTAAAACCAACTTGTGCAGAAAAATGAAGGGACCGAAGGGGCTTGTCTTGTTTTGTTTGAAAACCGATGCACCCATGGACCAAGCCTTGAAAGGCTGACTTTGTAGAACCCGTAAATCAGACTACGTATAAGTCATGCATAATTCTAGTATTTAAAATTAAAATGATTTTTATTGTATGATTATTTAAATTCTTTTCTTTAAATTTATTTATTTTACGCAGTAGTTTAATTGTTATCTTTTCTGTTAAATTAGTGAGGCCGGACTGGAGATGGAGTATTGAGATAAGTTAATAAAGACTTATTTAACAAGTGGTAATTTAGCATGTTAGTAAATATAATTTAAAAAGTTGGTATGCATGCAAGTTTTTAAACTTCTTTGGTATTTTATTTAATTATTTTATAGCATTAAATGCATGTTTATTTCATCAATTTATGTTTAAGTATTTTTATGCATTTTATGCATAATTCATGAAACGTCTGCCCTTTTTATTGCTTTAAAAGTACTACGAATTTTTTTTTTTAAAACACTCAATTTTCGACCATGTGCATATATCACACGAAAATGTTTTTATAAAATATTCTACCCTTTTAAAATAAAATACCAACCATCTAGCACTTTTCAAATCAAGTGAAATAGTCGTAAAGTAAAATCGTCTACTGTTTTACCAAACCTAAAAAGCAATAATTTGAAAACTAATGCACATACTAAACCTCTCAAAAATCTCTCAATAGCATAAATAAATAATCTTAAAAATCTTTAACTTAAATCATAAAGCATAATGCGGAAAATGTAGCGCTGGTCCTCGGGTTGTGTGCACCTTCAGTCCAGTAGTATCACCCATCAAGTCCTCCCTCAATACCACCTGCATCCATCACACCTAATGAGTCTAAAGACTCAACACACCATAATCTTTTTAACGAGTAATACGTAATACCATCAACATATAACGGTGAAAAATAATTGTACTTAAAATATTGTTTTCATGAAGATGCATAAATTTAAACATAAACATTTTCATAAATATTTTCATGATGCATTTCATAAACCTTAACATTTTTCCTTTTTCCTCAACACGACATGACATAAACATTTTTCATTATCATAAACATTTTCCTTTTTTCCTTTGTTGAATTCAGATCCTTAATTGTGAATTTCCTCAACATGACATGACATGACGATGGATCCATCTATATAAAACCACAGTACTGGGCGGCAAGGACATCAGCAACACTCTCACCGGTCAACTGAGCCTTGGCCTAACATGATCGAATAGAAATACGATCGTCGGGGCTCTCTCTGGGGCTTTTTCCCATAAATGGGTTCTCTCTGGGGCCTTTTCCCCTCACGATATTCCCATTCTTACCTCAAACCTCATAACCTCATATTCGCAATGACGGAAACACGATCGTCGGGCTCCCACTGGGACCATAACCCTCACGACGTCGCCACCATTAACGAATTAGTCACAATCACTTCACTTCCTTCAACATTTTTCATTCACATCACTTTATAATAATCGTGAATAATATTTACATTTTCATTTTGAAACCAAGCATGCAACATGTATTTTAAATGTCTTCCCTCAATCATAAATATCAAATAGACATTTAAAAATCATAATTTAATCATGAACATTTCATAAACATTTAAAAATAATCGTAATAACATAAAAACAGCATTTCGGGCACTGCCATGACCTTTGCTAATTTCTCGGTGTAAAAAGACCGTTTTACCCCTGGACTCGACAATTTGCGTTTTCGACTTTTTTCTTGATTTCATGACTCTAACATGTCCCAAATATTTATTTAAGCTTATGTGAATTTTTCATAATTTTATTTGGCTTAAATGTTAGACTTTTTCAATTATCTTTTCTTAATTGTTTTAACGGTGTTTTAATCCCGAAAAATACCAAACCTTAATATAAAATTACTAAATTCTAAATTTAGTCTTTTTATATTATTTTAACCCTTATGGACCATGAATCGACCCCCGTGAGCCGTTTTCCCATTTTTCTTCTTTTTAAAACCCTATTTGACACATAAATTTCAACCCCGAGCCATATTTTAATTTTCACGAGTTACTCCCGAGCCATGTCAAACCAAAACTTGCCCAACATGCCAAAGTACCCTACTGGACTCTAAATTTGTCAAAATATCTCCCCAAAATTGAAAAACGAAGCAGCCCAAGTGACACCTAATCTGGCCGAGAGTTTTAAATTGTGTGGACTCTTGTTTGTTGCATTAGGGACCCTAGCCAACGACCCTAGCCCCAAACCAGTGTGTTGTGTACAACCTTAGGACCCTGAGGTCTCGCCCTAACCCTGCCCAGCAAGTCTGGAACGAGCCCTCCCCTTTCCAGCAGCCGCGCACACCATGCGCAAGAACTGCTGTGCTTCTCGGGTTGAGTATCCTTGTCAGCAAGGACTCTTCCCAAACTGCCTGGCTCGAGTCCTAGCAGGGCTAGGACTCTACCCCTGACTCAAACACATCCCTAGCAAAAGCCTTAGCCCAAGCCGAGACCAAGCTCACCCCTCCCACATGAAACCCGATCACCCCAACCCAAGACAACCGCATGCAGTTTTCTGTTTTTCCTTGTTTCTTTGGTTTCTGCTGAACTTGGGTGTGTGTGTGTGACTTAGTTTTACTTGAAACTTTGCTTAACCATATCATAGCATCATGGCAGCCCCGTTAGCATGCTTGAACAAGTGTTTTGAACAAGTGTTTTAAACAACAAAACTCCGTATAGTATTTAATGCTGCAATTAATACTAGTACTAGGAACCCTTTAACGATAACAATAAAGGTAGCAACGTTAGGAAACGTCCTCTACTGGTTTTGTATCTTCTACTAATTTTGTATTACTATCCTTTCTACTGGTTTAGTTTTATGAGACCAGTAGCTTCTGATAAGTTAGTCTACTGTTCTGGTCTGCTGGTTTTAGTTAATCATCGCCACAATAAAATTCATGTCTAACAATTTCCCCCTTTATGGTGATGCCAAAACCTAAACAGTAGAAAGTTGATAAATAAAGCAGATAATCATTTAAACAAAAAGAGTAATGTCAATAAAGTATCAATGAAAATGATCAATCAGTTTCAATATCCCTGAAGATGACTTCTTAATTCTGAGGTTCTTGAAGTCTTCTGGTTGATGGTTCAGCTTCATCTTCAGGTTGTCTGGCTCCTGCTGGATCTCCTCTATCTTCTCCTTTTTTGGCATCAGCCGCAACTACATGGGCGAAGAGGTCATTCAGTCTTCCGGATATGTTTTGAATGCCATCTGTTAGCATCTCCAGGTACGGAGTTTGAGAAGAGATGCGATTATCCAATGAAGTGAGAGATTGATTTTGAGAGTCAATCTTGGCATCCATAAGTTCCACGGAAGTAGAAAGTGATCAGAATAGATCATCATGCTCAGTGATTCGGTTAAGTATATCAGTTTGAGTGAGCATGATGGTACCGTGAGTTCTTGATATAGCCTGTCTGAAAACGACGGTTTCAGCATACATCTTGTCCATGGTTTCCGCCGTGTTAAAGATGTGTTTTCCCATTCGTTCTCTGAAAGATTGAGCACCACTGAATTCCGAAATGTTTTCGCAGGACATACGTTTCACTAAATCAGATATGTTGTTGAGTTCCCATTGTAGAGACTCAATCTGAAATTCCAGGTTAAATGCATCTGATTCCGGAGAGGGAGTTCGCGCAAGCATGCGTTGCTTAATCTCAGAAATACGAGAGTTCGTCTCAGTCAGAACAGGATGAGAGATAGTCAACGCAGTAGAAACAAGGTTAGCATCCATCAAGGCAGTAGAAGGACCAGGGTCTGCTGTGCATTCTTCTGGAAGTGTAGAAACAGTAGGTTCAGCAGCAACCAGTGGAAGAACAATTTCTTCAGCGGGAACGGCCAAGTCAGAGGTCAAAATATCTTCCGTTGGTGAAAAAACAGCCTGTAAGACTGATGGTTCTTCAGTAGAAGGTGCAGAAGGCTGATCCAGAAGAATGTGCATTGCTGCTTGATGAGCAGCAGAAAAAATCTCTAAATTTGGCAATAAAGAGGAGGCATCTGGTTATGCTATGTGTTGAACTGGGGTCGGAGAAGCAGAAGGTGAAAATGAAGTAGCCGGTGCGACTTCCAGAGGAGTAGAAACTGTAGGAACAATCGACTCAATGACCTCTTCGACCGAAGCCAGTTCATGTACAGATAGTAACAAGGAGGACTGAATGGGCTTTGTCGGAGATGCAGGAGTACTGAGAGCAGAAGCCTTTGGGGAGGCTGTGGTCCTTTCCTCAACTGTCTGATTCTGATGAAAGTCTGGAACAAGGCCAATGTGATAAACAGTAGACTCGCCAAAGCCTTGTTCTTGAGCAAGAAGTTGCTCACGCATCTGTTTGAACTTGTCAGATAGAATCACAATAACATTTTGATCCTGAACAGCAGTAGGAACACTAGGATCAAAATTCGATTCAAGAACTTTTAGAACTGATTCTAGCTTCTTACATTTCAGATGCTCGAGGATGAAACTCCTTGTTGGAAACTAAATTCTGGAGTTTGACAAAACACAAATCAAACGATCAAATCAACTAATACATGAAAGCAAATTCGGCAGCTGGACATTCAACTGAAATCAGTAGACACAAACTGATCAGTTGAGAACAGATCAGTTAAAACATTCAGCCGAAAACATTAAAGCTTCTCAACTAAAGATACCTCGGGAAAGATCATTCAACAGACAAAAAGACATATCAGACAGCAACTGAATATGGAAAGCCGCACTGCATAGAACAACGTATTTCGGCTATTAAGATTAATACGCCGTCGTACAATAAATGATGAAGCGGCAATCGAGAACATTGTCCAAGAAATGATAAGGTGGAAATTAACGGATACGAGAATTCAAAATTACCGTTGAAAGATAAGTCTATAAATATGACTAAAGAGCAGTTGACAAAAATACGATTGACCAATCTCAAACTTGCCATTACTCCGTCAAAATCTCAGCTCACACTTATCAGATCTAGTCGTAGCAATCAAGGCTACATATTGAGCAAACTAGCACTCTGAAATATTGATAATTCGATAAGTGCTAAGTTCAGTTACTTACAGAGATCATTGTATTATACTAAGAGTTTCAGTTCAGGCAATAAATAAGTCCTAACTGAAGTGGGTCTGTACAAGCGTTGTACTCGATCGAAGTCTTTTAGTGAATATCCTATCCTTGTGATAGAAGGGGTCACGTAGGAGTTATTCAATTCTCCGAACATCCAGAAACATATTGTGTTATCTTTACTTCAGCTCTTTATTTCCAGTTAGATATTCTATCTTTCAATCAGTTTATTTTCCGCAACTGCTTATTCAGTTTAACTGATTGATATTGACCGACGGGATACTTAGTTCAGTTTGTAACAAAACTGAACTACCTTTTTCGAAAAACATTTAATTTCCTAGAACTGTTTATTCAACCCCCCCCCCCCCCCCCCCCCCCCCCCTTCTAAACACTCCTTAGTCAATAACCGATCCTAACAAGTGGTATCAGAGCAAGGCATATCCTGTCAAAGATTATCTATCCTCAATCTAATCACTATGTCTTCATTCAATAAGATTCCAATGTTCTCCAGGGAAGATTTTGATGATTGGAAAATCAGAATGCAGGCTCATCTAGCTGCACAAGACGATGACATGTGGTACGTCATAACTGACGGACCCATGAAAATTTTGAAAGCAAACACAGCTGTTGCTATCACTGAAGTGGCACCTCACCGAATTGAAAAGCCTCGAGATGAGTGGACTACAGAGGACAAGAGAAAGGCAAATCTAGACAACGTTGCAAAAGATATATTGTATAAGACACTGGACAAAGTAACGTTCAGTAAGATCAAAATGTGCAAAACCGCCAAAGAAATTTGGGAGAAGTTAATTCAACTTTGCGAAGGAAATGATCAAACAAAAGAAAACAAACTTTCAGTTGCTATGCAGAAATTCGACAACATCAGAATGAAGATGGGAGAAACAATGGATGAGTATGATGAAAGTGTTGGTTTCTCAAACCGTATTTTTTTAAAAAAATATATTTGCGGAAGTTTGGCATAGATCGAATCGTATTAAACAACATTAATCACAAAATGTTGAACGATCAATATCTATATTAATTTAATAAATAATCAACAAGATATATAATATACCTTTGTCGAATGAGATTGGAATACTGAGAGCTATGACACCGTAGTTCTTCCACGCCTACTCTCTCGAGCCAACAAACTGACGTGTGGGCGTCACCAAAAACTTTTTAGTATATTTCTGTATTGCTCCCTTTTTCTGTGTCTTACGTACACTGAAATATATCTCTATTTATAAATCTCAACTATTGAGAAAAATCAAGAAATATATTATTGTGTATAATATCTCTCAATTTGTTAAGATTTATCATCCCAAAAAATCATATATTCTATATATGATATTAAAAACAACTTTTTGTTTAAATTGATATCACTTCCCTCAAAAGAGGGAAGTCTTTACGTGATTGAGTGGAGGAGATCATATCTCCTCCACTACAAAATCTTTTATTTTATTATATCTAAATATAACATTCCATATTCATATATATATATATATATATATATATATATATATATATATATAGATCACGAGAAGAAGATCTCATCTTAACAAATTTTCTCAAATATTTATCTAATAAATATCTCAATGAGAAAATAAATGATATTAGTAATTCAAAATTACATATTTGGAATGTATATCTTTTGTGATCTCTATCACAAATTATTGTTTGACAATTAATTCAAAATTAATTGATTGAGATGAGAACAAATTGAAATTGAGCAATGACTAAAATTCAAAAATTTTAAGTTGATAAATCAATTATTTATCATAAGTGTTCGAAGTAAATCGGAGATGGTATGGGGAACTATGGACCTATAATTTCAAGCTCCAATAAAATTAATAATAAATTAAACTCTTTAATTTACATATATTAATTTTATTAATTCCAAAGTTATTCCACTATAAACTTGGAATTGCACTCTTGAAAAAATAGATATAAAATTACTCAACAAAAAAATGAATAGTCCATTGATATAGTCACTACATGTGAATCAATCCTCCATAAATAGTTCATAATTAAAGTTAGGTAATTTCCGCTTAACCTCTTTAATTATATCTTTTTCCTTAAGTCCCATTGATTCTCTAATGAATAATATGTTTATGATCTAATCATAAATTGAGCGCTCTTATTATTCAAGTCCTGAATCAACACTTAAGAGAACCATTTATCTATCTTCTTTTACGAAGGAATGGATTTCCTCTTGTATATTAATATTCCCAGCTATTTATTTTATTGTATTTCCAATGTACCAAGAACTTTGACACTATATAATTTGTGTCATTACTCGATATGTCAAAAAACACAATATCATAAATAGGAGTTTATTAATTACTCAGAATTAAGATTGACTCATATATGACCATCATTGATTAATATTGAATTCTCAATGTGATCCGGAAATTTATAGAGATTCAAAATTAATCATGCTCCAATCTTATATAATCAAATTATATAAAGCGTTTTCATAATAATCTCATTAACAATAATCCGGATAAGATCATTCTAAAATGAATCACGCTAACAATTTTAAATTAAAGATCCCAACTTTGATTTCTAATTGCGGACATATTTAGATCATTATATTTCAAATATTATCCTCATGTATATAACACTTATATACAAATATTTAAAATCACATAATAATAATCTTGGGATTCCAGATATTTATAAAGCATCAAATAACATGCATGCAAAAACAATATTGAAATATTTCTCACATTAATAAAATCATTTGTTTTTGGGCACAAAACCCAACAATCTCCCACTTGCCCTTAAAGCAAATGAGACATGTTTTTGAGTCCCATCCCTTCAAGATGTTGTTCAAAACTTCGAGCAGGCAATGTCTTAGTGAATGGATCAGCTACATTGTTCGCAGAAGCGATCTTTTGAACTGACACATCTCCTCTCTTGATAATGTCTCTTATCAAGTGAAATTTTCGCTCTATGTGCTTTCCTCTGCGGTGGTTTCTAGGTTCTTTGGCATTGGCCACCGCTCCACTATTATCACAATAGAGCTTGATTGGTTCATGCAGGTTTGGAACAACTTCCAGATCTCTCAAGAACTCACGAAGCCAAACTGCTTCTTTTGCCGCTTCACAAGCTGCTACATACTCGGCCTCCATAGTTGAATCAGCAACACAAGTTTGCTTAACACTCCTCCATATAATGGCACCATTTCCTAAAGTGAACACCGCACCGGAAGTAGACTTTCTAGAGTCCCTATCTGATTGGAAATCAGAATCTGTATATCCAATAGGAATCAAATCCCCAATAGAATATACTAGCATATAGTTTCTAGTCCTTCTCAGATATTTGAGTATATGCTTCACTGCAACCCAATGATCTAATCCTGGATTTGACTGATATCGGCTAACCACTCCCACTGCAAAGCATATGTCGAGTCTTGTACACAACATTGCATACATTAGACTACCAACTGCTGATGCATAGGGAACCCGTCTCATTGTCTCTTCTTCTTGCGGTGTTCTGGGACACTGCTCTTTTGAGAGATGAACTCCATGTCTAGAAGGCAAGTTTCCTTTCTTGGAGTTTTGCATCGCAAATCTGACAAGCACCTTGTCAATGTATGATGCTTGAGACAATGCCACAAGTTTATTTTTCCGATCTCGAATAATCTTAATTCCAAGAATGTAACTTGCTTCTCCCAAATCTTTCATTTGGAATTTGCTGGCTAGCCAATTCTTTATGCTAGATAAAATTTCCACATCATTCCCAATGAGCAAAATATCATCTACATAAAGAACTAAGAAGACCACCTTTTGTCCTTCGATTTTCTTGTATACACAAGGTTCACCCATATTTTGATGAAAACCATAAGATTTTATAGCTTCATCAAATTTTATGTTCCATGATCTAGAAGCTTGCTTAAGTCCATAAATGGATCTTTGCAGCTGGCAGAATTTCTGCTCTTGGCCTTTAACTACGAAACCTTCTAGTTGTACCATATAAATGGTTTCCTCAAGATGACCATTTAAGAAAGCCGTCTTAACGTCCATTTGCCATATCTCATAATCATAATGAGCAGCAATGGACAAGAGAATCCGGATAGATTTTAGCATGGCAACTGGAGAGAAAGTATCCTCATAGTCTACTCCTTCTTTTTGGGTAAAACTTTTTGCCACTAATCTAGCCTTGAAAGTCTCGACTTTCCCATCGGGCCCTCTCTTTCTCTTGTAGATCCATTTGCTAACAATAGGCTTAATACCTTCAGGTTGATCTACAAGTATCCAGACCGAATTCGAGTACGTAGACTCCATTTCGAGTTTCATGGCTTCTTGCCATTTTTCTTGATCAACATCAACCATTGCCATCTTATATGTCAATGGATCATCGTCACCTCCATCAGTGACTGCAACTTGTGCTTCACCTAGTTCACGATAGCGAATAGGCAATCTTATTTCCCTTTCACTATGTCGTCGTGGAGGCGAGGGTGTTGGACCTTGAGTATTGGTCTCCATTCTTTCTTGTTCAACAACTTTTGTTGGTATGGGGCTAATCTCATCAGCCAACAACTCTTCCAGAACTACTTTACTTCTGGGTTTGAAATCTGCAATGTATTTATGCTCAAGAAAAGTAGCATTTGTCGATACAAACACTTTGTTTTCAGTAGCATTATAAAACAGACCTCGTCTTGTCCCCTTGGGATAGCCTACAAAAATACACACTTCTGAACGAGGTTCCAACTTTCCAGTCTTTCCCTTTAACACGTGTGCAGGACACCCCCACATGCGGATGTGTCTCAAACTAGGTTTGTGACCATTCCACAACTCTAGGGGAGTTTTAGGGATTGACTTAGATGGAACAATATTCAAAATGTATACTGCTGTATCCAGTGCATAACCCCAAAATGAGTTAGGCAGAGAAGAATAACTTAACATTGATCTCATCATGTCGAGCAAAGTTCGATTTCTTCTTTCGGCTACACCATTTTGTTGTGGTGTTCCAGGTGCTGTGAGCTGTGACAATATTCCATTTTCAATCAAGTGGTTCTTGAATTCATAATACATGTATTCTCCTCCTCGATCTGATCGAAGAGTCTTGATTGATTTGCCAAGTTGATTTTCTACTTCAGCACGGAATTGTTTGAACTTTTCAAAAGTTTCGGACTTTCTTTGCATCAAATATGCATATCCATATCTTGAATAGTCATCAATGAAAGTGATGAAATATTCATAACCTCCTCTTGCTTTGACATTCAAAGGTCCACATACATCGGAATGTATAATATCTAGAGGTGTTTTAGCTCTTTTACCTTTTGCCAAAAATTGTCTTTGGGTCATCTTTCCTTCAAGACAGGATTCACAGACTGGTAGAGTACTTAGTTTTAACTCTTTCAAAGGACCATCCTTTACTAGTCTTTCTATCCTTTCTATATTGATATGACCAAGCCTTAAATGCCACAAATATGTATCATTATTTTCATCAGAAATCTTTCTTCTCTTAGGGGTTGGTTCAGCGACTTTGAACATTTCAGTTTGAAGTAAATTATGTGAAATTGGCTTAATAAAAAATAGACCATTCTCAACATAACCAGAACAAATATTCATACCATTCTTATTAATTGAAACAGAGTCAATATCAAAAGAAACATAAATAAATTGTTCATGCAACTTCGAAACTGAAATCAAATTGCGTTGGAAACCAGGAATAAAATAAACATTGTTCAAAATCAAATATTTATTATTCTTAAATGACAGTCGCACTGTCCCAACTGCCGTCGCTGATAATCTTTCCCCATTGCCTACTCTCATCATGAAAGCTCCCTCATCAAGATCCCTGGACGACTCCAGCATCTGCAAAGAAACACAAACATGGTTAGACGCCCCTGAATCAATTATCCAGCTTGAGAAATCATTCTCAACAAAGCATGTTTCCATGACTAGTAAATCTAATTTACCTTGTTTCTTCTTTTGTTTCAGCTCATCAAGGTACTTCTTACAGTTCTTTTTCCAATGGCCATCCACGTTGCAATGGAAACATTTTCCTTTTGGTTTGGGTTCAGCACCCTTCCAATTCTTCTTTTGAATCTTTTTCTTGCCCTTAAACTTTCCCACATTTTTCTTCTTTTTATTCTTAGAAGAAGAAGCTTTTCCCGCAGCCACATTAGCTTCGGCAACATTTGCCTTGCCATTGTTATCATCTATCAGAGATTCATAACTTTGCAGCTCATTTAGGAGTTCTGTCATATTACATGCCCTATGATTCATAACATAGTTTGTCCTAAATTGGAGAAAAGCAGGAGAAAGTGTCTCTAGGATCATGCCAACTTGTGTTTTTTCATCAATCTTCGCACCATTGATATCAGCATCATTGAAATGATTAATCATTTTCAACACATGCTCACGAACTGAAGAACCGTTCTTCATCTTGCAATTCATAACTGCTTTCACAGCTTCATAGCGTGCTTGTTCAGATGGACGTCCAAACATTTGTTGTAGAGATTCCATAATCTCTTTAGCAGTCTCAAAGGCTTCATGCTTAGTTCTAAGCACTTCATTCATTGCTGCTAACAGGTAGCAACGTGCCTTGTTGTTTGCAACAATCCAATTGTTATATGCTTGTGACACAGTCCTTGAAGCATTAGCTGGAGGCACTGGAGGACAATCCTCCTTGAGGACAAAATGGTAACTTTCATTGATCAAGAGGATATTCATGTTGCTTTTCCATTTAGAAAAATTTTCACCAGTCAAAACTTGCGATGCAAGAAGAAGTAGAATAGGATTTGACATATTTTCTGGAAAAAAGTGAGAAATATTTTCAATGTGCAGTTGCATAAATATCACAAAAAAAATTTAAAGACAAAGTAATAGAATGCAGAAAAGCACATGATAATACACAAAACATGTTACTTGAGTCTTAAAGAATTATAATCCCCACAATTAAATGCCGCCGTAGGGTTGGTCAAAAAAATGCTAATTATAATAAGACTTTCTCAATTAATAAATGCTATCTAAAATATCTCATATTTCTAGCATCTTTTAATTTCTTATAAATTTTAGTCAAAAAGATAATTAACTAATTTAATTACTTCTTTATGAATGTAACCCACCGTATCAGATTTTAAAACTTAATTTAGTAATTGCCACCGTAGGGTAGGTCAAAACTAAAATACATTTTAAAATCTTATCTCATGGAAAACAACCTTGCTATTGTAATTAGTAGACACTCTCCGTAGGGAGGACATAATAAAAACGTCTGGAAGCGCTACAAAAAACTCACGGTGTTGTTCTAACGGTGGAGACCAAAGGTTAATATTGTCATATTACCCGCTCCCACTCATTATTTTACAAAAATGTATTTGATTTATAAAATAACTCTTATTTTATAATAAATAGTGAATTTAAACATTTTAAATCACCAATATTCAATTTATAAAATAACTCTTATTCTATAAAACTCTTGATCAATTTAAACATTTTAAATTATCAAGTCCTATAATTTTAAACAGTTTAAAATTATAAATATTCGTGTGCATCACAAAATATACACCACAAGCAGTACAAAAAAAAAATAAATATGCACACGCCGTGAACAATTTAAAATTGTACATACAGTGAGCATTACAAAAGGGGCACCACAAGCCACAAGCAGTACAAGAATAATATTAAAAAAAAATCACATGTACATGCCTTGAACACATCAAAACACACATCATGGATATAAAATATATCATGTACGTGACATAGGAAACCGAGATTGGAAAAGCAAATTGAGATGCATATTAAATATATCATGCACGTGACATAGGAACCGAAACAGGTAAAACAAATTCACAATTTGTTGTAGGATAACATCACAGATAATCATGATCGAAATTTAATATTTAAATTAAATTTTAAACATTTTAAAATATAAATCAATGATGACAATTATTGAAGTTTAACAATTAAATTCATAATATTCATTGATTAGTCCATAAATCAACATGAATGTAACCATCAGATAGAATGAAGAAGAAAAAAAAATCATGCTGATTACTGGAAAATATATTATGAAGCAGTACACTATCTAATCATAGACCAACCAAGGTAAAAGGGCATCAAAGTATCCGAAACATAGAGAAAACAAATCTCTATAGAAAATTAAATTAGTATAGAGTATTGACCGCTCTGATACC
The DNA here is from genome assembly GCF_022965805.1 of Primulina eburnea. Taxonomy (NCBI): domain Eukaryota; kingdom Viridiplantae; phylum Streptophyta; class Magnoliopsida; order Lamiales; family Gesneriaceae; genus Primulina; species Primulina eburnea. Next base: position 23,245,449 of record NC_133107.1, on the reverse strand, counting down.
AATTGTTGGTTTCTCAAACCGTATTTTTTTAAAAAAATATATTTGCGGAAGTTTGGCATAGATCGAATCGTATTAAACAACATTAATCACCAAATGTTGAACGATCAATATCTATATTAATTTAATAAATAATCAACAAGATATATAATATAACTTTGTCGAATGAGATTGGAATACTGAGAGCTATGACACCGTAGTTCTTCCACGCCTACTCTCTCGAACCAACAAACTGACGTGTGGGCGTCACCAAAAACTTTTTAGTATATTTTTGTATTGCTCCCTTTTTCTGTGTCTTATGTACACTGAAATATATCTCTATTTATAAATCTCAACTATTGAGAAAAATCAAGAAATATATTATTGTGTATAATATCTCTCAATTTGTTAAGATTTATCATCCCAAAAAATCATATATTCTATATATGATATTAAAAACAACTTTTTGTTTAAATTGATATCACTTCCCTCAAAAGAGGGAAGTCTTTACGTGATTGAGTGGAGGAGATCATATCTCCTCCACTACAAAATCTTTTATTTTATTATATCTTAATATAACATTCCATATTCATATATATATATATATATATATATATATATATATATATATATATATATATATATATATATATATATAGATCACGAGAAGAAGATCTCATCTTAACAAATTTTCTCAAATATTTATCTAATAAATATCTCAATGAGAAAATAAATGATATTAGTAATTCAAAATTACATATTTGGAATGTATATCTTTTGTGATCTCTATCACAAATTATTGTTTGACAATTAATTCAAAATTAATTTATTGAGATGAGAACAAATTGAAATTGAGCAATGACTTAAAATTCAAAAATTTTAAGTTGATAAATCAATTATTTATCATAAGTGTTCGAAGTAAATCGGAGATGGCATGGGGAACTATGGACCTATAATTTCAAGCTCCAATAAAATTAATAATAAATTAAACTCTTTAATTTACATATATTAATTTTATTAATTCCAAAGTTATTCCACTATAAACTTGGAATTGCACTCTTGAAAAAATAGATATAAAATTACTCAACAAAAAAATGAATAGTCCATTGATATAGTCACTACATGTGAATCAATCCTCCATAAATAGTTCATAATTAAAGTATGGTAATTTCCGCTTAACCTCTTTAATTATATCTTTTTCCTTAAATCCCATTGATTCTCTAATGAATAATATGTTTATGATCTAATCATAAATTGAGCGCTCTTATTATTCAAATCCCGAATCAACACTTAAGAGAACCATTTATCTATCTTCTTTTACGAAGGAATGGATTTCCTCTTGTATATTAATATTCCCAGCTATTTATTTTATTGTATTTCCAATATACCAAGAACTTTGACACTATATAATTTGTGTCATTACTCGATATGTCAAAAAACACAATATCATAAATAGGAGTTTATTAATTACTCAGAATTAAGATTGACTCATATATGACCATCATTGATTAATATTGAATTCTCAATGTGATCCGGAAATTTATAGAGATTCAAAATTAATCATGCTCCAATCCTATATAATCAAATTATATAAAGCGTTTTCATAATAATCTCATTAACAATAATCCGGATAAGATCATTCTAAAATGAACCACGCTAACAATTTTAAATTAAAGATCCCAACTTTGATTTCTAATTGCGGACATATTTAGATCATTATATTTTAAATATTATCCTCATGTATATAACACTTATATACAAATATTTAAAATCACATAATAATAATCTTGGGATTCCAGATATTTATAAAGCATCAAATAACATGCATGCAAAAACAATATTGAAATATTTCTCACATTAATAAAATCATTTGTTTTTGGGCACAAAACCCAACAGAAAGAACAAGCTGTATCATCGACGAACTAAATGCACTTGGAAAATTGTATACAAATAAAGAAGTAGTATTGAAAGTAATCAGAGTACTTCCCAAAGAATGAGATGTCAAAACTATGGCAATGAGGGAATCCAAAGATCTTAACAAAGTTGAACTTCATGATTTATTTGCAGATCTAAAAGCATATGAGTTTGAACTTCAAACTCGAGAAGGAGAACCATCTACTCCAGCAGCAACTACTGCCTTGACTGCTGTTAGAAATGAATCAACTGGTTCAGTTGAGAAAACTGCTGATCAGCTGAGCAATGATGCCATGTCTCTATTTATTAAGAAATTTGGAAGATTCATGAGGAAAAATCAAGGAAATTTTCAGAAGAATTATCAAAGAAACAACTCCAGAGAAGAGTCTAATGTATGTTTCAACTGTGGCAAATCCGGTCACTTTATTGCCAACTGTCCAAAGCCTAAAAAGGATAATCAAACCTCAACTGAAAGAAAGAAGAAAATGTATGAGCACAAAAGAAGATCTAAAGACGAAAAGAAGCCTTACAAGAAGAAACATGAAGTACTCCTAGCTGAAGACAGCAAAGCCAAATGGGCAGAAACTGACAGCGAAGAGTCAGATCCAGAAAGCTCTTGCAGTTCAAGTGAGGATGAGGAAGAAGTAACATGTCTAATGGCAGATAACATAGAAGATCAATCAAGCTGCGAGCAGGTATTTGATTTTAGCTCTATTAATTTTACACGAGAAGAACTCATCTCAACTCTTCATGACATGGTCAATGAGTATCAAAAGCTTGCTTTATCATTTGAAAAACTCAGAGCAAAGCAAGATGATCCCAAAGACAATAAAACAAAAACTGATGAATCAGTTGAAATGTTGAGTCTGAGAAGGGAGATTGCTGAACTCACTGATGAAAGAAGCAGGAATCAATCAATGATTCAAAAATTGTCGCTTGAAAATACAAAGCTCAATGAGCTCATTCAAGTTTGGAACAGATCATCTAAAGCTTTAACTAATATACAGAATTCTCAGAAATCAGTTGATGATAAAACTGGTTTAGGATTCTGTAGTAAAGATGATTTGTCTTCCCAAGATACTCAACCAAAACTGAATATGAACAAAGGGAAATACATTCACTTTGTAAAATCAGTTATGGTACAAAATCAAGAAGAGTCGAGCAAACTGATTGAACAGCCATCTCAGAATATGAATAAAGGCATGAGATGTGGAATTGGATATAATCCAAAGGGTAAGACTGACTCATGGAATCAGCAACCAAAAACTCTCAGCAGAAAATATTCATATGGCTGCTCAAACTACTACAACAGTAAGCCAATTCAGAAAAGATATCGGCTGAATAATCAGTTGAAAAAGGTCAAAACACATGTTGTATCATCTACACACCATACACCAAGCACACACAAACAGGGAAGGACCATATGGAATACAGCAACAGGACGGTCAGTTAGACTGATTCAAGTCTGGATTCCTAAAGGACTAATCAACTTGGGACCCAAATAGAAAAGGGTACCAGAATCTTATTTTGTATTTAATAGCAGGCAATAAGTACAAGCATTGGATCAATATGGTATCTGGACAGTGGATGTTCACGACACATGACAGGAGATTCAAACTTATTGTCTCAACTGCTCAAATACAATGGTCCAAACATCAGTTTTGGGGATAATTCCAAAGGTAAAACTGTGGGTAAGGGTAAGCTTATCCATGGTAACTTCACCATTAATGATATTTTATTAGTCGAGAATCTTAAGTATAATCTGATAAGCATTAGTCAGTTATGCGATAATGGATTCTCAGTTCAGTTTGACAAACACTCTTGTTCAGTCAAAAACTCAACTGAAGAGATTATTCTAACTGGCAAAAGGTGTGGAAACACTTACAAAGTCAGCTGGAATGATCAACCTTATACACCAGTATGCTTTATTGCGTCTAAATCATCTCAAAACTAGTTGTGGCATAAACGGTTAAATCATTTAAATTTTAAATCTATTGCCTATCTGAGTAAGCATGAACTTGTAACTGTTTTGCCCAAAATAAATTTTTCAAAAGAAAAACTTTGTTCAGCATGTCAGTATGGAAAACAAGTTCGATCCTCTTTCAAAAACAAAGGCTGTAAATCTTCATCCCGATGCTTAGAATTATTGCACATGGATCTCTTTGGTCCAATACCAGTCATGAGCTTAGGGGGAATGAAATACACCTTAGTGGTCGTAGATGACTTTTCAAGATTTACTTGGGTTATATTTCTCAAATCCAAAGACCATACTGCTGCACAACTGATTAAACTCTTCAAAAGACTTTTAAATGAAAAATCAGTTGGGATTGATCGAATAAGATCTGATCGAGGAACTGAATTCATCAATCAAACACTTTCAAACTTTTTAGAAAATACTGGAATCAAGCATGAGTTCTCAGCAGCAAGAACACCTCAGCAAAACGGTGTAGCTGAGAGAAGGAATCGGACTCTTAAGGAAGCTGCTAGAACGATGCTTGCTGATTCAGGTATTTCTCAAAGATTTTGGGCAGAAGCAGTAAACACTGCATGCTACACTCAGAACAGATCAATGATTAATAAAAATCACAAGAAAACACCATATGAGATCTGGCATGGAAGAAAAAGCATAATCACTTCAAAATATTTGGCTGTAGATGTTTTATTCATAACAATGGTAAAAATTATCTAAAAGCATTCGATGTCAAATCAGCAGAAGGAATATTCCTTGGATATTCATTAGTTAGCATAGCTTACAGAGTATTCAATAAGAAAACCTTGAATGTTGAAGAATCTGCACATGTTGATTTTGATGAAACTGCACTAATCGATAAGCCAACTGATCAAGTTGAGCTAGCTGATCGATTTACAGATATCAGTCTGGAAGATGATGACTCAGACGAAAGTCGTAATAATCAGAATATCTTTCATACACCTGAACCTGAGATATTGGATCAACCAGCTGAATTGAAAGCAAATCTTGACAATCAGTTAGTGGAGCAAACTAATGAAAATCAATTATCAACTGAATTAGCTCCAACTGAAACTGAGAACATTCAGTTACCTAATGAAGAATTTGCTGGCTGTGAAGCACCCAATGCTGAATTTAGATGGAAGAAATCACATCCTCCAGAACTGGTAATAGGTAACCCATCTGATCCAGTAAGAACAAGAAATCAGATGCTCAATTTATTCATTCATTCAGCTTTTGTATCTCAAATCGAACCAACAAAAACCGCCGAAGCTCTTACTGGTCCTAATTGGATTAATGCAATGCAAGAAGAGCTAAATCAGTTTGTTCATAACAATGTCTGGAACTTAGTTCCAAGACCAGTTTCTAAAACTGTTATAGGTACAAAATGGGTGTACAGAAACAAACTAAACGAAGATGGTTCAGTTGTGCGCAACAAAGCAAGGTTAGTGGCACAAGGGTATAGACAAGAAGAAGGAATTGATTATGATGAAACATATGCACCAGTTGCAAGACTGGAGGCAATCAGAATATTTCTTGCCTATGCATCCTTCAAAAACTTTAAAGTCTATCAAATGGATGTGAAAAGTGCATTCCTAAATGGCCAATTGCAAGAAGAAGTCTACGTTGAACAACCTCCAGGTTTTGTCAATCATAATTTTCCTGATCACGTTTATCATTTAAACAAGGCATTATATGGTCTCAAACAAGCTCCACGGGCTTGGTATGAAACCCTCTCAAAATTCCTAACTGATCATGATTTTTCTGTTGGATCAGTTGATAAGACTTTGTTTAAATTCTCGAAAAATGATCATATCTTACTTGTTCAAATTTACGTTGATGATATTATTTTTGGGTCAACTAACCCCAAATTATGCAAGAAATTTTCCAAGCTGATGCAGGATAAATTCGAGATGAGCATGATGGGTGAGCTGACATTCTTTCTTGGTTTACAAGTGAAGCAACTGGATTCAGGAACATTTATTAGTCAAACCAAATATACCAAGGAATTGCTAAGAAAATTTGGCATGGAATCTTGTTCAGCAGCAAGCACTCCAATGAGTTCATCAGTTAAATTAGACACTGATCAAGGGGGAATATCAGTTGAGACGACACTATATAGAGGTTTAATAGGTTCTTTATTGTACCTAACTGCTAGTCGCCCTGATATTATGTTTGCTGTATGTATATGTGCAAGATTTCAAGCTAACCCTAAGCAATCACATTTTCTGCGGCCAAACGTATCTTGAGATATCTTAAAGGCACGGAAAATGTTGGTTTATGGTACTCTAAAGACTCATCTTTCAATTTAGTTGGCTATTCAGATGCAGATTATGCAGGATGCAAACTTGATCGTAAAAGTACAAGTGGATCATGTCAGTTTCTTGGAGACAGACTGATCTCTTGGTTCAGTAAGAAGCAAACATCCATAGCAACTTCCACAACTGAAGCAGAATATCTTGCTGCTGGAAGCTGCTGTGCCCAACTGCTCTGGATTCAGCAACAACTGAAAGATTATGGTGTTGATGCAAAGGAATCACCAATATTCTGTGACAACACTAGTACAATAGCTATTGCATACAATCCAGTTCTTCACTCCAGGACTAAGCATATAGATGTCAGACATCATTTCATCAGAGATCATGCACTAAAGAAAAACATCAGATTAGAATACGTCTCAACGGAACAACAAGCAGCAGACATCTTCACAAAACCGTTACCAGAGGCTAAGTTTTCTTATTTCCGAAATATTCTTGGTTTAATTGATATAACTTCACTAACAGAATTAAGTGCAGAAAATAAAAATACAACAAATTGATAATAATATTTCATTAAGAATACCAACGTTCCCAATTTACAGAAGAAATCATAGATCCAACTGTATCTAGCCATGTCCTAATCCAGTCATTCAACTCATAAATTCGAACTCCAGCAAATGCCCTTGACTTTGAAATCTTATCAACAACATGCCACTCCTTCCATAGCATTGCTTCTAAAAGACATTTGTCTTCAACCAAATCATTAACGTGGCTAACCTCAAAACGAGCAAGGTATTTCAGTGCTCTTCTCTCCTGAGCACGAGTAGGAATGACACCACTGTCACTCACCATCTTCAACTCATCAATCTTTTCCCAGGTTGTCAATAACTTCTGAAAAACATATTTCTCCATCTTTCTTTTAATTTCAGCTAAACGAGGGGCTGACTGATCAGTCACATGAACATGCGTGCTACTGCATGCATCAGAATCAGACATGTTGAAATAATTTTAAACTGATCACATTATCACCACTATCATCTCATTTATAAGAAAAAGGTGTTGAAGAAGTTGAAGAATCACAAGTCAATTAAATCGACTCTCACATTTACCGAGGACATTTAAGATATCAGTTAATAACAGTTTGAATTTTATTAGTTCATTTATTTACTTATCAAAACTGATGACTGTTAGCATGTCATTAGATCATATAACAGGATTACATAATCATTGATCGTAATTTGTTGTTAACCTTTATTGCTGTTTTACTGAATATATAAATGAGTTGCTTACTCTTATGAGTTCTTAACTAATGTCAGCAAGTGTTTGTGATTATATCTCTTCCAGATCATTGCAGGCAGAAATAAAAGAACAAAGACGATAAAACATAATAAATATTTTATTAAGAAGAGGAGCCGGTTACAATTTCATATTCATTTTCCACAGTAATTATCCACAAACTCATCCATGCAGCTAGTGCTGAGGAAGAGGTTTTGCAGAAATTGTGGGAGGCAGCGATGCAGCGAAGGATCTCTAGCTCCTTCAGAAGAAAGAGCTTGTAGAGATAACACTCTTTAAAAAGGTCCACCCCCGCAGGAACCTCTAGGAGCTCTCGCACCTCTTGAAGTTGGGCCTTTCGCCTGAAAGAAGAGACCCGCCCAGAGTAATACAGGAACTCCAGTTCCTGCATCTCCTCCCAGTAAGGAAGGCTAGCATAGAAAACTTCATCTTCTATGGACTGCTTCCTGGCCTGCAGTGTAAACTGAGCGTCGCTTGAGCTTCCAGCTTCTGCCATTTTCCTTATCTTTGAAACTTACTTGCTGAGATAATTTTGGCTAACCCTTTCACTCTTATTTATAGGCCAAGAGGGAAATGAAAGGACACTTCACTCTGTGACGATTGCTATGCCGAGCACCATACTCACTTTAATCATTACCGACTATAGCCGTCATTTTGCGTTAATGCATTTATTAAGGGGGAATAATGGTTCAAGAAGTTAACTGAGAAGACAGTTGTTAGTGAACTCTCGACTGAAAGAACCCAGTCTTATCAACTGATCTACCAGTCGAATTTTCCACTAATCTTCTCATATAAGTTAACTAATTAACCAATTATATTTCAAATCAAATGATGTGACTGTCTGCTAAACTAATGATGAATTTTAATTTATGACGTGGAATCAATTTTAACCGCTCATTATTTTACAAACACGATTATAGCACACGTACACATATTTTTACTCAAAATTTTATTGGACTGACACGTGTCCAAAAATTCAAACAGTCACAAACATTAGTACAATTACCCGCTTCATTTTAGTTTTACTTTTCGACTACTTCAAATCATCTTTAGAGCAAGAACTACCTCATCATTCGAATTTTCTTTCAAGAAATTTTTCAGCATTCAATGGCGACTCAAATTCCCGCTTTCATGCTAAATGCTATGGCCATCAATTTTGGATCTATCTTATCCTTCGGCGATGCTGAAGTTCAGAAAGTATTTCAGAAACTTGAAGCTGCTGGTCTAAGAACATTTTTGGGACAATCCTCTCAGGATATCTATCCCAAAGAACTTCAGGATTTCTACTCTTCTGGCGTGATTAATTCTGAGGGAAATATCAATTCTATTATCAATGGTCAGTTACTGATCATCTCTGAAGATTCTCTTAGTGAATTATTTCTCTTACCTTCTGAAGGAATGACACAACTTTCGGATGTCAAAGCATCTGATATTGAGGAAATGCAAACCCTTCTCTCTGCTGATGGACAGAAGATTAAAGTTTCTGATCCTAAAAAGAAACTCAAGCATGAAGTTCAATTGCTGGCCGATGTAATTGCTAAAGGGCTTTTGGCAAAAGCTGGATCATTTGCTGCCCTAACTTTGGAGAAATTTCAGGCCATTACTGTAATAATGGCTAATCACAAATTTAACTGGAAGCATCTCATATTTAATATTTTGAAGAATATGTTTCTGTCTCCTAAACAATCCAAGGGTTTTGCTGTTCAAATCAGTTATCTGCTGAAAGCAAAAGGTTTAGTGGCTGAGGAATCTGAGAAGACGTCGAAATTTAAGGTGTTCAATGCAAAGAACACGATGCCAATAAAATCCAAAATGGACATATCTCCTACTCAGTTTGTGCGAATCAAACAGGAAATTGGGACTTCTGCGCAGGGCCTCGATAACATTTTCCGTTTTTGCAAGCTGAAAAATTTTCTTCTCTGCAATCATCATTTTGGCATAGTTCCCTTTAGTCTTAAAGTAAGCAAAAGAATGGAAAAGACGAACTGAGTGCCACTCATAAAAAAAATTCATATCATCATTTGCAGAGGTTTCAATTTCTGCTAGATGAAGATCAACGCCGGTGGTTACACTTGTTTTGTGTCCAAAAATTGGTGGTTCTTCGACCATTTTCCCTTTGCCTTTATCAGATGAAGAAATAGGCACGATAGGTCGGAAAGCAGAGGACCCACTAGTTGATTCTCGAATCACTATTCCAGATGATGGCTTGAAAACAGAAGCAGTAGACGGTGCTGAAATGGATGCAGTAGCTTGTGCAGTCGCAGAAGTAATGGGTCGAACAGAAGGAACCACTTTTGGAAATACCTGTCTGATAGGTATTTTCTCAATCTCAGACAGTGCTGCTGTCTTCTTGATTTTAAGAATGGTGCGAGGTTTCTTCTTGGCTGGGGTTGGCACTGGTGGTTGAACAGCAGCAGCAGACTCTTCTGATGCTGTTTTGTCCGAGTCAGTCGAAATGATCACCCTTTTCCTCTTAATTGTCTTTTGAGGTTTTGGAACCTCAGAAGCAGTTTCTCCAATTTCCTTTTTCAAGGCAACAAACTCCGCCACGGTTGGCTTAGGCCTTAAAGCAAGTACGTTCGCAGCATCAATCATGGTTACTGAAACAACATCCTGATCACTGGTTGAGGCGAAACCAGCATCCTTGAGCATTGCGCTGATTTGAACAGCGAATCCAGAACTTTTCCTGACAACCATATCCTTCATAATTCTAAAGAGAAAATGACTCCAGTCCACTTTGGTTTCCTTAGTGATGGCAGTCATCACTTGAACCTTCTCCTTCGTCAACTTGTCGAAGGTTCCAGCTTTGATCAAAATAACTTTTGCCACAATATCGGCCAGAATTTGATATTCCATTTTGAGTAATTTCTTGTGACAAGAGGGAGACACTTCTTCTCCAGAGGCTGAGAACGAGCTAAGCGCAACAGACATATCTGTTTTGGAAATATCAGATAGTTCAGAAATACCTGAGAGTGGAAGAAGGAACGTCGCTCCTAGAAGTGCGGCATCAATAGAGATAGATGCATCTCCTTGAGAGTGAACAATCTTTCCTTAATGTACTGACGCTTCAGCGTAAAAATCCAGGAGAGCATTTTTGTAAATTACAGCGGGTGCTTCCAGGAATTTTCTGAGTCCCGATTTCTCAATGTCTTGAAACATTTTAACGAGATTATCATCCTTGATGTTGAGAACAGAGGCAAAATTGACTTGATAAGCGTTAAGAGTGTATGCTCCAGCCATTTCTGTATAAGGATAGAAGCAGATATAATTTGCAGTAGTTAGTGATGATAGAGAGAAATCAGTAGCTGAATAATCGATAGTTATGAAACAGTAAAGGTGAAAAGGTGAAGTTGAGAAAAAAATATACAGCCGTCAAATAAACATAAAGACACGTGTCAGTATGTTTTTGGTTGAGTGTTTGAAAAGTTTTGCAGAAACTGTCAGATATACGAATGATTTTGAAAATTTGAAAAAGGCGGGCTGTCCAGACGGTTACTAAAGAAATCAGAGGAAGATTTGTCGTTTTATGATAACGTCTGCTGGAAGTTTCATGATGCTGAAATATTTGAGTACTTTGACAAAAACCAGCAGATTTGTAGTTTTATCGAAAAGACAAACATTCTATCTGTTTTCTGAAAAGGTATCAAACTCTTAGTCTGACTAAAATACTGTTCTCCCTCGGTAAATGCAACTAATAAGTGGTCATAATTGCGACAAGTGACTCTTGGCCATCTTTCAATCTAAACCGTCGAAATGAAAAGTCACAAGGGTCTTTGTTTCTTCTATAAATACCTGCACAACTGGAACGAGATAAAACACACAATCTAAAATGAGAACTCAAGATAAAAGTAAGTTAGAGTTGGATCCAGGAGTCGAAGCAAAAATGTTCAGATAGAAGTTTGAGGATATCATTATTTACGTAATGATCCTTGAAACACACTCCTGGAGTTGTAGTTTCCACAGTCAAGCAGATCTGTTGCTTCGATTGAGTTTGAAATGTAGCATCGATTCCTTCCAGAAGCATGCTAATGCAATAAGAGAGTGCTGGTGGATTGATGATGCTGAAAACATCTATGATGCCCTGTAAGGCATCTAAAAAAAAAATACATTAGTGCTGAAAAGACCCAAGCTTGCTAGATTTTTTCTAGGCCTTGAGCTTGCTGGAGTCTCTTGTTCCTGTTGAAGTACTTTGTAAGCAAATTGCAGAGAGCTCCTATTACTGAAGACAAAAGCTAAATGTAACGCTACTGGTTAAATAGCATTTGTAGATCTACTGTTTTTACTTTTGCATCGTGTAATGTACTGAAATGGTTTCTAATAAAGTTCTAGTTTACGTATCTGACTTTTCCTTCTGTTTTTCTGCAAATAAATTACTGTAAGTTCAATACGATAAATAAATGAGTAAGAATAAAATATAACCAAGATAACTGAAAATAATCAAGTTAAATCTATCAAACCAAGAGAATTACGAAAGTAAGAAAAATTATTTTCTGGTAAGGGTTTTGTGAAGATATCTGTTGTTTGTTGATCAGTAGAAACATATTCCAGACGAATGTTCTTCTTCTGCACATGATCTCTAATGAAGTGATGTCTGATGTCAATGTGCTTCGTTCTGGAATGAAGTACTGGATTTTGTGTGATTGCAATTGCACTGGTATTATCACAGAATATAGGTGATTCGGAGGCTTGAATCCCATAGTCTCTTAGCTGTTGCTGAATCCACAATATCTGAGAGCATCAACTTCCAGCAGCCAGATATTCTGCTTCTGCAGTGGATGTGGCTATGGAAGTTTGCTTCTTGCTAAACCAGGATATCAGCTTATCACCAAGAAATTGATAAAAACCACTCGTGATTTTTCGGTCTAGTTTGCAACCTGCATAATCAGCATCTGAATATCCAATAAGATTTAGCGATTAATCATTGGGATACCATAAGCCGACATTTTGAGTTCCTTTCAAGTACTTCAAAATACGTTTAGCAGCAATATAATGAGATTGTTTGGGGTTAGATTGAAATCTAGCACAAATACAAACAGCAAACATGATATCTGGTCTACTGGCAGTTAGATATAATAATGAACCAATAAGACCGCGATACTGAGTTACCTCTACTGGAATACCACTTTCATCTTTATCAAGTTTAATAGATGAGCTCATTGGAGTAGAAGCAGCAGAGCATGCTTCCATTCCGAACTTTTTCAGAAGCTTCTTGGTGTACTGGGCTTGATTTATAAAGATTCCAGTCTCTGATTGCTTAATCTATAATCCTAGGAAGAATGTTAATTCTCCCATCATACTCATTTCGAATTTATCCTGCATCAATTTTCCAAACTTTGCACATAATTTGGGGTTAGTTGACCCAAAAATGATATCATCAACATAGATCTGTACTAAAAGAATATGCTTATTCTTGACTAAAGTAAACAGAGTTTTATCTACTGCTCCAATGGTAAAATCATGATCAATAAGAAACTGTGATAGAGTGTCATACCATGCTCTAGGTGCCTGTTTTAGATCATATAATGCTTTGTGTAATTTAAATACATGATGAGGTAAGAAATGATCGATAAAACCTGGAGGTTGTTCGACGTAGACTTCTTCTTGTAATAGACCATTCAGAAAAGCACTTTTCACATCCATTTGATATACTTTGAAATTCTTGAAAGCAGCAAAGGCTAAGAATATTCTGATTGCTTCGAGCCTTGCTACTGGTGCATAGGTCTCATCAAAGTCTATTCCTTCTTCCTGTCTGAAACCTTGAGCAACCAATCTAGCTTTATTTCTCACCACTGTGCCTTCTTCATTGAGTTTGTTTCTAAATACCCACCGAGTTCCAATGACAGCTTGGTGAGATGGTCTAGGTACTAGAAACCAAACTTCATTTCGTTTGAATTGATTCAGCTCTTCTTGCATGGCTTCAATCCAACTAGGATCCAGAAGAGCTTCTTCAATTTTCTTTGGTTCATCCTGAGATATAAAAGCAGCATGCATATATTCATTAAGCATTTGCCTTCTGGTTCTCAAAGGCGCTGCTGGATTACCAATAACTAATGATGGAGGATGAGATTTTCTCCAGATAAAAGGATTTGAAAGGATATCTTCCTGATTTGATATGTTGAGATTGTTCTTGATGGAACCAGTAGTGGGTTCCTGAGTGTCTTCTGCTGGTATTGGTAGATCCAAAGTCTGTACTTCTGGTTCCACTAATGGAATGTCTGGTTCTGGATTTTGAAGATCCTTGATTTTTGCTTCTACATCATCTTCACTGTCAATTTCCAGATGAATTCTGTCTAACCTGTTACTTAAATCAGATATGTTAGATATTTCAGGAGCACTGATGTCTTCATCAAAGACAACATGAATCGATTCTTCAACATTAAGAGTTCTATTGTTGAAGATTCTAAAAGCTTTGCTTACAGCAGAGTAACCAAGAAATAGTCCAGCATCTGATTTTGAGTCAAATGCAGTTAAATGATTTTTGCCATTATTTAGCACAAAGCATTTGCAACCAAACACATGAAAATAAGATACGTTAGGCTTCTTCCCTTTCCATATTTCATAAGGGGTCTGATTGTGCCTTTTGTTGACCATAGATCTGTTTTGCGTGTAACAAGCAGTATTGATAGCTTCAGCCCAGAAGCGCTGAGAGATGTCTGCATCTGCTAGCATTGTTCTAGCAGCTTCTTTTAGAGTTCTATTTCTCCTCTCAGCTACTCCGTTTTGTTGAGGTGTTCTGGCAGCTGAATATTCATGATGAATCCCTTGTTCATTCAAATATAATTCAAGATACTTGTTAGTGAACTCAGTACCCCGATCACTTCTGATTTTAATGATGGTAGTGGATTTTTCATTTTGAATTCTTTTCAGAAGCTTGATCAAGAGGCTACTGGTTTGATCTTTTCCTGCGAGAAATATTACCCAAGTGAATCTAGAAAAATCATCAATAACAACAAGAGTATATTTCATTCCCCCTAAGCTCATGATGGGGATTGGACCAAAAAGATCCATGTGCAGTAGTTCCAGACATCTTGAAGTTGATTTGCTATCTTTGTTCTTGAAGCTGGATCTTATCTGTTTCCCAAGCTGACAAGCAGAACAAACATAATTTTTAACAAAGTTAATATCAGGTAATCCATCAACTATATTCTGCTTCTTGAGATAATTGATTGACTTGAAATTCAGATGGTTCAATTTCTTGTGCCATAGCCAGTGTTTACTGCTAAGAGAAGCAAATAAGCATGTAGGAGTATTGACATGATTTGAGTTCCAAGAGACTCTGTAAGTATTGCCTTCTCTTTTTCCGGTTAACACAGTAGTTTCAGCAGAATCTCTAACTATACATGAATGCTTCTGAAAAGCTACAGAATCGCCATTATCACATAGTTGACTAATGCTGATTATATTGTAACAAAGGTTGTCAACTAATAACACATCATTGATAGTTATGTTACCATGGATAATCTTACCCTTACCCATGGTTTTACCTTTTGAGTTGTCTCCAAAAGTTATCTTCGGTCCAGTACAACTCACTATCTTGGAAAGTAGGTTTTTTTGTCCAGTCATGTGTCTGGAGCATCCACTGTCCAGATACCATGTAGAGTTACTGACTTCTGCTTTCTTCTGCTGTTCCTCTTCAAATGTCGAGGTTGAGTCATTGTCTACCATGAGACATTTGACTTCTTCTACATCACTATCACTGGAATGACTTTCTGAGTCAGATGACTCAGAACTAGAGTCCGCCCATTTGGATTTGCTTTCTTCGACAATCATTGCTTTTCGATCTCTTCTGGTCTTTTTGTCATTTCTCTTGTGATCCTTTCTCTTTTGGTCATCCTTCTTTGGTTTAGGACAATCAGCAATGAAGTGACCCATCTTTCCACAGTTAAAGCATCCCATATCACCAGATGGTGAATCTTTCTTGAAGTTGCGATTGGGACCCTGATAAGTTTGATGGTTCTTCTTCATGAACCTGGAGAATTTCTTTACAAATAAGGACATAGAGTCACTACTGATTTGTTTAGCAGTCTTCTCCAATGTATTGTCAATGATCACAGTAGGTAATGCCTGAGGTGCAACTGCAGCAGCAGTAGAAGAGGTAGTGGCAGTAGCAGCGAAAGCAGTAGCAGTAGCAGCAAGAGCCTTGGTAGGTAGGTTTGAAGGCTCTTCTCCACTTCTTACTTCTAATTCGAACTCGTAAGCTTTCAGATCTGCAAATAATTCGTGCAGTTCCAATTTGTTCAAATCTTTGGACACTCTCATAGCCATTGTTTTAACATCCCATTCTCTGGGTAAGGCTCTCATCACTTTGAGGGCTATTTCTCTGTTGCTATGCTCTTTACCCAGAGCTGTTAGCTCATTAACCAGGCTACTGAATCTTTCATCAAACTCGTTTAGAGTTTCACCAGCTCTCATTTTTAGATTTTCGAACTTCTGCATTGCTACAGACAGTTTGTTTTCTTTCGTTTGCTAATTTCCTTCACATATCTGGATGAGCTTCTCCCAAATATCCTTTGCAGTAGAACACATTTTGATCTTGCTAAAAGTGTTCTTGTCGAGAGTTTTATACAGTATATCCTTCGCCACATTATCAAGGTTGGCCTTCTTCTTATCTTCACTGGTCCATTCACTTCTTGATTTTTCAACCATCTGTGGTGCACCTTCAGTAACAGCAACAGCTGCATTAGGCTTTAATATTTTCAGTGGACCATCTGTGATGACATACCACATGTCATCATCTTGTGTTGCAAGATGAGCTTGCATTCTGATCTTCCAGTCATCGAAATCTTCCTTAGAGAACATAGGGATCTTGCTGAAGTGTGCCATTTGTTGTAGTTTTTCACGAACAAGAATAACCCGCTCTGATACCAATTGTTGAGGATCGAAGTTGAGTTTAGAGGGAGATGAATAAACTCTACTCGTTTTTCTTTCTTTTCTGATGAGGTACTAAAATCCTGTTAGGGATAGTAGTTTATCTTGTACGAATACTTTCACCTGATTACAATAAAACGTGCGGAAACAATCTGATTAAGTAGTTGAAAGACAATAAAACAGTAGGCAGCAGTTGTTTATGGAAGTTCGAAGATAAACTCTTCTACATCTCCCTTCTCCTGTTTCCAGAAGGTATAACTAAAAGACTTTGGATATAACAGTACAACTCTTGTACACACCCACTTCAGAAGGAATTATACCTCGGCCTACTGAAACTCTTAGTTTCTCAACTCACAAAATGCGAAACACAAAGTTCTGAAAAGACTCTTTTCAGATTACAAACTCTTCTAGATAAAGTATAAGTGATGTAAGGATTGTGAAGAGTGTAAGAATCAATAGCACAAGATGATCTTCAAAAGATCAGATATTAGCTATGAAGCGTGTGCTACTTTTCTTTGTGTTGAACTTTTTGGTACTCAAGGAATTTCAAGATTTGTCTGATGAGAGATGATAGCTTTTGTTCCTTGAAAGATGATATTATGCGAAGTGTCGTGTCGTATAAGGATTTGATCCATGTATATATAATCGACTGAGTTCAACGTTCACAATCAGAGGATGTCTCCAGATAACTGATACAATCAGCTTTATTATCAAAAGAAGTTCCTGCAGAAAAGCTATAAAACAATCAGTCTTGTTTCATACTTAATTGGGTAAACTGCATTAAACTGGTTTAGTTTTATGAGACCAGTAGCTTCTGATAAGTTAGTCTACTGTTCTGGTCTGCTGGTTTTAGTTAATCATCGCCACAATAAAATTCATATCTAACACCTTAAAGATATCAAAGTTAATTCTTAATTTTCCCAAAAATTATCTTAATTGGTCCTTAATTTCGAAAATTTCTTAATTATCCCATAAATTATTGTCATTCTTAATTTCCTTCTACGGGTTTCCCAAAACATAATTTCGATAATTTTAAACTTATTTACCCAAAAATCAATTCTCATAATTAATCTTATCTTTCATCAAAACTTAAAATCCCAATTTATACATTTTCTTACTCCCAAAGTCGTTGCAAATCCTCGAAAAATTCTTACTTATGAGTAATTCCCAATAATTAATTCAACTAGTAACCATTAATCATCAGTATTTTCTTAGATCCCAAAAGTATTCATAATATTCACGATTAACTTATGGCCCAAAAAGTAGCACGGCAATACTAAAACCCAAATATCAAGATATTCCAATTCCACCACAAAACCAACATGCGTTGAAAATAATTTTTCATTTCATATAATATCACGTATAAAAATTCAAAGCATATAAAACAAACATGTGACGTAAAAATATAAGTCATGTACTTATGCAGGTAACATCATAAAATCATATAAAGCATGTAAACTTACAAATTTGAGGCTTGACGACTGATCTTTCCGGCGCTGATGGTGGCAAAACCCTTTACAAAACCATTGCTCTGATACCAACTGAAACGTCTGCCTTTTTTATTGCTTTAAAAGTACTAGGAATTTTTTTTTAAACACTCAATTTTCGACCATGTGCATATATCACACGAAAATGTTTTTATAAAATATTCTACCCTTTTAAAATAAAATACCAACCATCTAGCATTTTTCAAATCAAGTGAAATAGTCGTAAAGTAAAATCGTCTACTGTTTTACCAAACCTAAAAGGCAATAATTTGAAAAGTAATGTCCATACTAAACCTCTCAAAAATCTCTCAAAAGCATAAATAAATAATCTTAAAAATCTTTAACTTAAATCATAAAGCATAATGCGGAAAATGTAGCGCTGGTCCTCGGGTTGTGTACACCTTCAGTCCAATGATATCACCCATCAAGTCCTCCCTCAATACCACCTGCATCCATCACACCTAGTGAGTCTAAAGACTCAACACACCATAATCTTTATAACGAGTAATACGTAATACAGTCAACATATAACGGTGAAAAATAATTTTACTTAAAATATCGTTTTCATGAAGATGAATAAATTTAAACATAAAAATTTTCATAAATATTTTCATGATGCATTTCATAAACCTTAACCTTTTTCCTTTTCCTCAACACGACATGACATAAACATTTTTCATGATCATAAACATTTTCTTTTTTCCTTTGTTGAATTCATATCGTTAATTGTGACTTTCCTCAACATGACATGACATGACGATGGATCCATCTATATAAAACCACAGTACTGGGCGGCGGGGAAATCAGCAACACTCTCACCAGTCAACTGAGCCTTGGCCTAACATGATCGAATAGAAATACGATCGTCGGGGCTCCCTCTGGGGCTTTTTCCCATAAATGGGCTCCCTCTGGGGCCTCTCCCCTCACGATATTCTCATTCTTACCTCAAACCTCATAACCTCATATTCGCAATGACGGAAACACGATCGTCGGGCTCCCACTGGGACCATAACCCTTACGACGTCGCCACCATTAACGAACTAGTCACAATCACTTCACTTCCTTCAACATTTTTCATTCACATCACTATATAAAAATCGTGAATAATATTTACATTTTCATTTTGAAACCAAGCATGCAACATGTATTTAAATGTCTTCCCTCAATCATAAATATCAAATAGACATTTAAAAATCATAATTTAATCATGAACATTTCATAAACATTTAAAAATAATCGTAATATCATAAAAACAGCATTTCGGGCATTGCCATGACCTTTGCTAATTTCTCGGTGTAAAAAGACTGTTTTACCCCTAGACTCGAAAATTTGCGTTTTCGACTTTTTTCTTGATTTCACGACTCTAACATGTCCCAAATAATTATTTAAGCTTACGTGAATTTTTCATAATTTTATTTGTCTTAAATGTTAGATTTTTCAATTATCTTTTCTTAATGGTTTTAACAGTGTTTTAATCCCGAAAAATACCAAACCTTAATATAAAATTCCTAAATTTAGTCTTTCTATATTATTTTAGCACTTATGGACCATGACTCGACCCCCGTGAGCCGTTTTCCCATTTTTATTCTTTTTAAAACCCTATTTGACACCTAAATTTCAACCCCGAGCGATCTTTTAATTTTCACGAGTTACTGCCGAGCCATGTCAAACCAAAACTTGCCCAACATGCCAAAGTACCCTACTGGACTCTACGTTTGTCAAAATATCCGCCCAAAATCAAAAAACAAAGCAGCCCAAGTGACACCTAATCTGGCCGAGAGTTTTAAATTGTGTGGAATCTTGTTTGTTGCGTTAGGGACCCTAGCCAACGACCCTAGCCCCGAAACAGTGTGTTGTGCAAAACCTTAGGACCCTGAGGTCTCGCCCTAACCCTGCCCAGCAAGTTTGGAACGAGCCCTCCCCTTTCCAGCAGCCGCGTACACCATGCGCAAGAACTGCTGTGCTTCTCGGGTTGAGTATCCTTGTCAACATGGACTCTTCCCAAACTGCCTGGGTCGAGTCCTAGCATGGCTAGGACTCTACCCTTGACTCAAACATATCCCTAGCAAAAGCCTTAGCCCAAGCCGAGACCAAGCGCACCCTCCCACATGAAACCCGATCACCCCAACCCAAGACAACCGCATGCAGTTTTCTGTTTTTCCTTGTTTCTTTGGTTTCTGCTGAACTTGGGTGTGTGTGTGTGACTTAGTTTTACTTGAAACTTTGCTTAACCATATCATAGCATCATGGCAGCCCCGTTAGCATGCTTGAACAAGTGTTTTAAACAACAAAACTACAAGGACCCGTGTAAAGGCCCGTATTTCGTATTCATAAATTTTCGGAATTATTAAAAATTTTCTAAAATAAATAATTGTCTTGTCTCATTTAATTAAAATCAACATGTAAAGAGTTTTTAACTTTAAAATAACAACGGAAACAAATATTGTTTCAACCAACAATTTAAAAATACTCAAACGTTAACATCAATTTAAAAATACTCCAACACATTAAACTGAGTTTGAATAATAAAAAGGTGCATAAACTAAATCGTGGGGTCCTCGGATTTACTACTGCTGTCCCAAGATCGCTCACTGGTCTCCGTCCACGGTCCCGACCTCATCAATACCTACAACAATCAAGTCTTGTGAGTCTAAAGACTCAACATGTATATGTCGTGAATAACAAGTAAATATATCATAAAATCGCATGTAACGTAAAAATAATGTATCGTAAAGTGCATGGTGAAAATCGTATCGTGAATAATTATAACTACGTGCATATCTAAAAATCGTACATTAAAGCTTTGCTCAATAGAGCTCTGTCATAACATATCATAATTTTCTGGTAGAGATAATGTTTCTAAGCAAGTGGCCCATAACGTAGCGTAAGCGCCTGATCAGACTAAACCACAGTATACTGGGCGGTAGAGATCAATCACAGCCCTTGGACTGGATGGCCGTACCCATACATAATCATAACCGGTCGTAAGTCACCGGGCGGAGAGGTCCTCGGTTGCGCCTACCGACTTCCAAACCCATAAGCATAAGGTGGCCACAAGACATATAACATATATCTCAAAAATAAACATTTTATATTTTTATGCACGTAATATAATTATAATCTTATTTTTACCGGATGAGTTGGATTGCTCCCAGGCTCGCTGCGACATAATTCTAATATGTGACACATGCGAATAATTTTAACTTGACAAAAACTTAACCACTAAACCAAAAACGAGACGATTAGGACCAACAACTTTATTTTTAATCATGGCTTCGTACCAACCCGAACCAACATTAAACCGACGTTTAACCATGATTAAAAATACCCCAAACATACTGAAAAACATGCATAAGAATTGCAAAACACGAAAATAGGTGAAAGAAATCCAAAAACATCAAACACTCTTTCGAGAGTCATTTTGGCACCTTTCACCGTAAATTCTCGTACGACCTATAAACTTGACCAAATCACAAACGGACAAAAACATGACCTTCCTAACTCATTGAGGTACTGTCCAGTCCAAGTCCATGGGCTAAAAGCCAACCAAGAACTCAAACCACCTCCTAAACCGTGACGCAAAGTTGCTGTAAAAAAGGCAGCAATAATAGCTTGTGTCTTTTGTAGTGAAAATCCTGAATTTTATGACTATGGGCTTGAACCACCGCCCAAGGACTCTTACCAACATCCTAAGGCATGGCTTGGACCATGGTTAAGGGCCAAAGGCCAACCACAAACCGAGCCAACACCTAGGACAATCACAGCTCAAAACCGAGAGCCCCTTTCTGTATTTTGTGATGTATTGCATTGTTTTGTTGTCTTGTACCGTTCCAATGGCCATTTGAGCGACCATGGCTCGATCTAGACATGATGGAGTGTTGTATGAACCATGGCTATAGGCTAGGAGCCAACCACAATTCATCCAACACACAAAAACCGAACCCACACTCACACAGAAACTGAAAAGGAAAACCGAGTGACTCTTGCATTGTTGATGTAAAAATCTGATGGATCCCTGGACCAGGCTTGTAAATACCAATTTTGTCACACCATAGACATGTTAAGGGAGGGTTCTAACCATGGCTACAGTCCCTAGGACAGCCGAGGTTCGAACACTCCACTTAAACAACTCAATGGCAGAAACCGTGTCTCATTCTGCACTCAAGTAAGAAGTTGCTGTCATTTCTGCATTTGTGTGTGTGGATGGAAACTAATGAACCAATAACTTCCTAAGACACTCTAAATCATGCCTAGAAGCAGCCCTGAGAGCCTGGAACCGCACCACTCCCTGTAATCAACAAAAACCACCAAACTCGTGAAGCACAAACCATTGGCCGAGTAATATGTGCAGATTTTCAGAACTTGCTGTCAAAAATTTCGAGTTGTTGCTTGCATAATGAATATATAATGCTTTAAAAATATCTATAGGACTTGATTGAAGAGCAAAGGAATAACATATACATGCCTGGAATTTGTTTTGAAGAAAAACAAATCAAAACGACAATACGACGCGACGGAACCGAGTTGGATATCTTGTCTTGTTCCTGCTGTGATTTTCACGATTTCTGCAGCTGGTTTCTTTTTGATATTTCGGTCATAGGGATGGGGGAAATGTTATGTAATGGAGGTGGTGGTTACAAGAAGTGTTAAATGGGTATTCAAGTGCATTTAGTTGAGAGTTACAAGTGATGAAATTGGATGGAATTTGAAACACATTTTTATTCCCATTTTTCTGCCGATCCTTGTTCTTATTCTTGCTGTATACCCACGTGGATTTGCTAGGAAATGAGTTGAGGAAGAATTATGTGCATTATAGTATATGAATGTACTAACAACTAGTGAATTAAAGGTGATGAATTGTATTCATTTTAAAGGTTATTGAGGTGACTTGAATGAATTTACTACACTTTTGAATTGTCTTGACCAAATATTATTACTACTTCTTGCATGGCATGTTTTAAATCTTGTATTTTAAATTCTTAAGGTTTAATACACTCATTATATATATTTTTAGTGAATGACAAATTACTTTAGGATAGAATATTGCATGGCATGCTTGACCTAAAATTTAAGTATTTAAATGTTATGTTTCATTTTTTGAATATTTTATACCTAGATTAATTCATCCTTATTTGTTTACACATTTAATTTAAGCTTTAATTAAATATTTAACTAAAGAACTTATTTACCAATTTAGCTCTAATTAATTTATAAAATCCCAAGGATATTCTTTTTCTTTAAATTAAATTATTCTTTGACTTAAATTAAATTTAGGAATATTTTCTTATTATTAATCTTATCTCTAATCTCAAAACTCCGGTCCGGCATCGCGTATTTATCCTGAAAAGATAAAACTAAACATCTACTTTTAAAATAAATAAGCATGATTTAAAATTATTTAAAATTACTTAAACACTTCATATATTTAATTAAAAATTCATTTTTAATTTAAATAGTAGCAATTATGCATGGCTTATACGTAGTCTGATTTTCGGGTCGTTACAATCTTCCCCCCTTAAATTGAATTTCGTCCCCGAAATTCGCTAATCCTCGATAATCCAAAAGTTTAGATTCTTAATTCTATTATCCCAACAATCCACGCTACCGCTGCGCTACTCTGATAAAAATTAAGTCATAGGTTGTCCATACGTTTCTTCAATCCTAATTAGATTGTCTACCAAAAATCTCATTTGCGAATCGCAACTTAAAACGACTTATGGTAACTTAGCTTTACTTTACTATGACCTCGAATTCTAACTTTTCTCATCGTTCCCAATATTAGAATTGGTGGTTCAAACTTATCATGTCTTACCTTCCTTATACTATACCCATAATATTCAACGATCTATTACATTAGCATTTACGCAGTTCAACTTAAAGACTCTTAGCACCAAAGGTTACTGATCAACTTCCCTCCTCGGTGATACACTTAAAAGTTAAATCTTATCTCAGCTCCATAACAAAATTAGTATGAGATCCTTGAATCGAATCTTCATCTTACAGCCCAAACTTATATAACTTAACTATTTACGAGTATACCCCAAATATAAAATTGTTGCAAATCTTAAACCTCAAATAACGTTAATCCATAAAACCCAATTATACAACATCGACCTTCTACCAATATTTTAAAGCCCTTTAAGTCTCAATTATATGCTTAAACCATTTTCTTTCCAATTACAATATAGTTGAGGCCTAAGACTCTGGACTTTACTCATTGAATCAAATGTCGCATTCTTACGTTTCATCAATGCTTAATTAAGTCTAGTGTATAAAACTTAATAAGTTATCTCATGTTAGCGATAAACTTACTCTAATAATTCAACTTCGCTCATATCACCCATAGAGTTCTAAAATTCCCATATAAAGATTTCGGATTTCTTACTCAATTAAAATCTCAATGTTAGTTCATTGGTACTCTATGTTGAACGCCTCTAATTCTCTTGTTGTTTTTATTTCACCCAAAACTTATGTAAGAACACCTATCTTATAAATCATGAAATTCAAGCTTATGCAACCCAAATAATATTAGATAGTATAACTCCATCCCACATATCCGCTTAGTCCCAAATTTCTTAATGACTTTCAAAATTCCTCAAGATAAGGTGTCTAATTCAATTCTTACATGCGTCTATCGAGTAACCTAACCATCCATCATACTCAACTTTCTAGAAAAATCAAATTCCCCAAAAAGTATAATTCTAACTATTAAGATCCTGGTTAAAACTTACGACACATCAAACTTAAATTCCCAAAAAAATTCGCTAACTCAATGTTTACTCTTATAACTTAGCTAACCGATAAATTTTTACTTTAACTTGTCGTCACTTTAAATTCTTAATTTGCCCCGACGTTACATCACCAACGCTTAAATTTTCAAGCCCAAGATTTATTCATCCTACAGTGTCCTTGATTGTCATTTCTTATAACATTATAATCCAGCTATTTCGAGGTTCTAATCATCTTTCCAAGATTAAATTAACGAAAATTCTTATCATTTAAACCTTTCAATTTTCATCTCAAGATTTTTTTTTAAATCCCGAAAATTCTACAATTATATATGAGTTCTCAGTATTCCCAATTTCATTTTATAGATTTCCCGTATCATAAGGTTCAATAGCCTTAATTTTATTAAACCTAAAATTAATTCCCATAACACGTCTTACATTTATATAAATACTCAAAATCCCAAGTGTTCCTCAAAAGTTCGCATTTATTCCTTAAAAATTTTGAAAATTGCAATCTGGCCCTTACAGTTCTCCAAATTTACATTTTGGTCCTATAACTCTTCGAAATTTTCATTATTGTCCCCATAAAATTTTCCATTTTTACCTCATTAAACTTTTAAATTCTCGAACTCAAAATTTAATCCCCAAAATTTGGTAAATTCGAAAATAGTCCCTTAGAATTTTGTTTTGCATTTAGGTCCTCAAATTATTAGTAATTACAATTAGGTCTTTAAAATTCTCAATTCCTGCAATTCAATCCTTAAATCCAACTATGTAGAGCATGCATCCTAAATAAATTCTCATAATTAATCTTACATTTTCATAGATACTTAAAATCCTCAAATTGTACATTTATAATCCTAAAGATTGTCGTAGTCTTCGAATCGCTATTGCTTATATGAAATCCTCAAAAATTTACTCGACTAGCAACCAAGAACCATCAATAATTTCTTAGAAATTCTACAAGTCTCAAAAGCATTCATAATTTTCAAGATTAACTTATGACCCATAAGGAGGACATCAGTACTACTGACCTAAAAATTTAATATAGTCAAATCATTTTCAACTTTTCCTAAAGCCCAATATTCGAATTCTTAGACATTTCCAATTCCAAACGTAACCAACATGCATAATTACATTATTTCTTTAAATTTAAATAAATACTGTATAATCAAAATCTGAACGTAAAATATTTCATGCAAAAACATGCTGTTAAAATATTTCATGCTTTAAACAAAGTGCGTAAACGTAAAACTTACAGACCGAAGACGTGAATTCATGAGCTTCTCGAGAGCAGTAGTAGTACAACCCTTTACAAGATCATATGCTCTGATACCAACTGTAAAGGCCCGTATTTCGTATTCATAAATTTTCGGAATTATTAAAAATTTTCTAAAATAAATAATTGTCTTGTCTCATTTAATTAAAATCAACATGTAAATAGTTTTTAACTTTAAAATAACAACGGAAGCAAATATTGTTTCAACCAACAATTTAAAAATACTCAAACGTAAACATCAATTTAAAAATACTCCAACACATTAAACTGAGTTTGAATAATAAAAAGGTGCATAAACTAAATCGTGGGGTCCTCGGGTTTACTACTGCTGTCCCAAGATCTCTCACTGGTCTCCGTCCACGGTCCCGACCTCATCAATACCTACAACAATCAAGTCTAGTGAGTCTAAAGACTCAACATGTATATGTCGTGAATAAAAAGTAAATATATCATAAAATCGCATGTAACGTAAAAATAACGTATCGTAAAGTGCATGGTGAAAATCGTATCGTGAATAATTATAACTACGTGCATATCTAAAAATCGTACGTAAAAGCTTTGCTCAATAGAGCTCTGTCATAAAATATCATAATTTTCTGGTAGAGATAATGTTTCTAAGAAAGTGGCCCATAACGTAGCGTAAGCGCCTGATCAGACTAAACCACAGTATACTGGATGGTAGATGTAAGGCTCGAAGATTTAGTTATCATAATCAGATGGATTTGTTGATAATTAAGATGATTGTAGATGTATTTCATTGGACTAGAAAAGAAAGGGAAATGTATAATAAAGATGTGAAAGATAGTCAAAAGAATGAGTAAGGCCGAAGCTATGGCGCATATGCGCGAAGGAATGCGCGCATATGCATGAGAATTCCAGTAGCATTGGCGCATATGCGCGGAAAGAGTGGCGCATATGCGCGACATGTACAGCAGCCTTGGCGCATATGCGCGAGAGTAGTGGCGCATATGCGCGGAGCGTCCAGAACCATTGGCGCATATGCGCGAGTTTAGTGGCGCATATGCGCGAGTGCTAAATCTGCCGAGACAGTAGGTTCGGCGCATATGCGCGAGTAATGCCGCGCATATGCGCGAGACGTGTAGTGCAAAGGATGTGCCATGTGTATCGAAGCATGCAAGATATATATATACATGTCACGATTCTTTCTTCATTTTTTCAGCAGGACTTGATACTTTCGGAGAGAAAGGCTTCAAAGTTTTCTCCTTCACTTAGAATTGCAAGGTTGTAAGATTCATACATCCAAACTTTAATCCGATTGCGGTTTTGAACTTCCCTCCGTATTAGCTACAAAGTGATGTAAGTATTGTTCAATTCCAGCATATTTTGAGAATTACATATTGGGGAAATGCTGATATGCTTATATAGATGTGTTCTTGAGAGAATTGTTATCGTAGAAACGCAACCGGATCGAATAATGGATGTTGGATGCGATTATTACTCTTTTCCAGCATGTCTAGAGCTAAGATTATACAGGATCTGAGTATTATCTTATGTGTATGAGAATAATCATGAGTTTAGAATGAGATAATGTTGATATCTGTTAAGATTTGGATTGACCGGTATCGAGAATTACGTCGTTATGCCGTCAGATTGTATAGAGATCACGTAGTGACTTGGTTATGTGTTGCTTTAGATTAGAAATTGATAGAGTGCGTATTCACATTTCCATTTCAGATTCGTATTGGCAACCGTGACAGCGATTCTACGACGAAAGGTATAGTACATGTTTTGTTTGGGGAATCACGACTCAAATGAGATCACATTTGAGTTTCCCAACCAAAATCACATACTTGTTTTATTGTTCATACCTTGATATGTTTATGACTGTTATAGATTTTTTTATAGAACTTGTATGCAGATCTTGCTATGCTTTGTTTACAGATCGTGTAGCATTGCATTATGCTTGTTTGCAGATTTTGTATTCATGCATTAAGATAGGGCAGTCTGGAGATCAGGCAGACTACTAGATGTTCGGCGATATCTCAGCTTAGGGGAAGATCACCGCCCCTTTGTAGACGTGGATACAGATCAGGCCGAAGTCTAGGAATAAGACGTACAGCACCTCGATTGGTAGGGTAGGTGACAGCCAGTGACGTCTTATTCACAACGGGATCCCTAGAGTTCTAGTCGAGTCGAGTCTAGACATGATTAGATTCGCATTGCATGATTTTATATGAATGACATTCATATCAGCATGTTTCATGTTTAGATTGTTTATATGCATGTTACATGTTTATACTGGGATTTGTTCTCACCGGTTTTCCGGCTGTTGTTATGTCTGTATGTGTGCATAACAACAGGTGGGACAGGATCTGGGTCGAGACAGAGATGATCAGGATAGCGTGGTGATCTCGGGCGCAGCAGAGGACTAGTGGTTCTTTTGTTAGACTTGTACTACCGTTTGTTTATAGATGGTATTGAACACTAGTTGTAAGAACAAGACTTGTACTTCATGTTTATATTGTATGTTAAGCTAAGAATTATGTTTGTTTAGTTACATTTGATTTAATGTAAAAAGCAAAAAAAAATTTGACCCACATTTTTAATAACAATCCATTTAATCCCAAGAAAAAGAATTAGAGCCCGGGTCCCCACAACAGGTGGTATCAGAGCAGAGAGTTCCTTTAGACTGAGATAGGATAGAATGAGCGGGGTAGATCGAGTCTTCTTCCTTGCTTGATGACGTGCTAGCATGATTATTGCTTTCCTATTACATGTTGTTGTTATTTGATTTCTTTCAGCATGTGATTGACTGAATCAGAACTGATTCTAGATCAGAGGTAACTGACTAGAGGATGGCTGAGACAGTTGTATATCTTGTTTACTAATCCGTGGGATTATTAGATATGCCGCCTAGAAGAGCAGCAGTGCCTCTACGACCCTTAGCGCCAGAACAGGGGAGCACATCCGGAGATCCTATGGATGTTACAGCGACCCCTATGGAGACGTTGCTGAAGCGATTCCAATCTTTTCGACCTCCCACATTAAAAGGTACCGAGAATGCCATCGAGTGCGAAAGTTGGCTTGAGGACATTGAAATGCTATTTGACTCTTTGGAGTATAGTGATGAGAAGAGAATAAAGCTAATTGGCCATCAATTGCAAGATATAGCCAAGAATTGGTGGTTGAACATTAAGAGAGCTTTAGAGCAGCGGGGTACCGAGATTACTTGGAAGGGATTCAAGACGGAGTTCTATTTAAGGTTCTTTCCCATCTCCTACCGTAAAGATAAAGGTGCTGAATTTGCCAATCTGAGGCAAGGGCAATTAAACATTGAGGAGTACGTTGCCAAATTTTCCTCTCTGCTTCGTTTTGCACCCCATGTTTCAGGAAATGATGAGGCCATGGCAGATCAGTTTATAAATGGCCTGAATCCAGATATCTTTACGTTGGTCAATACTGGGAGACCCGATAATTTCTCGGATGCATTGAATCGTGCCAAAGGAGCTGAAGCAGGATTGCTTAGGCAACGGAGTGCTCCGTATGTTGGACCGAGTCCGAGACCGCCACCACCTCCATCCCAAGTTCCTCCTCCTCGATTCGAAAGCGGTGGTAGTAGTAGTGGACGCAAAGAACAGCTGAAGGCGAAGGGGAAACAGTTTAAGCGACCTGGGAGCAGTTCGTCCAGCTCCAGCGGATCAAGACAGACGGGTTTTGATCAAAGTTCAAGGACTTCAGGTGTCTACTGTAATTCTTGTGGAGGTAGGCATGCGACTGAACAGTGCCAAGGAGTTACAGGCCGATGCAACATTTGTAGGCAACCGGGGCATTTTGCCAAAGTCTGTCCCCAGAGGAGTGTACAGCCAGCCCAGAGTGGACGAGCATCCGGGTCAGTACCTCAGTTTGAGCGGCAGGCATCATCAGTTCACTCTTTTCAGCCTCCACAAGTACAGACTCCATCCAGAGGCCGAGGTAGTCAGACGGTGACTCAACCCCCGAGGCAACAGGCTCAAGTGTTTGCATTGACATAAGAGCAAGCACAAGATGCACCATATGATGTTATAGCAGGTAACTGCTCTCTTTATGGTTATCCTGCTTATATCTTGATAGATACAGGTGCATCGCATACATTCATTTCAGAGCGATTTGCATTGTTGCATTCTTTGCCTGTTGAGTCTTTGCTAGATGTTGTGTCTATTAATTCCCCGTTGGGAAGTGGATTGATATCTGTAACTACGGTTAGACATTGCATTCTACAGTTTGAAGGGCATGAGATTGACCTAGATTGTATAGTGTTGGGTCTATCTGATTTTGACTGTATAGTCGGTATTGACATGCTAACAAAGTATCGAGCTACCGTGGATTGTTTCCACAAGATTGTCAGATTCAGACCCGAGATGACAGACGAGTGGAAATTCTACGGGAAGGGTTCCAGATCTCGGATTCCCTTGATTTTGGCTCTTACTATGAACAGATTGTTACAGAAAGGAGCGGATGGTTTCTTTAATTATGCTGTAGATATGCAGAAGTCGAGCCCGGCGTTGGCAGATATACCAGTAGTGCGAGAATTTCCAGATATTTTTCCAGATGAGATCCCAGGATTACCTCCGGTTCGTGAGGTAGACTTCAGTATTGATCTTACACCAGGTACCGTCCCTATTTCGAGAGCTCCGTATAGGATGGCACCCATCGAACTAAAAGAACTGAAAGCACAGTTAGAAGATCTTCTGGCCAAGGGATATATCAGACCTAGTGTATCTCCTTGGGGCGCTCCGGTGCTGTTCGTGCGAAAGAAAGATGGTTCGATGCGATTGTGTATAGATTACCGGCAACTGAACAAGGCAACGATCAAGAATAAATATCCTTTGCCTAGGATTGATGATTTATTTGATCCGTTGCAGGGATCCTCCGTGTATTCGAAGATTGATTTGCGTTCTGGGTATCATCAGCTCAGAGTTTGAGATATAGACATACCGAAGACAGCATTTCGAACCAGGTATGGACATTACGAATTTATTGTCATGCCTTTTGGTTTAACAAATGCTCCTGCGGTATTTATGGGCTTGATGAACCAAGTGTTTCAGAGGTATTTAGATGAATTTGTCATTGTTTTCATCGATGATATTTTGGTGTATTCGAAGAACAGAAATGAGCATGCAGAGCATCTCAGAATTGTTTTGCAGACGTTGAGAAACGAACGACTGTATGCTAAATTGTCAAAGTGTGAGTTTTGGTTGAATCGAGTTGTATTCTTGGGGCATATCATTTCTGGAGATGTTATTTCTGTAGATCCGAGTAAAGTGGAAGCTGTGATCAATTGGCCAAGACCGACTTCTGTACCAGAAATACGCAGTTTCATGGGCTTAGCCGGATACTACAGAAGATTTATCAAAGATTTCTCCAGTATTGCAAAGCCAATAACTCAATTGACGCAAAAGAATGCACCATTTCTTTGGTCAGAGGAGTGCGAGTCTAGCTTTCTAGAGTTGAAGAAAAGGCTGACCAGTGCTCCAATACTGACGATACCTTCAGGTACGGGTGATTTCGTTGTATATTGTGATGCCTCTCAGAGAGGTTTGGGATGTGTTTTGATGCAGCGAGGTCATGTGGTCGCATACGCCCCGAGACAATTGAAGCCACATGAAGTTCGATACCCCATTCACGATCTGGAATTGGCGGCTATCGTATTTGCATTAAATATTTGGCGTCATTATCTCTACGGCGAGAAATTTGAGATATTTTCCGATCACAAGAGCCTAAAGTACCTATTTTCTCAATCAGAACTGAACATGAGGCAGCGTAGATGGCTAGATCTTCTGAAAGACTTTGACTGTGAAATCAAATATTATCCATGGAAGTCAAATGCAGCAGCAGATGCCTTGAGTCGTAAAGTATGTTCTTTGTCCTTATCGACGATAGGTGTTAACAAGTTAGTTGAAAATTGCTGTATATCTGGATTAGAATTTGATACAGATAGTAAGCCACTACGACTGTTTACGATCCAAGTTGAGCCCAATTTGATTATGAGGATCAAGGAAGCACAAAGAACCGATCAGAATGTGCAGAAATCGATCCAAATGGTCAGATCAGGGCATGTATCAGAATATCAGGTACGAGATCATGTGTTGTACGTGAATAACCGTCTAGTTGTGCCAGATGTTGCAGATTTGAGACAGCAGATTCTGACAGAGGCACATTGTAGTCGGTTCAGCATTCATCCGGGTGGCAGGAAGATGTACAACGACTTGAAGACACAGTTCTGGTGGAAGCAAATGAAGTCAGACATTGCCGAATTTGTGTCTAAGTGTTTGAACTGCCAACAGGTGAAAGCTGAGAGGAAGAAACCTGGTGGATTACTTCAAAGTTTAGCCATTCCAGAATGGAAATGGGATCACATTTCCATGGATTTTGTGACGAAGTTACCACGATCATCCAGAGGCTGCGATGCGATTTGGGTTATCATTGACAGATTGACCAAATCTGCATGTTTCATCCCATACAGAATGACGTATAGACAGGATCAGATGGCAGAGATTTATATTCGTGAGGTATTCAGATTGCATGGAGTGCCGAAGTCTATCGTATCAGATCGTGATCCACGATTCACTTCACACTTCTGGCACAGTTTACAGCAGGCCTTAGGTACGACATTACACCTGAGTACCGCTTACCATCCTCAGACAGACGGACAGTCAGAACGGACTATCCAGACTTTAGAGGATATGTTGAGAGCCGTCGTGCTAGATTTTGGCATTGGTTGGCAAGATTCCCTACCTCTTTGCGAGTTTTCTTACAATAATAGCTATCAGACGAGCATCGAGATGGCACCGTTTGAAGCTTTGTATGGCAAGAAGTGCAGATCTCCGCTATACTGGGATGATATCACTGAAGTACCAGAACTTGGACCAGATATGATTCGTGACATGACAGAGAAGGTAAAACTCATTCAGAAGAGGATAAAAACAGCACAAGATCGACAAGCAAAGTATGCCAATATCAGACGTAGACCGTTAGTATTTGAGGCGGGAGATAGAGTATTCTTAAAGATTTCTCCATTCAGAGGCGTTGTTCGATTTGGCAAACGCGGGAAACTATCTCCTCGATACATTGGTCCTTATGAGATTCTTGAGAAGATTGGCGATCGAGCTTATCGACTTGCACTTCCTCCTTCTCTATCCGGGATACATGATTTCTTTCATGTATCGATGTTGCGTAAGTATATGCCAGATGTTTCTCATGTCATTCAGCCTGACGAAGCTGAGCTTGATCAGACCTTGAGCTGTGTGGAACAACCGATACAGATTCTTGATCGGAAAGAAAAGAAGCTCAGAACGAAGAATATTCCACTCGTGAAAGTTCAGTGGAGTCGTCATGGCATTGAGGAAGCGACTTGGGAAACAGAAGCAAGTATGAGACAGAAACATCCCGAGTTATTTACATGATGTATGTAATTGTTTACTTTTGCTTGTATTGCATCTTGTTGTACTTTAAGTGATTATCTACAATTTCGAGGACGAAATCATTTCTTAGAGGGGGA
Source organism: Primulina eburnea (assembly GCF_022965805.1). NCBI lineage: Eukaryota > Viridiplantae > Streptophyta > Magnoliopsida > Lamiales > Gesneriaceae > Primulina > Primulina eburnea. Next base: position 23,212,176 of record NC_133107.1, on the reverse strand, counting down.
GAAATGTAAGGCTCGAAGATTTAGTTATCATAATCAGATGGATTTGTTGATAATTAAGATGATTGTAGATGTATTTCATTGGACTAGAAAAGAAAGGGAAATGTATAATAAAGATGTGAAAGATAGTCAAAAGAATGAGTAAGGCCGAAGCTATGGCGCATATGCGCGAAGGAATGCGCGCATATGCATGAGAATTCCAGTAGCATTGGCGCATATGCGCGGAAAGAGTGGCGCATATGCGCGACATGTACAGCAGCCTTGGCGCATATGCGCGAGAGTAGTGGCGCATATGCGCGGAGCGTCCAGAACCATTGGCGCATATGCGCGAGTTTAGTGGCGCATATGCGCGAGTGCTAAATCTGCCGAGACAGTAGGTTCGGCGCATATGCGCGAGTAATGCCGCGCATATGCGCGAGACGTGTAGTGCAAAGGATGTGCCATGTGTATCGAAGCATGCAAGATATATATATACATGTCACGATTCTTTCTTCATTTTTTCAGCAGGACTTGATACTTTCGGAGAGAAAGGCTTCAAAGTTTTCTCCTTCACTTAGAATTGCAAGGTTGTAAGATTCATACATCCAAACTTTAATCCGATTGCGGTTTTGAACTTCCCTCCGTATTAGCTACAAAGTGATGTAAGTATTGTTCAATTCCAGCATGTTTTGAGAATTACATATTGGGGAAATGCTGATATGATTATATAGATGTGTTCTTGAGAGAATTGTTATCGTAGAAACGCAACCGGATCGAATAACGGATGTTGGATGCGATTATTACTCTTTTCCAGCATGTCTAGAGCTAAGATTATACAGGATCTGAGTATTATCTTATGTGTATGAGAATAATCATGAGTTTAGAATGAGATAATGTTGATATCTGTTAAGATTTGGATTGACCGGTATCGAGAATTACGTCGTTATGCCGTCAGATTGTATAGAGATCACGTAGTGACTTGGTTATGTGTTGCTTTAGATTAGAAATTGATAGAGTGCGTATTCACATTTCCATTTCAGATTCGTATTGGCAACCGTGACAGCGATTCTACGACGAAAGGTATAGTACATGTTTTGTTTGGGGAATCACGACTCAAATGAGATCACATTTGAGTTTCCCAACCAAAATCACATACTTGTTTTATTGTTCATACCTTGATATGATTATGACTGTTATAGATTTGTTTATAGAACTTGTATGCAGATCTTGATATGCTTTGTTTACAGATCGTGTAGCATTGCATTATGCTTGTTTGCAGATTTTGTATTCATGCATTAAGATAGGGCAGTCTGGAGATCAGGCAGACTACTAGATGTTCGGCGATATCTCAGCTTAGGGGAAGATCACCGCCCCTTTGTAGACGTGGATACAGATCAGGCCGAAGTCTAGGAATAAGACGTACAGCACCTCGATTGGTAGGGTAGGTGACAGCCAGTGACGTCTTATTCACAACGGGATCCCTAGAGTTCTAGTCGAGTCGAGTCTAGACATGATTAGATTCGCATTGCATGATTTTATATGAATGACATTCATATCAGCATATTTCATGTTTAGATTGTTTATATGCATGTTACATGTTTATACTGGGATTTGTTCTCACCGGTTTTTCGGCTGTTGTTATGTCTGTATGTGTGCATAACAACAGGTGGGGCAGGATCTGGGTCGAGACAGAGATGATCAGGATAGCGTGGTGATCTCGGGCGCAGCAGAGGACTAGTGGTTCTTTTGTTAGACTTGTACTACCGTTTGTTTATAGATGGTATTGAACACTAGTTGCAAGAACAAGACTTGTACTTCATGTTTATATTGTATGTTAAGCTAAGAATTATGTTTGTTTAGTTACATTTGATTTAATGTAAAAAGCAAAAAAAATTTGACCCACGTTTTTAATAACAATCCATTTAATCCCAAGAAAAAGAATTAGAGCCCGGGTCCCCACAGTAGAGATCAATCACAGCCCTTGGACTGGATGTCCGTACCCATACATAATCATAACCGGTCGTAACTCACTGGGCGGAGAGGTCTTCGGTTGCGCCTACCGACTTCCAAACCCATAAGCATAAGGTGGCCACAAGACATATAACATATATCTCAAAAATAAACATTTTATATTTTTATGCACGTAATATAATTATAATCTTATTTTTAGCGGATGAGTTGGATCGCTCCCAGGCTCGCTGCGACATAATTCTAATATGTGACACATGCGAATAATTTTAACTTGACAAAAACTTAACCACTAAACCAAAAACGAGACGATTAGGACCAACAACTTTATTTTTAATCATGGCTTCGTACCAACCCGAACCAACATTAAACCGACATTTAACCTTGATTAAAAATACCCCAAACATACTGAAAAACATGCATAAGAATTGCAAAACACGAAAATAGGTGAAAGAAATCCAAAAACATCAAACACTCTTTCGAGAGTCATTTTGGCACCTTTCACCGTAAATTCTCGTACGACCTCTAAACTTGACCAAATCACAAACGGTCAAAAACACGACCTTCCTAACTCATTGAGGTACTGTCCAGTCCAAGTCCATGGGCTAAAAGCCAACCAAGAACTCAAACAACCTCCTAAACCGTGACGCAAAGTTGCTGTAAAAAAGGCAACAATAACAGCTTGTGTCTTTTGTAGTGAAAATCCTGAATTTTATGACTATGGGCTTGAACCACCGCCCAAGGACTCTTACCAACATCCTAAGGCATGGCTTGGACCATGGTTAAGGGCCAAAGGCCAACCACAAACCGAGACAACACCTAGGACAATCACAGCTCAAAACCGAGAGCCCCTTTCTGTATTTTGTGATGTATTGCATTGTTTTGTTGTCTTGTACCGTTCCAATGGCCATTTGAGCGACCATGGCTCGATCTAGACATGATGGAGTGTTGTATGAACCATGGCTATAGGCTAGGAGCCAATGACAATTCATCCAACACACAAAAACCGAACCCACACTCACACAGAAACTGAAAAGGAAAACCGAGTGACTCTTGCATTGTTGATGTAAAAATCTGATGGATCCCTGGACCAGGCTTGTAAATACCAATTTTGTCACACCATAGACATGTTAAGTGAGGGTTCTAACCATGGCTACAGTCCCTAGGACAGCCGAGGTTCGAACACTCCAATTAAACAACTCAATGGCAGAAACCGTGTCTCATTCTGCACTCAAGTAAGAAGTTGCTGTCATTTCTGCATTTGTGTGTGTATGGATGGAAACTAATGAACCAATAACTTCCTAAGACACTCTAAATCATGCCTAGAAGCAGCCCTGAGAGCCTGGAACCGCACCACTCCCTGTAATCAACAAAAACCACCAAACTCGTGAAGCACAAACCATTGGCCGAGTAATCTGTGCAGATTTTCAGAACTTGCTGTCAAAAATTTCGAGTTGTTGCTTGCATAATGAATATATAATGCTTTAAAAATATCTATAGGACTTGATTGAAGAGCAAAGGAATAACATATACATGCCTGGAATTTGTTTTGAAGAAAAACAAATCAAAACGACAATACGACGCGACGGAACCGAGTTGGATATCTTGTCTTGTTCCTGCTGTGATTTTCACGATTTCTGCAGCTTGTTTCTTTTTGATATTTCGGTCATAGGGATGGGGGAAATGTTATGTAATGGAGGTGGTGGTTACAAGAAGTGTTAAATGGGTATTCAAGTGCATTTAGTTGAGAGTTACAAGTGGTGAAATTGGATGGAATTTGAAACACATTTTTATTCCCATTTTTCTGCTGATCCTTGTTCTTATTCTTGCTGTATACCCACGTGGATTTGCTAGGAAATGAGTTGAGGAAGAATTATGTGCATTATAGTATTTGAATGTACTAACAACTAGTGAATTAAAGGTGATGAATTGTATTCATTTTAAAGGTTATTGAGGTGACTTGAATGAATTTACTACACTTTTTAATTGTCTTGATCAAATATTATTACTACTTCTTGCATGGCATGTTTTAAATCTTGCATTTTAAATTCTTAAGGTTTAATACAGTCATTATATATATTTTTAGTGAATGACAAATTACTTTAGGATAGAATATTGCATGGCATGATTGACTTAAAATTTAAGTATTTAAATTGTTATGTTTCATGTTTTGAATATTTTATACCTAGATTAATTCATCCTTATTTGTTTACACATTTTAATTTAAGCTTTAATTAAATATTTACCTAAAGAACTTATTTACCAATTTAGCTCTAATTAATTTATAAAATCCCAAGGATATTCTTTTTCTTTAAATTAAATTATTCTTTGACTTAAATTAAATTTAGGAATATTTTCTTATTATTAATCTTATTATTAATCTTATCTCTAATCTCCAAACTCCGGTCCGGCCTCGCGTATTTATCCTGAAAGGATAAAATTAAACATCTACTTTTAAAATAAATAATCATGATTTAAAATTATTTAAAATGACTTAAACACTTCCTATATTTAATCAAAAATTCATTTTTAATTTAAATAGTAGCAATTATACATGGCTTATACGTATTCTTATTTTCGGGTCGTTACAACCCGTATGATAAACATGCAATAAATCGGTTTTCAGAAAAGTAATTCAAGTGCTTCATGCATCCAACAATTTAAATAAATAATATGACATGATGGATGAGAAAAGGAGATTAAGGTGTGCCTTTGCGTTAAATACGCTCGAATATCCGTTGACGACGAAGAACGGATCGAAACAAAGGCTTGAATTCTCTTGACCCCCTCGAGTTTCCCTTCAAAAAAAGCTGTGCAAATGTGCTGCCGTGCTTGAGAGGGGTGGAGAGTTTTCAGAAAATAGAATTAGGTGGCCGATAATTTCTTTGGTCCCAAGTGTAGGGTTTGTGATTTTTAACACTTTAAATATTAGTTAATGGCCTTCAAGGTTTATTAGGCCTATTAAGCCATCTAATTAGGCCCATTAGTCTAATTAGGACATAATTAAAATATTAACAAGGTTTTTCTTTAATTAAATATGTGAATTTATTAGCCGGGTTGCCAAAAAGTTCGTAATTTAGATGAAAAACCAACACCGATAAAATTTACTTCCCGGTGTATAAAATCACCTCAAAAACCCTTTATTTCAAAAATACTAAAAAAAAATATCGACCATATTTTAAATAATTAAAAATAATTATTTAATAAAAACATTTTCTATTTTTCAGCCCTCGGTCTCCGTTCCTCGATCGCAACTTGAATATCCTTTAAAAATACATTTTAATGCAACAATGTAGGAAAATATATTTTAAACATGTAAACATGCACAACAAAATTAATTCATGCAATTAAAACAATTAATTAAAATACCATGAATTTAATAACTTGCGCGCGTGTGGTTTACGTGGACCTTAAAATATCGGGGCGTTACAATTCAGGCATGGTAGAATTTAATTCATGAAATTTTAAAAGTTTACGCATTAGGGTTTCTAGGTGCATTTCATGTTCGATGGAGGAACGGACACCGGAGAATTTTCAGAAAAAATATTTTATTACACAATTTATTTTTATAAATTAATATAAGGTGTTTTTAATAGTATTGTTCAAAAATGAGAACTTTTGGGTATTCTTACCCGCAGGATTTTGATTCTTAAGGGTACGCAAATTTTATCGATTCGGGGGACTTTTTAAGGGTTCGGCTAACATTTTCAAAATCTTTTCAACGCGAAATATTTTTCGGGAGTGCGTTTGGATTTAATGGACCTACTTTTAAATTTATTGGGCTTAATTAACTTTCAAACTTTTAATGGTTATTTTAAAGCCCATTATCTATTACTTACCTATTTAATTACTATCTAAATTGCTCATTAACCTAAACCTAAACCCCACCACAGCCGACACCCCCATTAGAACTTCAAAGCCACCGGTTTCATCACCCAACAGCTGAAAGCTTCGGCGTTGGCCTGTGTTCGCAAGAAAAGTTCATCCGGGTTCCATTGTCTTGATCTTGCTCTTCAAATCACCAAGGCACGTTTGTTACTTTGTTTTCGCATCATTAACGCTGATAATACTGATGTGTATGCATGTGTTCATGAAATACTTTTATCTAGTCAAGAACATGAAGAATCCATCGGTTTTGGCCCACTGTTTTGCATTTGATATTGCTTTGCTCACGTTTTCTGTTCCTTTGTTGCAAGGGGACTGCCAAACTCAGGTTGTTACGTGGCTAGGATCGTGGGTTACGGCTGTCATAGGGCTGGTCGTGCGTAATGGTTGCAATCGGGAAGGAATGATTTGGGCTCGGTAGGAGGTTGGTGGTGAAGTCTCGGGTCCTAGTGGCTAGATGCGTGCATGGGGCTGAGAGCTTAGTGCGGTTAGGTGGCTTGGGGTCTGGTCTAGGTCCTTGGTAGGCTGGTATCTGGCTGAACGGCAGGGGAGCTTGAGGCGAGAGCTTTTGATGGTAGGTGCATGTGAGGTGGCATAATGAGATAGGACCGAGAGATGAAGTTAGGTTCTGGAAATTGCAGCCGTGGATTAGCAGCTTATTGACATATTTCTAGGGTCTATTAAGTGTTTTTAAGACATGGTGGAAAGTTGGGAAGAATTTGGTTCAGTTTCGAGTCGATTCGGGTTAAAACCGGGACCCCGGTCCACGTTTTAAAACGAACCGATTAAGTTTGAGATTTCGGCTCGAGTTTATGTCTAGGAACGCTTTTAAAAATGTTTTGGGACATTTTAAGAAGTTTGGTAAGCTTCGGGCCAATTTTAGTGGTCCATGGTTGAAAAGATAATTTTTAGGCTTCTAGGGGCAAAATGGTTAGTTTGCACCCGGGGTGAGATTTTGGTCCTGGCAGCGCCCTGAGCACAAATCATGATATTTTAAAATGTTTATGCATCACGTTTACGATTTTTACACTATTATAATAATTATGGTGCATGCTTGGTTTATAGGATTTAAGAGAGAAAAAGTGAGAAAGTGAAGAGTACTCCGTCTCCGCCGCACCGCGTCGTTATGTCGTTTGTTTCCTGTCAAAACAAACCAAGGCATGTTTATATCTTCTTTCACTCTTCAATCAAGCCATATAGGTATTTTTAAATATCGCAAGTACATGATTTTAATGCAAGAAGATCAAAATTGTTCATATTTAATTATGTTGGTTAATTATATTACGTGAAAACATTCATTTTGAGATTTATGCGATATTGCTTGTGGTCATCTCACTATCATGGGAGCATTATTTCACCCGGTCGCCAGTTACCGGTCAGTTCAGTTTTACTACCCAGTATACCGTGGCATTAGTCTGATCAGACGTTCATTACTTCACCCGGTCGTCAGTTACCGGTCATGGGAGCATTGTATTATCCGGTCGGCAGTTACTGGTCAGTTCAGTTCAGTGCAAGGGACACTTGCGTAGACCATAATCTCAACAGAAAATTATTACATGCTATTTCAATACAGGGCTCCAAGGAGCGAACATTTTCACTATGATTTTCAGTTCGGTTATGCACGTATTATAATTGCTCATGACAAGTTATTTTCACTTTATGCCTCATGACATGATATTTTTACTCACATGCAAATTTACTATATTGTTTACTCGTTATTTACGATATATGCATGCTGATTCTTTAGGCTCACTAGACTTGATTGTTGTAGGTACTGATGATGTCGGGGTCGGGTGCGGGGACCAGTGAGCTAGCTTGGGTCAGCAGTAGTGGAACCCGAGGACCTCATTTACTGCACTTACCATTTTTTTATGCTCAAACATTTTATCATTGTTGGATTACTTTAAATAATTTCTTCCGCTGCAAATTTTGAACATTAAACTTGATTTATCAATTTAGTTCATGAATGAGGCAATTTTGATTATTTTAAAAATAAAATTTTAATTTTTCCGCAAATTTTCAAACACGAATTTCCGGGCCGTTATAGCTGGTATCAGATCAATGGTTCTGTATGGGGTTGTACTACTACTGACCTCGAGAAACTCACGAAGTCACGCCTTCGGTCTGTAAGGTTACATTTACGCATTTTATTTAAAGCATGAATTATTTTAAACAGCATGTTTCCATGAATTATTTTACGTTCAGATTTTAATTGTTCAGTGTTTATTTAAATTTAAAAAAATAAATTATGGAATTATGCATGTTGGGTACGTTTGGAATTGGACATGTCTAAGAATTCGAATATTGGGCTTTAGGAGAGGTTGAAAATGATTTGACTATATTAATTTTTAGGTCAGTAGCGTTGATGTCCTCTTTATGGGTTATAAATTGATCTTGAAAATTATGAATGGTTTTGAGACTTTTAGAATTTCTAAGAAATTATTGGTGGTTCTTGGTTGCTAGTCAAGTAAATTTTTGAGGATTTCATATAAGCAATAGCGATTCGAAGACTACGACAATATTTAGGATTATAAATGTACAATTTGAGGATTTTAAGTATCTATGGAAATTGAAGATTAATTATGAGAAATTATTTAGGATGCATGCTCTACATAGTTGGATTTAAGGAATGAATTGCAAGAATTGAGAATTTTAAGGACCTAATTGTAATAACTAATAATTTGAGGACCTAAGTGCAAAACAAAAATTCTAAGGGACTATTTTTGAATTTATCAAATTTTAAGATTAAAATTTGAGTTCGAGAATTTAAAAGTTTAATGAGGTAAAGATGGAAAATTTTATGCGGACAATGATGCAAATTTTGAAGAGTTGTAGGGCCAAAATGTAAATTTGGAGAACTGTAAGGGCCAGATTGCAAGTTTCAAAATTTTAAGGATTAAATGCGAACTTTTGAGGAACACTTGGGATTTTAAGTATTTATAGAAATGTAAGACGTGTTATGAGAATTAATTTTGGGTTTAATAAACTTAAGACTATTGAACCTTATGATACGGGAAATCTATAAAATGAAATTGGGAATACTGAGGACTCATGGGTAATTGTGGAATTTTCGAGATTTAGGGAAAAATTGGACGATATTCGAGGAAAGTAAGAATTAATTTTATAATTTTAAGAAATTTGAGAACTTACTTAGTAGTAAGTGAGAATTGAATGGTTTAAATGGTAGGAATTTTTCGGTTATTTAGGCTAAAAGGAAATATAGAATATTTAGATTTTTGGGTTATAATGTTATAATGAATGGTAACCAAGGACATTGTAGGATGAATCAATCTTAGACGTGAAAATTTAAGCGTTAGTGAAATCATGTTGTGGCAAATTAAGGATTTAAAGTGATGACAATTAAAGGTAAATTTGATCGGCTGGTTAAGTTATAAGGATAAACATGGAGTTAGTAAATTTTTGGTAACATAAGTTTGATGTGTCACAAGTTTTAGTCATGATCTTAACAGTTAAGATTATACCTTGTGAGAATTTAAAATTTTTAGGAAAGTTGGGTACGATGATGGTTAGTTTAATTGGTAGACACACGTAAGAGGTGAGGTGGACACCTTGTCTTGAGAAATTTTGGAAGTCATTAACAAACTTGGGACTAAACGAATATGCGTATTGGAATTATTTTATTCAAATCTATTTGTATTAGGTAAGTTTGAATTTCAAATTTATGGGATATTTGTTCATACGGAAATTTTGAGTGAAATAAAAACAAAAGAGAATTAGTTATGTTCAATATAAGTTATCAATTGATGAATATTAAGATTTTTTTTATCAAGTAAGGAATCTAAAAGCTTGATATGGGGATTCTAGAGTTCTATGGGTTATAAGTGAAATTGATTTATTAAAGTTAGTCTAATGCTACCCTGGGCTAACTTATTAAGTTTTTATGCTAGAATTAAGTAAGCATTAAGGATACATAAGAATGCGACACTTGTTCCAATGAGGAAGTTCAAAGTCCTAGGCCTCAACTAGATTGTAATTAGGAAGAGGATAGTTTGAGCAAGTAATTGATGCTAGAAGTATTATTATTAAGGTAGAAGGTCGATGTTGTATAATTGAGTTTTATGAATTAACTTTATTCGAGGTTTAAGATTTACAACAACTTCACATCCGGGATGCACTTGTAAATAATAAGTTACGTAAGTTTAGTGCCATAAGATAAAGATTCGATTCAAGGATTTTAGGCTAATACTATTATGAGGTTGAAATAAGGTATAACCTCTAAGCGTTCTACTGAGAATAGAAGTCGATCAGTAAATTCTGGTACAAAGGTTTCTTAATTCGAACTGTATAAATGCTGATATAATAAGTCGATGAATGTTACGAGTATAGTATAAGAAAAGTAAGGTGCGATAAGTTTAGACATCCATCTCTAGTATGAGAAACTGCGGGATAATCATAATTCGAGGCTATAGTTGAATAGAACTAAGTCAACATAAGTTGTTTTAAGTTGCGATTCACAAACGAGGATTTCGATAGACGAATTTATTTAGGATTGAGGAGACGTAAGGACAGCTTAATATTTATCTTATCAGAGTAGGGCATCAGAAGCGTGGATTATTAGGATTCTAGAATCAAGAGTCTAAACTTTTTGTTTATCAAGGATAAGCGAATTTCGAGGACGAAATTTCTTTTAAGGGGGGAAGGATTGTAGAACCCGTAAATCAGACTACGTATAAGTCATGCATAATTCTAGTATTTAAAATTAAAATGATTTTTATTGTATGAGTATTTAAATTCTTTTCTTTAAATTTATTTATTTTACGCAATAGTTTAATTGTTATCTTTTCAGTTAAATTAGTGAGGCCGGACTGGAGATGGAGTATTGAGATAAGTTAATAAAGACTTATTTAAGAAGTGGTAATTTAGTATGTTAGTAAATATAATTTAAAAAGTTGGCATGCATGCAAGTTATTAAATTTCTTTGGTATTTTATTTAATTATTTTAAAGCATTAAATGCATGTTTATTTCATCAATTTGTGTTTAAGTATTTTTATGCATTTTATGCATAATTCAGGCATGGTAGAATTTAATTCATGAAATTTTAAAAGTTTACGCATTAGGGTTTTTAGGTGCATTTCACGTTCGATCGAGGAACGGAAACCGGAGAATTTTCAGAAAAATTATTTTATTACACGATTTATTTTTATAAATTAATATAAGGTGTTTTTAATATTATTGTTCAGAAATGGGAATTTTTGGGTATTCTTACCCGCATGATTTTAATTCTTAACGGTACGCAAATTTTATCGATTCGGGAGACTTTTTAAGGGTTCGGCTAATATTTTCAAAACCTTTTCAACGCGAAATATTTTTCGGGAGTGTGTTTGGATTTAATGGGCCTACTTTCAAATTTATTGGGCTTAATTAACTTTTAAACTTTTAATGGTTATTTTAAAGCCCATTATCTATTACTTACCTATTTAATTACTATCTAAAGTGCTCATAAACCTAAACCTAAACCTAAACCCCACCACAGCCGACACCCCCATTAGAATTTCAAAGCCATCGGTTTCATCACCCAACAGCTGAAAGCCTCGGCGTTGTCTTGTATTGGGAAGAAAAGTTCATCCGGGTTCCATTGTCTTGATCTTGCTCTTCAAATCACCAAGGCACGTTTTTTACTTTGTTTTCGCATCATTCACGCTGATAATACTGATGTGTATGCATGTGTTCATGAAATACTTTTATCTAGTCAAGAACATGAAGAATCCATCGGTTTTGGCCCACTGTTTTGCATTTGATATTGCTTTGCTCACGTTTTCTGTTACTTTATTGCAAGGGGACTGCCAAACTCAGGTTATTACGTGGCTAGGTTCGTGGGTTACGGCTGTCATGGGGCTGGTCGTGCATAATGGTTGCAATCGGGAAGGAATGATTTGGTCTTGGTAGGAGGTTGGTTGTGAAGTCTCGGGTCCTAGTGGCTAGATGCGTGCATGGGGCTGAGAGCTTACTGCAGTTAGGTGGCTTGGGGTCTGGTCTAGGTCCTTGGTAGGCTGGTATCTGGCTGGAGCGATGGGGGAGCTTGAGGCGAGAGCTTTTGAGGGATAGGTGCATGTGAGGTTGCATAATGAGATAGGACCGAGAGTTGAAGTTAGGTTCTGGAAATTGCAGCCGTGGATTAGCAGCTTATTGACATTTTTCTAGGGTCTATTAAGTGTTTTTAAGACATGGTGGAAAGTTGGGAAGAATTTGGTTCAGTTTCGAGTCGATTCGGGTTAAAACCAGGACTCCGGTCCAAGTTTTAAAACGAACCGATTAAGTTTGAGATTTGGGCTCGAGTTTACGTCTAGGAACGCATTTAAAAATTTTTTGGGACATTTTAAGAAGTTTGGTAAGCTTCGGGCCAATTTTAGAGGTCCAGGGTTGAAACGATAATTTTTGGGTTTCCAGGGGAAAATGATCAGTTTGCACCCGGGGTGAGATTTTGGTCCTGGCAGCGCCCTGAGCACAAATCATGATATTTTAAAATGTTTATGCATAACGTTTACGATTTTTACGCTATTATAATAATTATGGTGCATGCTTGGTTTAAAGGATTTAAGAGAGAAAAAGTGAGAAAGTGAAGAGCACTCCATCTCCGCCGCACTGCGTCATTATTTCGTTTGTTTCCTGTCAAAACAAACCAAGGCATGTTTATATCTTCTTTCACTCTTCAATCAAGCCATATAGGTATTTTTAAATATCGAAAGTACATGATTTTAATGCAAGAAGATCGAAATTGTTCATACTTAATTATGTTGGTTAATTATATTACGTGCAAACATTCATTTTGAGATTTATGCGATATTTCTTGTGGCCATCTCACTATCATGGGAGCATTATTTCACCCGGTCGCCAGTTACTGGTCAGTTCAGTTGTACCACCCAGTATGCTGTGGCATTTGTCTGATCAGACATTCATTACTTCACTCGGTCGCCAGTTACCGGTCATGGGAGCATTGTATTATCCGGTCGCCAGTTACCGGTCAGTTCAGTTCAGTGCAGGGGCCACTTGCGTAGACCATAATCTCAATAGAAAATTATTACATGCTATTTCAGTACAGGGCTCCAAGGAGCAAACATTTTCACTATGATTTTCAGTTCAGTTATACACGTATTATAGTTGTTCATGACAAGTTATTTTCACTTTATGCCTCATGACATGATATTTTTACTCTCATGCAAACTTACTATATTGTTTACTCGTAATTTACGATATATGCATGATGAGTCTTTAGGCTCACTAGACTTCATTGTTGTAGGTACTGATGATGTCGGGGCCGAGTGCGGGGACCAGTGAGCTAGCTTGGGTCAGCAGTAGTGGAACCCGAGGACCTCATTTTCTGCACTTACCATTTTTTTAAGCTCAAACATTTTATCAGTGTTGGATTACTTTAAATAATTTCTTCCGCTGCAAATTTTGAACATTAAACTTGATTTATCAATTTAGTAATTTTAATTTTTCCGCAAATTTTCAAACACGAATTTCTGGGCCGTTATAGACTTGGTCTCGTCTTAGACATAACAAGGAGACGTTCTAACCATGGCTATAGCCCTTAGGGCAGCCAAGGTCAGAATCATCTCCCCCTTGACAGCAAAACAGAAAATCGAGACTCAATATGACATTAGGGAAGAATTGCTGTATTTTCTCAATTCCAGCGTGCATGGGGCTTGAACTAATGGACCAACATGATCCTGACACACCCTAGTACGTGCCTAGGTGCAGCCTTTGGAGCTTAGGATCGAGCCACCCTCCTGAAACAACAAAAACAGCCGAAACCGTGAAGAGCACAAGGAAGAAAAAAATTTCTGTACATGTTTCGAAAAATAAGCTGTCTTCATTTCGGTTTCCATGGTTAAAAAACATCATGCACATGTGTTGTTTAAAAATCATTATATGACTTGATTGAGGAGTAAAAAAAAATATAAACATACCTTTGTTTGTTTTGAAAGAAAAACAAAAGAAACGACGACGCGGCGCGGAGGAGACGGAGCGCTTTACTTTCTACTAGTTTTCTCTCTTGTTTCCTCGCTAATTTCTCACGGATTTCTCTGGAAGTTTAAGCTCTGAAGTTTCGAAAATGGAGAGAAGAAAGTGTCTAGGAAGTGAAGGAAAGGTTGCAAGATAAAAGGGAGGAATGAATCTTTCTATCTTTCTAGTTTGTGAGATAAGGAATGATTTGATATCAAAAAATTTTTGAAGGATAAATGAGGGTGCACTTGGTCGATTATTTGATCTAGGAACAAAGGAAAAAATTGTTTAATTATTTAATTGTTGGTGATTTAAAAGTGGGGGAAATTATCTACCTATAAAAGATTAAGGAAAGATATTAAGGAAATGACTTGTCAAACTAATTTAAATCTTTTAAAAAGAAAGGGTGACCGAATTTTTTTTGCTAATTAAAGTAGGGTGAAAAATTGCTTAATTATTAATTAATGAGGATTTAAAATGAAGGTGATTAATTACCATGAGAGGGATAAGGAAAGGAATCAAATAATAGTGAGTTGTAAATTAAATCCAATCTTTTATGGTGAGGGCAGAAATCTAGATAAAATGGGAGGGAAAAATATTGTTAAATATTGTATTTTAATTCTTTAGAGTTTTATCCACACATTAAATAGTTTATTGAATTAATAAATTAATTAAGGAATAACATTATCTTGCGTGCATGGCTAAATATTTAAATTAAATTACTAACATGTTAAGTTGAAATTTCTTAATTAAAATATGTCTACATTAACTCATCTCATTTGGTCACATATTTTAATTTAGGCTTTTTAATTAATTATTGAACACAAAAGAATTATTTACTACTTATCTCTAATTAATTAATTAAATTTTTAAACTTTCTTTTACATTAAATTAACTTATCATTTATCTTAAATAAATTCTAGGAATGTTTTATTAATATTAATATTTATCTCATTATTCCAACTCCAGTACGGCCTCACTTATGTAACTGAAAAGATAAAACTAAAATTATGCGATTTAAAATAAATAATCATGACTAACAACTTTAAAAATGCTTTAAATAATCAAGAAATCATTTTTAATTTAAATACTAGAAATTATGCATGGCTTATACGTAGTCTGATTTACGAGTTCTACAGTCTTCCTCGTTTGGTTTGCACTAGAAAATCCAAACGATTTATACGTTGAGACTGTAGGCTCCGAATTTCCAAAATCCGGATATGAAGGGCGCAGCGGTGGAAGAAAATCATATGGCCATAATTTTTCCAATCTTTTGAAAGTATGGCCGAGAGTTCCATTGATTCAAAATCATGGGTTTTTGGCTAATTAATTCTTAATCAATCATTAAGAAATATTGTAGATTCTTAATCCATAATTAAAACAAATCTAATTTGTTTTGGCCAAAAAAATTCTTCCAAAAACTCAAGGGGTGGCCGTAGGTTTATTTTGTAAAGGGAGGAAAGTGTTTTTCTTTTGTGTGCAAAAACTAGGTTAAGTTTATTATGAGTCCTAGTAGTTATATATATAGAGTGAGACTCCCAAATCACAAGGACTCTAATAATTTCATTATATTAAAACTCCCATATATTTTATATATATGATGTATTTATTAACCTTTAATAATACATGACATAATAATATCATATACACATATTTTATATCACCATATAAAATATATACATGTATATGTATATTAAATTAAATGACTATTATTTAATTTATAAACTAACTACTTAGTTAATTTAATTATAGACTCCTCTAGAATATTTATGGAAATTTGTGCATGTTAGTAGTCACTACTACTAGCACAATCATTTAATTAGTAAATTCTCAATTCACTAAATAAATTATTTTTCGAACTCATTACAACCCCGATCGACGATCCGAAAGCGCCGATTTACCAAGGATACAAATCTTGTTCATATAATGAAAATTGAAAATTTCGAATATCAAAATTTTCATTTACCAAATTTGGAACTTACCATATATGGCAATTACCATATTTGACAGCTGCCAGTTTTAGTGAACTCCTTCACAAAACAGGCAGTTCCACTCTCCTTCCTTATCCAGCAATCATTCCAACTTCTATTTCTTCTATCCTGTGGAGTCAGCTCATAAACTCCTTTATAAGCTCCTTGTTTGATCTCCATCAAACTATAGTCGCCAAATTCCAACTCCTTGAAATTTGACTATCCCAACGGGAACACATAATCCGATACTTGTGTGATCCTCAATGGTTCAGGGATGCACCAAGCTATGGGTTCACATCAACATGTGATTCAGAATAACATTTATTCTTATTCGAGTTTACCCTAGTTAACCATATTATTTTCATCAATTCCTTGATCAAGAATGTCAGAACTCATTTCTGATTGCACTCATTGGATCATGGTAAAAGCGTCTAGTACATCGCCCCATGATCCCCTAGGTATCACTGATAGTGCCTACAAGAACCTTTAGTCATGGTTAGCGTACAGTACGGTCCCTTCAACACATATATACCGATCGAATCTGCTACCATCGGTATATCGAGAGTTGCATATGAATTCGATAACGATGTGATTTATCTTTGAGTATTAATAGTGACATGGTATGTGCAACTAAGAAAACACATTTTCCTAAAGCACATTTCTTGCTCTGGCCAGAGACTCATGTACTATTAACTCATCATATCACATAAGATATCTTCTCTCGTAGGCGAACGGTGAATCCCCGATTACAATGCATTTGCTCCTACGTATTTCGAAACTACACCCAACCTCGCCACCTGATGACCCTCGATGGAGTCGGTAAATGGATCAAAGTGCATGCTAAGTACATATAGCCCCTACATTATCTCGGGTCAAAGGAATAATGGTATACAACCATAACTTTGGACTATTTCAATCGATAAGTGGGAACCACTTGGATAGTCCAAGGGAGGGATGTTTAGTGCATCATCATATGATCACCCATCTGCGTGAATGGACATCTTCATGCCCTTGCCAATGAAACAAGGCGTTTACACCACAAATGCTAGTCTCGAGCTCGAGCGAGCTTTATCCTAGTTTTAGGCAGCTAATTCGACTAGGAACCTGTTTAGAATATACGGTACACTTCCTAATGAGTTTCATGATCTTACATTGTGAGACAGACCTCATGGTAACTATTGTATAGTCAAGTACTTTATCTATGCAGCTTGCATGGGTATACAGATAAAGTATAATGCTATAATCGAATAAAATCGTAAAATATTATAAAATAAAGATTGTTTTACATGAGAGACAATAAAGCCCGAGCCACAAATTGGCTTGCCGGGCACCTACTCTAACATGTTGAACCAAATGTTGAACCGAAAACTCCTTTTAGTTTATGCGGGTAAATATTTATCTCTGTGAATTGTGTTT
This sequence comes from Primulina eburnea, assembly GCF_022965805.1. Classification (NCBI taxonomy): domain Eukaryota; kingdom Viridiplantae; phylum Streptophyta; class Magnoliopsida; order Lamiales; family Gesneriaceae; genus Primulina; species Primulina eburnea. Next base: position 23,194,992 of record NC_133107.1, on the reverse strand, counting down.
TGAACTTGAGTTGAAGTGTCTATGAATTTGTTAAGTGAGAAAGTTTCATGAATATATCTTAGTATTGTGTTGGGTATATAAGATTGTAAAAATACACAGCGTGAGCTCTTGAGTCATTGTGATATACACTTGGTTTGAGAAACTTGATGATTTATTTATGAGGGAAATAATGATTAAAATATTTCAGTTGTTTTGCTCTGGACTAACAAAAATTCAAGCTTGGAGGGTTTGATAAGTGCAATTTTCGTTCTTATATTATGACACGATTTGAATTGAATTATGTTTGTTTTGGAACATAGTTATGCGTTTCTGGTGTTGGTTTTGTTGTTTGCGGGAATAAAGGAAACGATCAAGTGTCGAGGCGTTGTTGGGGTGAAAATAAGATAAGTGGAAAAAAATTTGAGCCCGAAGATAGACGCCTAAGCTCCTATCTATGCGCGCCTAAGCACCTGATGCTGGAAAAAAAATAAAAGTCGAGAGAGAGGCTAAGATATCAAGCACCCGTGATCCAAGAGACTAGGCATCTCAGCTCATCAACCTCGCAACAATAGGTCCGGAAAAGAATATTGAGGTGTCTCAGTGCCTGGAGTCGTATAGAAATCAAATTGTTTGAGTTTTGGAAATTAAAAACATCCACATTGTCGTGTTCTAAGAGTTTGGGATGTTTTTCAAGGGATTTTTGGAGGACAATAGAAAGAATAAGAGGGAAATACGAGAAAAACACCGAAAGCTTGGGAGAGATGGCTTGGAGGAAGACTAGGAATCAAAAGAACTTGGGTACAAAGATGAAGAACGCGGTATCCGGGGCGGAAAAGAAAATTTGCCTCCTCTTATTTTCTTATATAATTATTTTTTTACTGTCTATATGGAAAAACATGATTTGTTTTCCTTTAGTTTTTATTATAAACTATTAGTCTGTTTTAGAGGAACATTGTAGCGTGGTTGGAAACTTATATATTTATAACTTTTAATTTTTATAATTGAATTCATCTTTTTTTATTTGTGTTCTCCTCTTTTAGTTTTTCCAAATTATTGGCCATTGATTGATGAATAACATAATTTTGATCTATCACTCAGAAGAGGGGACTTAGATTAAGATTATAGGAAACATATATCGGGAATTTATACAGTTCGGAAAGCATATAACCCCGTCAAAGACTAAGTAAGAATTAAACATAGAGGGACACCAAGTGAAACTGAACCTCGAGATTCATTTTTTCATAAATTTCTCATTATTTACGTATGCTTGATTTAAATTGACTTTTAAATAAATAATTAAAAAACTCTCTTAAATTTCTAAAAAAATAGAGATTATCCTAATAATAGTTATTGATGTTGTCAGGATCGGTGGAGGTGATTTAGAGTGAATGAATAAACACCTCACAAATTTATTTTTTTCAAATAACTGGTGATTTTTATTGGTGTTAATAGTGGAAGTCTGATCTCTAACTTCAAAAAGCAGCACAAAATTAATATCCCATGCATAATGTGACTATTGAAAACCTTGAACAAATGTAAAAATGATAAGGTCATATATAAGACACGAGGATTTTTTCTGGAAGTTCGAAAAATAAAAACCTTCTACATCTCCCTTTTTTTGTTTCTAAAAGATATCCACTAAAAGACTTCGATATTTACAGTTTCTATAAACACCCACTTCACTAAGACTTAACGTTGTCTATTGAAACTCTTAGTATCAACTTCTTCACAACTTTTAAATAAACTTTTGAACAAAAAGTTTCTTTCTATTAGTTACAAAACTCACTCATATGATAATACATATGAGATCACCGCGAGTATAAGCAACACTAAATGATCTCTGAACATATATGATAAGAACATGATAAGTGTGCTCTAAATATTTTTCAACATAGCTCTTAGTAAATAGCAAATGATCAATTGTGTAATTTTGTTGCGTCTTGATGCCAAAGAGATTGTTAGCCTTTTATAAATGATCTCTAACCTTTGGATCTAGATGGATATAGATGAGTTGTACCGAGGCTATAAATGCAATTGTACAATTTGCTACATGTCATCTGTTTTGATCCAAAATTACAAGGAGACAATAAATGCTTATCACATAACTATCAATAAGTCAAAATATATTCATAGAATGTTGAGGCCCCTCGGGACACTGCTAACCCATTTCGTACTACCCAAGTGTAAAATGACTTTTTGCCTCTGAATTTAATGTTTCTCGATTTTGACTTTTTTTCTCACTTTTATTGACTCGTGAAATCCCAAATAATTATTTAAGCTTAAATATAATTTTTAATATTTTTATTTAATGCAAACTCGGACTTTTTTATTTAATTCGTTAATTAATAATTTGTAAAGCTTTTTAATTTCGAATTAATCCCAACTTTAATATTTTCTTCCCAAACTTTAAACATTAACTTTTTATTCCTAAAATACCCTCGTGAACCATGAACCGACCCCCCGTTGACCATGTTTCGTACCCTTTCTTTTCCTAACCCAAAAATCGAACCTAGCTCACCCCCAATGAGCCACGGCCCGATTTCCTCGAACCATGGCCGAGCCACCATGAACCATACCTTGACCAGACCCCCTATGGATCTTACTTAACTCTCCTTGCCCACGCACGAGACCCCCAGCTCACGCACGAAGCCCACACGCAAGCCTTCTCATAGCTGCAGCCCATTCCTTTTTTCTTTTCTTCGAGCCACTGTGAACCAGCAGCCCGGACACCTAACTAGGACTCTACTGGACCCTCTTGACCAATCCTAGCCAGCCCTCACCGGAGCCGCGAGCTGCCCTTGAAGTACTTACCCCTTGCGCGCATGGGAAGAGTCCTAGCACATTAGAACTCTTCCTTATGCGTGGCTAGGATTCTTCGTAGTCCTAAAACGTCGCTTGCACAGGGCCGAGACCAAGCCTGGTCGAGCCCTGATGCAGCCCTCTTCATAGCCGAACCCTTGCAAGCCATAATGCCATGAAAACCCCAGGATACTACCATCACCATGCCCGACACCTTCTAGCTCTTGTCCAGCCCTCGTCTCGTGCCTAAACGACACTTGTTCCATCCTTTAAACGTCCTATGTTGGCAACATACTCGTTGGAAATCATAACACATTCATATATGCTTGAAACTCATCAAAACTTGCAAATAATTGTTCTATCGTTTAATGAATCGTGCATACGTATTTTTCATATAAAAATAAACAAAACAAGCATAATATGGATTGAATGATGCGTCAAAGGAATTTAGAAACGTGCCTTTGCATTTTATAACAATCGAATATACGATCGTTGGCGTGGGGTGTGAAGAAGAACGAACGGGCGACGAAGACTCCTTGTTTTCTCCTCTCCAATATTTTGAAGCTTAGGTGTGTGTGAAGTGTGTGATTTCAGCTGATAAGAGCCTCAAAAGACCTAAGAATCCATTTTATAGATTTTAATTTACATGTTAATGAACTTAGGTTTTGGGCCTTTGAGTTTAGGAGCAATTAGGCATACTAATCTTAGGTAAATTTTGTCTAATAAAACCTATTTAATGAAAAATAAAAGTTTGTAAAAATTAGTTTTCAAAAATATAATTTTGATCTTTAAAAATATCCCTCATTTTCCCAAAACCGGCTTCCCGGATAAAATTGAGCGCGTCTCGTAAAATAATTTGAACTCTACCATTTTTAGAAAAAAAAATTAATCATATTAATAAGCCTTGAAAATATTTATTTTATCTTGGTCATATTTGGTATACTTTTCCCCGCCTATTATCGAATATTCGGATTATATCTTCGATTCTCATGAGATCATGCCATTCAACCATTTAATCATGCAATCAGACATTTGTTCATATAATATGCATCATCAAATCATTTAAAATCAATTAAATAAAACTATGAAGCAATTTAGTTCATTTTCATGCATGTGATTTATGTAAGTTGACTTTTGGACGTTACAAATCATCTCCCTAATAAAATTTCGTCCTTGAAACTAAGATGTACCGAATAATTCGGGATAGCGACTCCTCATCTCTGACTCAGTCTACCAAGTGGCTTCTTCCTCTGAGTGATTTAGCCACTTGAATTTGTCTCATATTCAAGTCCTTTTTGGGTGAAGAAAAATTTAATACTTTTATGATCCGTAAAGATCTTGCATCTCTCACCATACAAGTAATGCCTCCAAATTTTCAACGCAGAAATGAATGCTCCAAGATCAAAATCATGCATCGGATAATTCTTTCCATGTAGCTTCAAATGTCTAGACGCATACACTATGACTTGCTCGTACTACATAAGAACTGCGCCCAATCCTAGCTTCGAAGCATCGTTGTACAACACATATTCCCCTTGTTCTGTCGGCAAAGTTAAAACTTGTGTTGCAGTGAGTGCATGCTTCATCTGATTAAAGCTATTTTGACATTCTGATACCCAAATAAATTTCGCATTCTTCTTTGTCAAAAATGTCAAGGGTACTGCAATAGATGAAAAACCCTTGATGAACTTACGATAGTAGCCAGCCAAACTAAAAAAAAATGCGTATTTTCGTCACAATTTTATGTGTAGGCCACTACTTAACTACTTGAACCTTAGATGGGTCGACCTCTACTCCCTCTTTTGACACAACGTGGCCTAAGAATGCCACCTTCTCTAGCCAAAACCCACTTGTTGAATTGTACATATAATTTCCCATCTCATAAAACTTGCAAGGCTGTCCTCAAATGATGATCATGCTCCTCATGGATCTTGGAATAAATTAAGATGTCGTCGATAAAAACAATAATGAACTGATCGAGGTACGGCTAAAATACACGATTCATGAGATCCATGAAAATCGCTGGAGCATTTGTGATGGAATATTTCATGTTCGAAATCTTGATTTTGATGTTAACAAAACTTTTTATTGTGTTTCTAACATATTTACTCAAGTGTGAAGTTGCAAACACAAGAAGCAAGCTGAAACTGAATTTTGCACAAACTGAATTTCTGGCAAGCTTCGGTGTTTTGATGATATCTCTCAGCTGGATGATCCAAATGACAATCCGCCAACTATTTTGATCAGAAAACTCAATTTGGAACAAGTCGTGTTTCACGTCAGTTGGGCAAAATCGGATGTTATCATGGTCTAACTGATCGCTCAATTACCGAACTGATCACACGAAAACAGCAATCAGTTGTGTTTGAGCAGCTGCGGTATTTTGGTCATATCTCTCAGCTCGGTTATCGAAACGAAGCGATTCTATATGCGTTGGAAAGATAAGACAATGATCTACAAATCATTCTGAGAAGTCAAAGTCTGAATCGAAGCGTACGATGCTGATAAATGACGATGAAGCTAATGGTTCTGCACAAACTGAAATCAACTAGGCTGATTTCAGCACATCAGCTGAAACTGAACCAACTGAACCAGCTGCTGACCAGCTGACCAACCAACTGAACTGAACCAGCAGTTGACCAACTGAACTAAACCAGTTGCTGACCAGTTGAACTGAACGACCAGTTGAGTTGACCAGAGTTGACTAGTTGACCAGAGTTGACCAGTCGGGAAAATGCCCAGCAAGCTGAATTTGACCGTTGCAATTCCAGAAACAGTACAGAAACTTTTCAAACGGTCATATTCTTGTGTCTAACATATATATATCAGTGTTGTAGCCTATAAATACAACATATTGAAGATCAAACAAGAGCTTTTGAAGGGGATTCAAAGCATGGGCAGTTAGCATGAATATATTAGTTAGTTGAGAGCACAAGCCCTTGTGTGAGGATACATTTGAGATGTACACTGTAACTGATAAATTCCTCACACACAATCACTCACACATAAACAAGAGAGTTGAACTTCAAAGATTAGTTGAGTGAGTCTTGCACAAAGACAATAAACTTGTGTATGTAGTCTTTGCATATGGGACATTAAACAATATGCTGATTGTGAGGTGCTGCCTACAATCTTGAGTGCTAGGAGTTCTAGTTGGGTGCTGCCCTTCCGGAATGGGTTTGTACAAGTAGTTGTATAAATCAAAGTCTTCTAGTGGATCCTTCCCAAGGAGAAGAAGGGGTGACGTAGGAGTGTTTGAAATCTCCGAACATCCATAAACAAATTCGTGTCTATTTTTTTATTGCATTTGCTTATCATTTTCACTATTTTTAAAGATACATTGGTGAAGAATTTTATGTCTTCTTCAAATACCAAAATATTTTATACCAAGTGTTTGATAAAATGCTTCAACTGAATATTTTTCCTCATTCAACTTACATATATTTTAAATGGTTTACAAAATATTTAATCGGTTTCTACGAAGGATTATTTCGAGTATCTTCCGCTTGGTTTTTAACCAAACTCGATTTAATTCGTCGGTGTTCAATATTTCAAGAACCGAGCTATTGTAGCTCAACGATGATCCCCCTAACCGATCCTAACAAGTGGTAACAGAGCAGGTTGTTCTTGAAATAACATTGATACTGATTTTGATGTTTAAAATTCGAAATTTCAGATTTTTTACACATATATATACAAAACTGAATTTTCGCGTAGCTTGCAGCGACCGTGGGAAAAATGACATATCTCCTAGCTCGAGTGTCCAAATGACGAAACGCTTTTTGCGTTGGAAACTAGACTCGTAGAGGTTTACAGCGGTATTAAATTTGCAGCCTAATTATGCTCGAGAAAATACAGTTTATTTGTTGAAGACAGAGCATATGCGCTGCAGCATAAAATGAGCCATGGAGAAAATTGGTTAGTTATCCCTCCTCTTTTACATTTTTCAAAATTTCAAAAATATAGGGGGAGAACTCATTATAGCTTTAATGAGTAGATTATTTTTAAATATTGAGGGGGAGAAAATTTTGTTTAAAATGTTTTGAAATATGACTTTTTGATTCACACAAAAAGGGGGAGAAATATGTTAGTTGTGTTGATTGTTTATCCAAGTTTTGTGATCATCAAAAAGGGGGAGATTGTTGGAATATTTCATGTTCGCAATCTTGATTTTGATGTTAACAAAACTTTTTATTGTGTTTCTAACATATTTACTCAAGTGTGAAGTTGCAAACACAAGAAGCAAGCTGAAACTGAATTTTGTACAAGCTGAATTTCTGGCAAGCTTTGGTGTTTTGATGATATCTCTCAGCTGGATGTTATCATCATCGGATGTTATCATGGTGTTATCATGGTCATATTCCTGTGTCTAACATATATATCAGTGTTGGAGCCTATAAATACAACATATTGAAGATCAAACAAGAGCTTTTGAAGGGGATTCAAAGCATGGGCAGTTAGCATGAATATATTAGTTAGTTGAGAGCACAAGCCCTTGTGTGAGGATACATTTGAGATGTACACTGTAACTGATAAATTCCTCACACACAATCACTCACACATATACAAGAGAGTTGAACTTCAAATATTAGTTGAGTGAGTCTTGCACAAAGACAATAAACTTGTGTATGTAGTCTTTGCATATGAGACATTAAACAATATGCTGATTGTGAGGTGCTGCCTACAATCTTAAGTGCTAGGAGTTCTAGTTGGGTTCTGCCCTTCCGGAATGGGTTTGTACAAGTAGTTGTATAAATCAAAGTCTTCTAGTGGATCCTTCCCAAGGGGAAGAAGGGGTGACGTAGGAGTGTTTGAAATCTCCGAACATCCATAAACAAATTCGTGTCTATTTGTTTATTGCATTTGCTTATCATTTTCACTATTTTTAAAGATACATTGTTGAAGAATTTTATGTCTTCTTCAAATACCAAAATATTGTATACCAAGTGTTTGATAAAATGCTTCAACTGAATATTTTTCCTCATTCAACTTACATATATTTTAAATGGTTTACGAAATATTTAATCGGTTTCTACGAAGGATTATTTCGAGTATCTTCCGCTTGGTTTTTATCCAAACTCGATTTAATTCGTCGGTGTTCAATATTTCAAGAACCGAGCTATTGTATCTCAACGATGATCCCCCTAACCGATCCTAACAATTTGTCAATCCAAAATGTATCATTAAAAACTCATAATGCTCTTATTGAATTCTGAAAGTCGTCTTGTTCACATCCTCCTCTTTCACCCTCAATTGGTGATATCCAGACCGTAAATCTATCTTTGAAAATACCGAAACTCCTTGCAATGGATCAAATAAATATTCGATTTGGGGCAACGAATATTTATTCTTCACTGTCACTCTATTTAGCTCCCTACAGTCAATGCACAACCTCATAGTTTCATCCTTCTTTTTCACAAATAGCACTGGCGTGCCCCATGGAGAAAAACTAAAGCGAATAAATCTCTTGTCTAGCAGCTCTTGAATCTGATCTTTCAATTCTTTCATTTCGGTAGGTGCTAATCGATATGGTGCCTCAGAGATCGGCACTGTACCGGGCATCAACTCAATAGCAAATTACACTTCTCTTTCAGGTGATACCAGAAACATCGTCAGGGGACGCGTTCAGAAAGTCCGTGACAACCTTCATGTCCTCAATAGATCGACTATCAGTGTCGGGTGCAGATATGATGCTAGTAAGAAAACCATGGCAACCCATTTGAATAAGTTTCTTCGCAAGCAAAAAATAAAATAATATGCGGCATTTGATTGTTTTGCGCCAGCTCGAAGATAAATTCTTCTCCATTCCATGGTCTTATATATACTGACCTCTACTGAAAATCAATAGTAGCCACATTCAGTGTGAGCCAATCCATTCCCAAAATAATTTCGAACTCGGGCATTGGTAGTACTATAAGGTCCGCTTGTATAATGTTCTTTTGTAATTTAAGTTACACATCCTTAGCCATGGTACTAGAGACCATTTGTTCTCGATAAAGCACTGTAACTCGGAATTCCGACTCTACGTCCACTGGCAAGATTCCCAATTGTTTCATGAAGGATTCAGATATGAAAGAATGTGTAGCTCCAGAATATAGCAAAGTGTAAGTAGCTATTCCCGCTAGCAATATTCGTCCTGTAAATATTTGTATTATTCTCAATTAAGACCATAAAAATTCAAAATATTTCCTACCTTCTAGGCCCTTATAGTTCTAATATTATCATTTCTACCCTTGGATCTTTCAAAAATTGTTAATTAGCCCCTTGAGTTTTGAAATTTTTCAAATGACCCCTTAAAATTTTTGAATTTTGCAATCATGTCCTAGGAAATTTCTGATTTGCACTAGGTTCTCATTAATTATTTTTCATAAATTTCAATTTATCCCCTAAGAATTTCAATCTTTTGCAATTTGATCCAAGTAATTGGTGTTTACAAGAATTCAATTTCTTAAACCCTAGAGTTTGTAGCATGCAATTCTAATTCATCAAGTTCCATGCAACCCAATTTGATTAGAGCATTCATGCTTATTATTTCAAGAATTAAGGCAATTTTTTAAATGCTTGAATAGTCGGAGTACCTGTAATAAGCATAGTGTCTGGCTCCGCTTGCTCAACATGCATCACGTAAGCCCTTCCAGTCGTGGGTTGCTTGAGCTTTGGGCAATCACCAGCCTTATGCCCCATTCCTCCACACTTGAAGTACTTGTAGGTGCCCACATGCACTTGCCAAAGTGATGGCGATCACTCTCCTTGCAAAGTGGTTTCTCAGCAGTCTTTGGGACGTTTTCTCTGGGTGGTTGTCCTTGTGGTTTCGGCGGTCCCGATCGCCTAGGTTGTCCCATAAATGTCTTCTTATTATGCTGACTAGCTTGTTGGGCACGATTCCTCTTACATTGCATCTCCCAACCAATATCCTTAGGTGATTGCTCGGCTCGAAAAGCTTTAGCAATGGCAGTAGTATAGTCAATAGGATCATTAAGCATCACATCGTGACGGATCATCGACCTCAATCTATCCAAGAATGTCGTAACTTCTCCGCAACATCATTAGCAATCTAGGGCACAAAATGACAGCCCTTATCAAACTTCTGCACAAACTCAGCAACAGACAAGTCTCCTTGGCAGAGACTCGTAAACTCTCTTTGGCGGATACTCGAGAACTCTCTCTTCAACCACGAACGAACGTCGGTAGTGTAATATTTATCATAAAATACCTTCTTGAAACACTTCCATGATAGTGTCACTAAATTCACTCCTCGCTCAGCTCCCTCCCACTATAATGAAACGTCGCCCTTCAGCAGATAGATGGTACAACGAACTCGGTCAACGTCCGCATATCCATATATCAAAAGATCACCTCTAAAGATCTATCCATCCATCATCCAAGAATGGATCAGTAGTTCCAGAAAAATCTGCGGATCCAACCTTCTAAATCGCTCATAAAGCTTCCGGTCGGACCCTCACACCAATTCCCACGTGCTCCTCTAGTAAACGAGTCATACCGGCTAGTACACGAGCACTATCATCCTGATTAGGTGGAGGCTTTAGAATCTCCTCCTCATGTCTATCCTCATTATTCCGACGAAGAACTCGTCTAGGAGGAATCTCTGTACAATCGTCCATACCACGTAACCAACATGCACTTAATATTTAAAATATCATGCACCTAACCTCTATAACATGCATCATGAAAGCATTTAAAGATTTAGCATATAAAATTAAAGCAGTAGAAACTCACATACTTGAAGCGTGACTTCTTTAGCATCTCGGAGTGGAAGTAACACAACCCTTTGGGGATCCTTTGCTCTGATAACAACTTAAACATCCACTACTTTTAACTTTAAAATCCTACTAAAAAAAATTTCATTTATAAAATTCGAAAATATTATTTAAATTAACTCAACATTTCCATAACCAAAAACTTAATTTAACATTTAAAATATCAAATGCATAAAATCTCTAAAACGTCAATTAACAAAAATCCAACCTCATCTTTTAACGTTATCAAAACTAACTTAAAATAAAAGGATAAAAAATTTCTAATACATTCATTAACAAAATCTTTTAAAACTTTAACTATCAAACTAATGTGGAAAATTATGTCCCTCACGAGTATACTACATGCCCAGATCTACTCAACCGTCAGCGCCTCCCTCATATCATAATCACCTGCAGCATTCAAACCTAGCGATTCTAATGGCTCAGCACATTTTAAACATAAGTAGCAAATAATACTAATACAAGCGCATGCATTAAAATCATAATTTTATTCAAAATAAATTTGTCAGCAAAATTTAATCATAAATCTTCAAATTGTAAAGTTTTCAATCATTTATCATTTTGGGTTAAGTTTGATCCTTGAAAGTGACTAGCATTTATCCTCTGATCGACTGATCAATCTTAACTCATCATTGCGCATGGGGACAGGCACTAGGCACCAACGTAAAATAGAAATACGATCGTTGGGCTCCCTCTAGGGCCTTCTCCCGTAAACAGGCTCCCTCTGGGCCCTTCTCCCTCACGATATTCCCAAAAATCATATATCATATCCTTTATGTCATAGTCAATTCACATCCTTCAAAATATTTTTCCATTTCTTTTTAATCATAAAATATCGTGTCCTTTCTACATTCGAAAAATAGTATTTTTAACATTAAAAATTGCACCGCATTGCCATAAATCATAAAATCTCATATTTTCATGATAAACATTACAAATATCATTTGACATACGTTATGATCCCTTGGGACATTGCCAACCTATTTCATACTACCCAGGTGTAAAATGACTGTTTTTTCCCTGGGCTTAATATTTCTCGATTTTGACCATTTTCTCACTTTTATTAACTCGAGACTGTCCCAAATAATTATTTAATCTTAAATATAATTTTTAACATTTTTATTTAACACAAACTCAGGCTTTTTGATTTAATTCCTTAATTAGTAATTTGTAAAGCGTTCTAATTCCGAATTAATCTTAACTTTAATATTTACATCCCAAACTTTAACCATAGACTTTTTATTCCTAAAATATTCTCGCGAACCATGAACCGACCCCCGTGGACCATGATTCAAACCCTTTCTTTTCCTAACCCAAAAATCAAACCCTAGCTCACCCCCAATGAGCCACGGCCTGATTTCCCCGAACAATGGCCGAGCCACCATAAACCATACCCTGACCAGACCCCTTAGGCATCCTACTGAACCCTCCTGGCCCACGTACGATCCCCCTAGCCTGCGCACAAAGCCCAAGTGCAAGCCTTCTCTTATCCGCAGCACTTTTCCTTTTTCTTTTCTTTTGACCACCGTGACCAGTAGCCCCTACACCTAACTAGGACTCCATTGGAACCTCTTAATCAACCCTAGCCAGCACTCACCAGAGCTGCAAGCCGCCCCTGCAGTACTCGCCCCTTGCACGCATGGGAAGAGTCCTAACACATATGGACTCTTCCTTACGTGCGGCCCCCTGAGTCCTAGCCATGCTAGGCTCTTTCTAGCCCTCGAACTCCACCTGCACAGGGCCAAACCAATCCTGGTCGAGCCCTGATGCAGCCCTTCTCATGGCCGAACCCTTGCAAGCCATAATGCCATGAAAACCCTAGGACACTACCCTCACCATGCCCGACACCTCTAGCTCTTGTCCAGCCCTCATCTCATGCCTAAATGAAACTTTTTCCATCCCTTAAACGTCCTATGTTGGCAGCGTACTCGATGGAAATCATAACACGTTCATATACGCTTGAAAATCATCAAAACTTGCAAATAATTGTTCTATCGTTTAATGAATCGTGTATACATATTTTTCATGAAAAAATAAACAATACAAGCATAATATGGATTGAATGATGAAATAATTTAGAAACGTGCCTTTGCGTTTTAGAACGCTAGAATATACGATCGTCGGCGTGTGGTGCGAAGAAGAACGATTGGGCGACAAAGACTCGTTTTCTCCTCTCCAAATTTTCGGAACTTAGATGTGTGTGAAGAAGAACGATTGGCGACGAAGACTGCTTGTTTTCTAGTCATATGTTTTGAGCATCCACTATATAGATACCAGGTTGTTCTTCTTATAAAAGTAGATATTATGCTTCCCTGAAAACACAAAATTTAATAACTGGTATCAAATCTATTTGGATTTGAACTTGATTAGTTCCTTAGGAATTCACATTTTTACTACCCTAATGGGTCTTGTATTTCGGGTTACTTTTGGGTTGTGTTCAATTTTACATTATTCTTCACAAAATGTACTTTATTATGCTTTACTCCCCCGTTGTATCTGTTTTCAAATTTGTATCTCTTCTAAACAGGTCTACAATTCTGAAATCGATAATGTCAGGTCTTCTTTGAGGTGGTTTATATTGAAACTGACCTCCACTGGATTCCTTATTCAGATAAGTTTCCCTCTCATGCTAAACATATCCAAGTCTAAAATTCCTACCTTTGTTCATCTGATTTACATTCTTTCCAACTTGAGCTTCAAGCTTCTTATGTTCATATATCATACTAGATTTACAAAGTGAATATACTTACCTTTGCACATATTCAGATGCAGTTGGGTACTGATTTTAGAAGTTCCTTCATTGCTACTGAATATAAGGCCAGTTCTTTCTCCAAATTACTTCAGTATCTTTTGCATTTCCTCTAATTCAACGGAATACTTATTCCATGCTTTTACCAATAAAGATAATTTTTAATTTTCAATTAATAAAAACTAGTAATCACCACTCGCTCTCTTTATTCTCAAGCTTTAACTGTAGTGACCCGTTCCAGAATCACCTACTAATCAAAAACTAAGCATGCAATTAACCTAATCAATTATAATCAGAGATAACAGCGGAAATATGGCCAACAACAATAGTTATACAACCCAATCGAAATCGAAGTCTAGACTAACTCAAAATGAAATATCCAGTACAACCATATCGAATCAAATGGAAAACACTGAAAACTAAACCAACCAGCTACTCAACGTCCTCCTCCTGCTCCTCCTGAGCCATCCAACCTGAGGCCTGCCCCGTGGGAATGGGGTGTCCAAGAATAAACAAAACCGAGGACGTGAGCGATAAGAACGCCCAGTACAAAAGTATGAGTATACAAACCTATAAGAAATGCACATGCTATGATATGATACCAGGGTAGTCAAGAAACAGGAATCACAAAGGATCTCAAAATGCTCAGTCTAGAGGCGCCAAGTGGATAGTGCCGCGCGGTCCAACCTCTGGGTCACTGCATCCACTACAAGACAGACGTGGACCTAAAATGTCCCGGACCACCGAAGCCCTCCCGACCCGTCGGCCACTGTGTACTCTCGGTGTCCATGCGTCCACAAGACAGGGCTGAGCGGCCCCAAGATATAGCTTATCTCGAAAGAGATACAGCTCAACAGTAAAGGCTATCTCGAAGGAGATACGGCTCAACATGATATGCAATATGCATCATAACTCGTGACATAATAGCATGCATCATATGACATATAACAATGCAGCAAATACTCATGCAACACATATAAGAATGTATACTCAACCAGGATATCTCGGATAGTACTTTCGTACCTCTATCACAGCAAGCCTAGCCTTACGCAACACCGCTAATCAAGTCTAGCCCAAGCCTACGCATCAAAAGCATACTCAATCAATACTACCATGCTCGACTAGCAAAACCAGTACTCCCTAGTACTACCAAAGGTTTAGGGTTTACCTTCGTCCGTCGACAGCCCTTTGATGTCGATTGCCTTGAAACTCAGGCGCCGCTACGCTACTACTCCTGGCAGCTCTTGGCTATCGCTCGACCAACAACTAACCCTAGAAACCTTCCAAATCCTCTCAACTATGAGGCAAAACTCAAGAAATTGGCAAGTCAAAATGAGGAAATCCGAGCACTATTTATAGGCCATGTTCGGATCCTCCGAACAACACTTCGGAACGTCCGAACGCTACGTGTCCATTGGCTCTTGACAGCTCATGATCGGATCCTCCGATCATACACTTCGGACCGTCCGAACATGCATGGAAAATGACGTGTCGATCAACACTTGACACCTATGATCGGATTCACCGAACTACACTTCGGATCGTCCGAACTCTTCGGTGCTTCCGAACCCTCTTCGGTCCGTCCGATCATGACCATAGCCAAAATTACACCTTAAACCTTCTTAATCACCATTACTCCGTTAATTACCCAATTTGGAATTCGGGCTACTACATTCTCCCCCCCTCAAAAGATTTCGTCCTCGAAATCAGGCTTAGAGAATGAACAAAATGAAATAACAACATCATTAATACATCTCAATTGTTGTTGAATACAACTGATACTATGATTACAACTGAAAACACAAACTTATACAAAGCACAACTCAAAAGAGCTCTGGATGCTCCGAACGCATACGACTCTCTAACTCCCAAGTGGCTTCTTCAGTGCCTCGACGCTGCCACTGCACTAAGACAAGAGGAATGATCTTATTCCGCAACACCTTATCTTTGCGATCTAGAATCTGAACTGGTCGCTCCACGTAAGACAAATCCGTATCAAGTTGAACTTCAGATGGATGTAAGATGTGTGACTCATCTGCTACATAACGTCTTAACAAGGATACGTGGAACACATCATGAATACTTGATAGGTACGGCGGCAACGCAAGTCTGTAAGCTAAATCTCCCACACATTCCAGTATCTCGAATGGACCAATAAATCTCGGAGACAGCTTACCCTTGAGACCAAATCTCAAAATCCTGCGAAAAGGCGAAACTCGGAGAAACACCTTCTCACCTGGCTGAAAATGAAGAGGTCGACGCTTTGTGTTCGCATAACTAGCCTGTCGATCCTGAGCAGTCTTAATCCGCTTCTTGATTACTGCAACCTTATCTATAGCCTGCTGGACTAACTCCGGTCCCTCTACCTGTCGTTCCCCGACTTCATCCCAGAATAATGGAGTACGACAACGTCGCCCGTACAACGCCTCAAATGGTGCCATACCAATACTACGATGATAGCTGTTGTTGTACGCGAACTCAATCAAAGGCAAATGATCCTGCCAAGCGGGTCCGAAATCCATAACACAGGCTCGCAACATATCCTCAAGCGTACGGATAGTCCTCTCTGATTGACCGTCAGTCTCCGGATGATAAGCAGTACTCAGACTCAGTGTAGTACCCAAAGCTGACTGGAAACTACCCCAAAACCGTGAGGTAAAACGAGGATCTCTGTCACTAACAATACTGACAGGCACTCCATGCAAACGTACAATCTCCTGAATGTACAATCGAGCCATACGATCGAAAGTGAAATCACGATTATACGGCAGAAAATGAGCAGACTTGGTGAGTCGATCCACCACTACCCAGATAGCATCGCTGTTCCTCGAAGATAATGGCAAGTGAGTAATGAAATCCATCGTAATATGCTCCCACTTCCATTCTGGAATAGGTAAGTTCAACAACAATCCTCCCGGTCGACGGTGCTCTGTCTTAACCTGTTGGCAAACTAGACACTTGGAGACAAACTGATACACGCTGCGCTTCATCCCTTTCCACCAAAACCGCATCCTCAAGTCTCTATACATCTTGTTGCTTCCTGGATGAACACTTAACTTGCTTCGATGCGCCTGAGACAATATCTCGTCCCTCAAAGTGTCATCCTCTGGTACTACAACCCGATTAGATAAGCACAGAAGACCATTGGACTGATAATGGAAATTACTATCACCACCAACTAACCGAGCTAATCTCTGAGTCTTGAGATCAGACATCTGAGCTTCTCGAATCCGAGTGAACAAATTGGGCTCAGATAAAATGGTAGCAACACGAATGCTCTCCATACCTTTCCGATGCTTGAAGTTAAACCCCAACGAGCAACTATCCTGGATGGCACTAGTCATAGCACAAGTCTGAAGTGCAGAGGCTCTCACCTTGCGACTAAGCGCATCAGCTGTGAGATTCGCAGAACCTGGATGGTACTTGATCTCGCAATCATAATCCTTCAGCAAATCCATCCAACGACGTTGCCTCATGTTCAACTCAGCCTGAGTGAACAGATATTTCAGACTCTTATGATCAGTAAAGATTTCAAACTGAACACCGTACAAATAATGACGCCAAATCTTCAGCGCAAACACAATAGCTGCCAATTCCAGATCATGAGTGGGATACTTCTCCTCGTGAGATTTCAGCTGTCTGGAAGCATAAGCAATCACATGACCGTTTTGCGTCAATACACACCCTAAGCCTTGAGTGGAGGCATCGGTGTAAACACTGAAACCATCAGATCCTGACGGTAACGCCAAAACAGGTGCAGAAGTCAGAAGTCGACGAAGCTCTCTGAAACTATCTTCGCACTCGGATGACCACTCAAATGGAACATCCCTCCGAGTAAGTTGCGTCAATGGTCTGGCTATCTGAGAGAAATTCACGATGAAGCGACGATAATACCCTGCCAGACCTAGAAAACTACGGATCTCAGCCACCGTCGTCGGACGTGACCAATTCAGCACTGCTTCAATCTTGCTGGGATCCACAGAAACTCCTTCCTTGGAAATCACATGACCAAGGAATACCACACGATCAATCCAGAACTCGCACTTACTCAGCTTAGCATACAATTGCTTCTCGCGAAGAATCTGCAACACAATCCTCAAGTGTTGGGCATGCTCTTCCACACTGTGGGAATAGATCAAGATATCGTCAATGAAAACCACCACAAACTGATCCAGAAAATCTTGGAAGACTCGGTTCATCAGATCCATGAACACCGCTGGCGCATTCGTCAATCCAAATGGCATAACTAGAAACTCGTAATGCCCATAACGAGTACGAAATGCAGTCTTGGAAATATCATCATCTCTGACTCTCATCTGATGATAACCCGATCGCAAGTCGATCTTGGAGTAAACAGAAGTACCCTGAAGCTGATCGAACAAGTCATCAATACGGGGTAAAGGGTACTTGTTTTTGATCGTCACCCGATTCAGCTGGCGATAATCAATGCACAACCGCATCGATCCATCCTTCTTCTTGACAAACAAGACTGGAGCTCCCCAAGGCGAAACACTCGGGCGAATATAACCCTTATCAAGAAGATCCTGCAATTGCTGCTTCAGCTCTCTCATCTCTGACGGAGCAAGACGATAGGGGGCACGAGAAATAGGTGCAGTCCCTGGCATTAAATCTATGCCAAATTCCACCTCTCTAACCGGAGGAAAACCAGGAATCTCATCTGGGAAAACATCAGGAAATTCACAAACCACTGGAATATCCTCTAGACCAACACTACCTGTGGATGAATCAATCGCATAGATGAGGTAGCCTTCCCCGCCCGACTCTAAAGCACGACAGGCTTTCAGAGCAGATACCACTGGCATCGGAGGTCGCGCTCCCTCACCATAGAAAAACCAACTAGAGCTTTCAGTCGTACGAAACTGAACAAGCTTCTGGTAACAATCCACAGTAGCTCGGTAGGTAGTCAATAAGTCTATACCCAAGATACAATCAAAATCTTCCATCTCTAGGATCATAAGATTCGCAGTCAACTCGTTACCCTCAAAATCTAAAGGACAACCCATCACTAGACGCTTTGCTAACACCGAATGACCCATCGGAGTAGAAACAGAAAGAATGACGTCTAGAGAAACATAGGGTAACCTATGACGCTTAACAAATCGTGCAGAAATGAAGGAATGAGAGGCTCCTGTATCAATAAGAACAAAAGCAGGAATACCGCATAAATGAAAAGTACCTGCTATGACTCTCTCCGTCTCATCTGCAGCCTGATCCTGGTTCAGCGCAAAAACCTGACCTTGGGCACGAGGTCGAAGATTCGAACTACCCACTGCCTGACCCTGCCTCCTCTGCTGAACAGTCGTCTGAGATCCAGAACCGGATCCTGCTCCACCTCGCAACTGAGGACAATTCTTCTTAATATGCCCCATCTCTCCGCACTGATAACAAGCTCCTGCGGCTACTCGACATTGCTCCGTTGGATGGTTCTTCCCACAATGCGCACAAGACTCCTTCTTCTTACCAAAGCGGAAAACACCACTAGATCGAGATCCAGATCCAGAAGAAGATGAACCAGATTTCTTGAATGACTGAGATCGAGGCCTCAAAGTACTCGGAGGTCTAGAAGAAGAAAGAATAGCCCTACCACGCTGGAGACTGATCTCTGCCTGGCGACACCGGTTCACTAACCCATCATAAGAAGTAGGATTATCACAGACAGTGACTCGATCAAAGATCTCCTGATTAAGGCCCTGGAGGAAATGATCATACTTGGCCTCAGAACTGCCACTGATATGAGGAGCGAAGGGTAACAACTCAAAGAATTTCTGCTGATACTCATCAACAGACATACTCCCCTGCTTAAGGTTCAGGAGCTCAATCGTCTTGGCCTGGCGAAGGGCTGGAGGAAAGTACAGCTGCATGAACGCTGCACGGAAATCGACCCAAGTCGCTCTACCCTGCAACTGAACTATCGGCGCAGAAGTCGATCGCCACCACCTGCGAGCACGGCCCTCGAGAAGAAAACTAAGGGTCTCCATCTTCTGCTCATCGGTGCACTGGAATGCGCGGAAACAACTCTCCATGCGCTCTAACCAATCCTCCGCATCATCGGGAGTCTCACCGCCAACTAAAGGCTTAGGCCCCATCTGCATGAAACGATGCATATCGAAACGCCTAGGACCATCCCGACGATGACGATGCTCACGATGACGTCTATGATCGTCCTGGTAACCCCATCGACCTACACTCCCCTGACTACTCCCGTCATCAAAATGGTCAGCCATCGCTACAAGATAGAATAGGGAAAATGGTAAAATGGTCAACGGAAATCCCAAAACAGAATCTATATCCCAAAATCGTACGCATGCTCTGATACCATAAATGTAGTGACCCGTTCCAGAATCACCTACTAATCAAAAACTAAGCATGCAATTAACCTAATCAATTATAATCAGAGATAACAGCGGAAATATGGCCAACAACAATAGTTATACAACCCAATCGAAATCGAAGTCTAGACTAACTCAAAATGAAATATCCAGTACAACCATATCGAATCTAATGGAAAACACTGAAAACTAAACCAACCAGCTACTCAACGTCCTCCTCCTGCTCCTCCTGAGCCATCCAACCTGAGGCCTGCCCCGTGGGAATGGGGTGTCCAAGAATAAACAAAACCGAGGACGTGAGCGATAAGAACGCCCAGTACAAAAGTATGAGTATACAAACCTATAAGAAATGCATATGCTATGATATGATACCAGGGTAGTCAAGAAACAGGAATCACAAAGGATCTCAAAATGCTCAGTCTAGAGGCGCCAAGTGGATAGTGCCGCGCGGTCCAACCTCTGGGTCACTGCATCCACTACAAGACAGACGTGGACCTAAAATGTCCCGGACCACCGAAGCCCTCCCGACCCGTCGGCCACTGTGTACTCTCGGTGTCCATGCGTCCACAAGACAGGGCTGAGCGGCCCCAAGATATAGCTTATCTCGAAAGAGATACAGCTCAACAGTAAAGGCTATCTCGAAGGAGATACGGCTCAACATGATATGCAATATGCATCATAACTCGTGACATAATAGCATGCATCATATGACATATAACAATGCAGCAAATACTCATGCAACACATATAAGAATGTATACTCAACCAGGATATCTCGGATAGTACTTTCGTACCTCTATCACAGCAAGCCTAGCCTTACGCAACACCGCTAATCAAGTCTAGCCCAAGCCTACGCATCAAAAGCATACTCAATCAATACTACCATGCTCGACTAGCAAAACCAGTACTCCCTAGTACTACCAAAGGTTTAGGGTTTACCTTCGTCCGTCGACAGCCCTTTGATGTCGATTGCCTTGAAACTCAGGCGCCGCTACGCTACTACTCCTGGCAGCTCTTGGCTATCGCTCGACCAACAACTAACCCTAGAAACCTTCCAAATCCTCTCAACTATGAGGCAAAACTCAAGAAATTGGCAAGTCAAAATGAGGAAATCCGAGCACTATTTATAGGCCATGTTCGGATCCTCCGAACAACACTTCGGAACGTCCGAACGCTACGTGTCCATTGGCTCTTGACAGCTCATGATCGGATCCTCCGATCATACACTTCGGACCGTCCGAACATGCATGGAAAATGACGTGTCGATCAACACTTGACACCTATGATCGGATTCACCGAACTACACTTCGGATCGTCCGAACTCTTCGGTGCTTCCGAACCCTCTTCGGTCCGTCCGATCATGACCATAGCCAAAATTACACCTTAAACCTTCTTAATCACCATTACTCCGTTAATTACCCAATTTGGAATTCGGGCTACTACATTAACCTAGTTACTTCATCTCTGAGATCGTCACAATTTTCATTTTGTGAACAAATGGACTTATTTATTTAATCAATTAAGCATTCATTTTCAGTTTTAACTTCATCGAATGATTGAGGAAGCTTCGAGTATTCCTCAACCATGTCATGTAATGCTTTGAATAAATTAGCTCGTGTAAATTCATATGAGTCAAAATCGAATACCTCATCAGTTGCCATGCCCAGATCTACATTGGCCATGTGACACTAAATTTGTTCATCATTGTTGCGTGTTTTCACTACCGCAAGTGTACGGTGTCAAGTTTAGTACTGGTTAGAGTACAGATATCGATCCCACGAAGAGTGTGTATAAAAAATCTATCAATGCTTGTAATTAAAATAGTCCAGACTTTATCTAGAAAATTCGTAAGAGAATTGGTTTGTTAAAAACAATTAAAATGCGAATAAACAATAAATGGAATCACCGAATGGAGAAATATCAGTGGTAGAAAATATCTAGAGGAATGATTTCACTAAGTTTCTACGATAATTCTTCGTGGTTGGATTTAATCTCATGAATTCCTATTATTTAATGGCTAAGAACACTTACGTATTTTATTCCCCCTTTCCCATGTGACGAATAAATTGTATCAATCAAACTTCAATTCAATTATTCCTAATAAAAATCTAAGTTTGATAGATAAATGCAACCCATGTTCTTACCTAAGGCTCGCTAAAGTTATACGCCTTCCGAACGATATAAACATTCAACGATGTGCCTCTAATGATCTATAATCCTAATCCTTCTACCGAGTTGTAGAATTAATCACAACATACAATTTATGGCCAGTAAATTGCAATGAAATAAAAGTAGAGAACACAATTAAATAAAACGGAATCCAATCATAAAAACATCCACGTCAAATCATCGTATAGACAAAGCTACGTCAACCTCTAGAATGGAAATTTAGTTTATCACGAAATCCAAGAGAAAACAAGACATGTTTGTGATTCTAGACATTGCTACGCAATAAAATAAAGAAACAAAGGAAAAGATAACAAATCCGAAGTGTCGTCTCTGTCCCCAGATCTGTCGTTCTTCGTATTTGTGACTGTTTTTCACACTCTGAATCTTCGTCTCATGTATGCGCTCCGTTTCTCGCCTATTTTTCTTCCCAAGATGGTGTATTTTCGTGTGTTTTCTCTCCACGGCGGCTAACCCCGAGTATGACCTAATTCGCGCAATTTATAATATGTTGGACGCACGGCGCGCGCAGTGGCGCGAGAACTGGCGCGATGGCGTGCGGGCTTCCGCTTGTTGGCTCGTACTTGCGTGCGCGCGGTTGCGCGTGAAGTGGCACGGCCACGCGTGTCTCTCGGGTCTTCTGCTGCTTCCGTGTGCGCGTGGATGCGCGTGATCTCGTGCGGGCGCACGCGAGGTTCTGTCCGAGTGCTTCATTTCATGCGCGCGCGGTAGCGCGAGATGCTGCGCGGTGGCGCGCGCCTCTCTGGTCGGTGACTTGAGTGTATGTGCGCGCGACTGCGCGTGAAGTGGAACGGTCGCGCGCGCACCACTGGCCGTGGGTGAGCTCTCGGTTGTGCAGTCCGTCGTTTTCTTAGTCCACTTGGTTTCGTGTCCACTATTTTCTCCACTCCTGGAATGACAACAAAAACAAACCAAAAACGCATAATTCTGTTCGAAACAAGCATAATTCAAAATGGATTCTAATATAAATTAAGTGCAAATCTTGCACTTATCAAACCCCCCAAACTTGAACTTTTGCTAGTCCCAAGCAAAATAAAATAAAAGCTAATAAATAAGGAAAATATTAACGCTACTACTAAAGTCATGGATATGTGAAAAGTGATATTGACCTCCGACTCATCTAATTTCATGTAATTCACGATTTCCCAAAAGTCACGTGTGTGTGTGATATGTCAATATTCGTTTACCCCATCGAATGCTCAAATAGAGTCGTAATACACATTCGCCTTACAGAATCAAGAAATCCTCAGTTTAGTTCAACTCACACTTCATCAAAATATAAATTCACATTCACAGATCACATAGGACTTTATCGGTGATTATTTGGCTCGAAAGATGGTCAACACAAGTATGCCAAAGATGAAATAAACAAATGAGATGCTTGCAAACAAGTGATTAAAGTCTATACTCGTTGACAATGTTTTTCAGGTATCCATAGGCTTGACTTGAACAACTTTTCTCCACTAGTATAATGGATAAATGTGACAAGGTTAATAGGTCTTGTAGGCTTGTAACGTTAGGCCACGGCTCACGACTACAATAAAAGGTATGGAATTCAAAATTTGAGAGAAATAATCAAATCTTCATCAATTTCACTCTTTTTCATTCTCTTTTCATCCACCATCCACTTATTGTTTTCTTTTCATTCATATCCTTCATCTCACATATATTTTCTTTTTCACCACTTTTGATTCATCCTTTTCTTTGATTGAACTTCTTCTCCTTCTTTTTGTCTATTTTCAACTCTTTTTTTTTTTTTTTGCACACTTCAATTTTTCTTTTTCTTTTCAAGGAGCTTTTGAATCATTACAACACCAATGAATTTATCTCTCTCAAAATCAGGTAGGAAAATAAGTGTATAAGCTTCATTAGGTAGTTGTTGTGGGGTGTAGAATAGATACAAATGGAGGCTAATTGTATGTCATTGACACACACCACTTGATTTTTTAGTAGGCTCAAAATGGGACACTAGGGATATTTCATGTTCATTTGGTAGGCTCGAAAGTTGAAAAACGGCTCCAAAGATCGCCTAAATCATTCCTATGTCACATATTATTCGTATTTCACCTCGAAAAGTGTTCAAGCAAGTTCTAGACTTCCGTCAATCCATTAGTCAACTCATACAAACCAGTCACATGCAATTTTCGATCAAAATGATATATGAAATAGGTGCACAAAGAAAAAGTAAGCATCTCAATTAACTTGAAGCTCAAAGGGCTACAATTGACAGTAAACAAAGAACACAGGTCCAAGGATATTCTGAAAAACTGCCTAGCTCATTCCTATGATTGCAGAAGTGTCAATCAATGTCATGCAAGAATTATCAAAAATCAGATCTCCCTCATCTATTTAGCATCACAGGCATGCAACTTGTCTCTAAGCAACAATAGTATCAATAAACACGACAGTGCAAAATAATTGTGACTCCTAAGTTATCATAAACACATATAAACTTCAGAACCACAATTCAATTTTCATCATCGGCCACACATTTTTCTTATCCATGACTCTTCCTAACAAATCTAGCATGCAATAATAAATAAAGTTCAAATTAACTACTGAGCAATAAAAGAAATGCAGAAAATAAAAAAATTTCTAACATGAAATTTTACCTCCCCCCAAACTTAAAGTATGCATTGTCCTCAATGTAAAGAAATAAAGAATATGACAACACATACCTCGCTCCCGAGTGTCAGAACTCGGGGCTCGAGTCATCATTCGCAGTGTCTTCAGCATCATCGTCCATGGGCTGCGGCAGTAGACCTGGTGGTGGGTAAAATTAACAACTAAGGGAGTAAAATAATAGAAATAAAACGAATGCAAAAAATAATTGTGGGTTGCATCCCACACAGCGCTTAGTTTAACGTCATCAGCCCGACGCTCACCAATCATGTTCATGGTGGGTCGTATGATTTCGTGGAAGCCCTGAGTTTTACATTTTGACCATTAACCTCCATGGTCAGTTTTCCTTGTCTCAAATCAATGATGGCTCCAGCAGTACCCAAAAATAGTCGCCCTAAAATAGCACGAACATTCTGACTGTTCCCCATGTCAAGCACCACAAAATCTGCTAGAATCCTTATTTTATCAATCTTAAGTTCAACATCTTCCACAATACCCAGCGGTGTCCTGACCGATTTATCTGCCATCTGCAAGCTTAGTCCTGTGGGCTCTATCCTGCTCAATCCAAGTTTCTCGTAAAGAGAGCTTGGTATTATATTCACACTTGCTCCTGAATCACAGATGGCTTTTTCCACAAATTTACCCTCTATTTCACATGGTACTACAAATTCTCCGGGGTCTTGCAGCTTCTAAGGAAGATTTATTCGTGTTCCTTCGGCAACTTCACCTTCTACCTGATCTACAAACTCATTATTAGTGTGTAGGTTCTTGAGATCTTCAAGACCTTTTTTCTTTTTAAATTTCAACTTGTAATTGTAAAAATCTCTGAGGTAGGGAAGTAAAGAAATATCAATGCATTGATTAAAATCATAACTCATACCTTTCTTACCTCGGTTTCCTTTGCTTGGAGTCGGCTTATAGTCCCGGCTGGGTGTGCGATCAATTATTTTCTCTTCTCCTTCTATCATCCCAATCTCCTCATGATGTATAAAGATGGCATTCACTTCCCTCAGATTTGGATCTGCAGCCTTTTGTATTGCGCCTGATAGTTGAGACGTGAGTTGCTTCATTATTTGCCCAACTTGCGACTCCAGGATTTTCAAAGTGGCACCAATACTTGCCATGTGGGTTTCTAGGTTGTCAAGCCTAGACTCAGTCCTAGCCATTCTCTTCCAGATTCAGCAACAAAAGTCCCAACTAAATCCTCAAATGATGGCTTCCCTTCCCCATTTGATGTATTGAACCCCGGTGGTGGATTCAGTACATTCTTATTGTTTGCATATGAAAAGTTCTCATGATTTATCAGTCCAGGATGATAGGTATTAGGGGGAGGGTTACCTCGATATCCTCCAAAATTTTTGTTGTTGATGTATTGAACTTCTTCAGGAGATTGTGATTCTTCAACAACAAACGATGATCCCTCAGTGTTTGATGTACTCGCTTTATTCATGGATGCTATCTGTGTAGTCAACGCTGAGACTTGCACAGTAAGTGATGTGATAGGATCCACGGCATAAACTCCAGCTGCCCTCTTTACTCCTGACCTCTCAGACGGCCATTGGTAGCTATTAATAGTCATCTGCTCAAGCAAATCATAGGCTTGAGCAGGAGACTTGACAAAGATTGTGCCACCTGCCGCTGCATCCACTGTTGTCCGTGTCTGACCATTCAACCCGTTATAGAATAGCTCAATCTGCACCCAGTCTTCAAAGCCATGGTTTGGGCACTTTCTCAACAGCTCCTTGTATCTTTCTCATGCCTCATATAACTGCTCAAAATCAGTCTGCCTGAACGTGCTAATCTCAATCTTTAACTGTGCAAACTTTGCAGGGGGAAAGTATTTTGCCAGAAATTTTGTCGCCAACTCCTCCCATGTCGTGATACTTCCCAAGGGGAGCGATTGCAGCCATCCTCTAGCTTGATCCCTGAGAGAAAACGGAAACAAACGCATTCTAATAATATCATCGGGAACATTATTAATCTTTACTGTATCCGTTATCTCCAAGAAGGTTCTCAGGTGAACATGAGGATCTGAAGTAGCAGTTCTAGCGAACTGGTTTTGTTGAACCATATTGATCAAGGCAGGCTTCAGCTCGAAATTGTTGGCATTTATGGTCCCTCTTGCAATACCAGAGTAATGATTGTTGATCACTGGTCGGAAATGATCTCTGATAGGTATAGCCTCTGGCGGGATATGTCTGTCATTTTCTCTGTGTTCAGCCATTGCTTGGATCTCTTCTCTCCTTGCTTTTCTTAATTTTCTCGCAGTTCTTTCGGTCTCCGGAAAAATCAGCAAGTCTGAGTTTTGCGATCTTAGCATACACTGTCAAACAGGAAAAAAAATGAAAAGCTTAATCAATATAATATAAAATAAAAATAAAAGCTCTAAATTAAAATCTAGACTAATTGGTAACAATACTGATATAAATTCAAATTTGACACTCCCCGGCAACGGCACCAAAAACTTGTTGCGTGTTTTCACTACCGCAAGTGTACGGTGTCAAGTTTTAGTACTGGTTAGAGTACAGATATCGATCCCACGAGAAGTGTGTATAAAAAAATCTATCAATGCATGTAATTAAAATAGTCCAGACTTTATCTAGAAAATTCGTAAGAGAATTGGTTTGTTAAAAATAATTAAAATGCGAATAAACAATAAATCGAATCACCGAATGGAGAAATATCAGTGGTAGAAAATATCTAGAGGAATTATTTCACTAAGTTTCTACGATAATTCTTCGTGCTTGGATTTAATCTCATGAATTCCTATTATTTAATGGCTAAGAACACTTATGTATTTTATTCTCCCTTTCCCAAGTGACGAATAAATTGTATCAATCAAACTTCAATTCAATTATTCCTAATAAAAATATAAGTTTGATAGATAAATGCAACCCATGTTCTTACCTAAGCCTCGCTAAAGTTATACGCCTTCCGAACGATATAAACATTCAACGATGTGCCTCTAATGATCTATAATCCTAATCCTTCTCCCGAGTTGTAGAATTAATCACAACATACAATTTATGGCCAGTAAATTGCAATAAAATAAAAGTAGAGAACACAATTAAATAAAAACGGAATCCAATCATAAAAACATCCACGTCAAATCATCGTATAGACAAAGCTACGTCAACCTCTAGAATGGAAATTTAGTTCATCACGAAATCCAAGAGAAAACAAGACATGTTTGTGATTCTAGACATTGCTACGCAATAAAATAAAGAAACAAAGGAAAAGATAACAAATCCGAAGTGTCGTCTCTGTCCCCAGATCCGTCGTTCTTCGTATTTGTGACTGTTCTTCACACTCTGAATCTTCGTCTCATGTATGCGCTCCGTTTCTCGCCTCTTTTTCTTCCCAAGATGGTGTATTTTCGTACGACGGCTAACCCCGAGTATGACCTAATTCGCGCAATTTATAATATGCTGGACGCACGGCGCGCGCGGTGGCGCGAGAACTGGCGCGATGGCGCGCGGGCTTCCGCTTGTTGGCTCGTACTTGCGTGCGCGCGATTGCGCGTGAAGTGGCACGGCCGCGCGCGTCTCTCGGGTCTTCTGGTGCTTCCGTGCGCGCGCGGCTGCGCGTGATCTCGCGCGGGCGCGCGTGAGGTTCTTTCCGAGTGCTTCATTTCATGCGCGCGCGGTAGCGCGAGATGCTGCGCGGTGGCGCGTGCCTCTCTGGTCGGTGACTTGAGTGTATGTGCGCGCGACTGCGAGTGAAGTGGCGCGGTCGCGCGCGCACCACTGGCCGTGGGTGAGCTCTCGGTTGTGCAGTCCGTCGTTTTCTTAGTCCACTTGGTTTCGTGTCCACTATTTTCTCCACTCCTGGAATGACAACAAAAACAAACCAAAAACGCATAATTCTGTTCAAAACAAGCATAATTCAAAATGGATTCTAATATAAATTAAGTGTAAATCTTGCACTTATCAAGCATCACTGTCACTAGATGGGCTCTCTGAGTTAGAAGAGACTCGGAACTGGAATGTCCCACTTGCTTTTATTCTCTTCAACAACCATTGTCTTATGATCTATGCGAGACTTCTTGTCATTTCTCGTTTCCCTTTTTTTTTAATAATTTTTCTTTGGCTTAGGACAATCAACAATGAAGTTACCACTATTCCCAAAGTTGAAACATTCCATGTCACCAGATGGTTATCCATATAATTCTTATTAGGGTTCTGAAATATTATGTGGTTCTTATCCATGAAATTGTAAAATTTCTTGAAAAAAATGACATTGTATCATTGCTTAATTTGTTCAACTGTATTCTCCCGATGGGTATAGTAGTGGTGACAACAAGAGATTTCATCAGATGGTTAGAAATAGATTACTGTACGATTCTGGTTTCCAGTTCAAACTTTAAGTCAGAAAATAAGTAAT
Organism: Primulina eburnea; assembly: GCF_022965805.1. Classification (NCBI taxonomy): domain Eukaryota; kingdom Viridiplantae; phylum Streptophyta; class Magnoliopsida; order Lamiales; family Gesneriaceae; genus Primulina; species Primulina eburnea. The sequence goes on along the minus strand of NC_133107.1, from coordinate 23,166,146 downwards.
GTAGCTCAAACATGTTTTCCCTCATGGCAATCGTCTTTACATCTCATTCTTTTGGAATGGATCTTATAACTTTCAAGGATAATTCCCTGTTGACGTACTCTTTTCCAAGAGTTGCCAACTCAATGATGATACTAATGATATCTCGTCAAAGTCATTTAGAGATTCACTGAACTTCATCTTGATGTTCTCAAATTTTTGCATGGCTACTGTGATTTTTTTACTTTTTGTCTGATCATTTCTCTCATAAAGCTGAATCATCTTGTTCCTTATTTCTTTTGCAGTGGCACACATCTTGATCTTACTTAATATATTTTTATCACCACGTTATCCAATTATACTTTATTTTTCTCATCAGTAGTTCATTTTGATTATCGTTTATCTAACAATTGTGGTGAACAATCTGTAATAACTACTCTAGTGTTTGGTTTCAGGATTTGATCCATCCGTTAGTAATGACATATCACATATAATCATCCTGGTCTGCCAGATAATCCTACATGCTGATTTTCCAATCATCAAACTCTTCTTTCGACAACATGGAGATTATATATATATATATATATATAGGTTCAGATATCGAAAAAATCTATTCTGATACCACTTGTTAGGATCAGTAGAGGTGCTTCATAGAGAGGGTTGAATAAACACCTCAAAAGTTTCTTATGATTTCTTATAACTGGTGAACTATACTGGTATTATTAGCATAAGTCTGATCTTAAACTTCAAAGATCAGCAGACAGTTTACATGCGATGGGGAAGGAGTCTACTGAAACTCTTTGAACAAATGTAAAAGCGATAAGCTATAAATAAGACACGATGATTGTTTCTGAAAGTTGTAAAGATAAAAACCTACTACATCTTCCCTTCTTTTATTTCCAGAAATTAACCACTAAAAACCTTTAATATATACTGCTTTTGTAAATACCCACATCATACATACTGAAACTCTTAGTATTATCTTCTTCACAACTATTAAATAAATTTTTTAACATAAATACTTTATATGTTAGTTAAAAGACACTCACTCAAATTATAATACAAATGAATATTATAGTAATTATAAACAAAATCAAATGATCTCTTAAAAGATCCGATAAGAAAAAGTATGCTATAAAATTTTTTCACCAAAGCTCTCAGTAAATATCAGATGATGAATTGCGTAGGTGTGTAGCATCTTAATGACATAGATATTGTTGAACTTTTATAGATTATCTCTAATGTTCGGATATGAACGGCTATAAATGAATCATATCAAGGCCATAAATACAATTGCAATTAGCCCATTGTCATTTGTTTTGATCGAAAATTTGAATGCGGCAATAAATGCTTATGACACGACAATCAATCGGTCTCAATATTCTCTCCATAAATAGAATTTTGAATATTATATGAATGTCTGATTTGGTGGAGTTATGTTTTATTCAACGGGATAGAAAATGTGATATAATAAGTGGTCGTTGAGGTTAGACCTGAGTAATCAATCGGATATTGAGTGTAAGTGGTCTGCTGAACTTATCGGTTACTGAATTTCTTGCAATTCAAAATTTTAATAATCTTGTGTTAATTTCTTAACATGTTAAAATATCAACCACTTGAATATAATGTAACCACTAGTACCAGACCTTTCCACGCTTTTATGTGATCTAGCTTTGTCTAGCTGATCGAGAATCAGGCATTAACAATTAACAACAGTTAAGGACAACTCAAATTTAGAAGAAAATTTTTAAAAAGTTTACTCAACCCTTTTTTAGAATCTTTTTTGATCATAACATATTTGTTATAAAAATTATTGAAAATAAAAAAGTATACAGATTAATTTTAATATTTAGTGTCTGTTTACAAAACATATACATTTAATCACCGAGGAAGTGTGATATATTTTGTTAACGATAAATATAATTATGAAACAACATTATTTTTTTATTTTATCCTATTTTTTAATAAAATTAAATCAAAAGTTTACACACCCTAATATTTCCATGTATCTAGTAAAAATTATCGATTGATGCTTTAGTACGCATATGGAAGCTTAGACAAAATATGTATAATATTAAATTTAGTGATAAAAGTAAGATTTTTTTTTATTTTCTATTTTATGATATATGAAAAAATTAAAGTTTTAAAATATCAGTGCGCAAAATTCTTGCATTTGAGTGTTTTAAGATGAAAATTAAAGTGATTATAAGTGTAAACATTATTATTATTATTATTATGGTCATCATCATAATTTGGCCGGGTACAAGAAGAGCTTTCTGTTAGATTTCGGTTTTCTCGTGCCCAAACGCAGCGGAAGTTTTAAAATTTTTTATTTTATTTTGACAATCAAAATATATTTGGATATTCGTATGGTTTTATAATCAAACATTCATAAGGTGTTAGAATTATACCTTCAGTTAATTAAATCACTTGGCTCCAACTAATCTGATATAGACGGATCTAGCTCTTGATGAAAATACCTACGAACGATCTTTAAAAAGTATTTCCTTCATTCCTTCTAATTAAGTCCACGATAGAAGATTTGTTCCTCCTCTAATTTGCACTAGAAAAGTTAGAAAATTTTTTTTACGTTGGAGATCAATATTTGAGAGACGGATCAATCTTTTTCCAAAAAGGGAGTGGCCGAAAATTGAGAGAAAAGGAGAGGAGGATTTTCGAAAAATCCTTTCATGTGGAGGCTAGGGTTTTTCAAAAATTATGAATGAATTAATTTTAACCTTAAGCATAATATACACATATATAAGCTCAGGGCCCATTATTAAATTAAATACTTAATAGGCTTAATCAATTAATTATTCTAGTCCAACTAGTTTAATTAATTAATTAATCTTTTAAAGCTCAATTAAGAACCTTAATAATATGTATGTTGGTCTTGTACTCCTACAAGCTCATTATACATATACCCATTACATTTAATGTAAATCCCTCATAAATTCAACACTTGAATTTAATATTTAAATTATAAATTCACCTCCTTGAATTTATCACCTCCAAAATTTAATATTTAATAAACTCAATTTTTGTGTTTAATAAATTAAATTATCAAATTTTATAAATTCAACTACTTGAATTTATTCTTTCCAAATTTCATAAATTCAACTTCTTGAGTTTACTATATCATAAATTCAACTCCTTGAATTTATTTTCTCAAAATTTAATTATCATAAATTCAACTCCTTGAATTTACTATATTATAATATAAATTCAACTCCTTGAATTTATTCTCTCAATATTTCATATAAATTCAACTCTTTGAATTTATTATCTCAACGGGAACAAAATAATCCAGTGCTTGTGTGACCCTCAATGGTTCAAGGATACAGCTAGCCGTGGATTCACAACTCTTTGTGATTCAGGACATAATCCTTTATACGGGCTTGCCCTAGTTAGCCTCATTCTTTTCATCAACACCTTGATCAAGAATGTCAGAACTCATTTCTGATTGCACCCATCGGATCATGGTAAGAGCGTCTAATAGCTTCGCCCCATGATCCCCTAGGTATCACTGATAGTGCCTGCAAGAACCAGCCGATTATGATTAACGTACAGTACAGTCCCTTCATCTCATATATCCCGATCGAATCTGCAACCATTGGTTTATCGAAGGTTGCATATTAATTCGATAACTATGTGATAACTATAATAGTGGCATCGCGTGAACTATTTGAGAACTCCTTCTCTAACGTACATCTCATACTCTGGCCAGAGATTCCATGCACTATTATTTCATCAGATCACACAGGATATCCACACCCGTAGGTGAGCGGTGAATCCCCGACTACAATTCACTGGCTCCTATATGTGTCGCAACTGTACCTTAACCTCACCACCTGATGACTCTCCTGGAGCCGGTAAACGAGTCAAAGCATAGCCCTAGCATATAGAGCCTCAGTGTTATCCCGTGTCTTAAAGACTAATGGTGTACAAGAATAACCACGGACTTATCCTCTCGATGAATGATAACCACTTGGAAAGTCCGAGGGAGGGTTGTTCGGTATAATCATCATATGACTACCTATCTGTATGTTTGGACATCTCCATGCCCTTACGAAGAAACGCAGTATACAACATCACAGATGCTAGTCTCGAGCTCAAGCGACCTTTATCCATGTTTTAGGCGGCTGAATCGACAAGGAACGAATTTGGAATATGCAGTGTTTACAAACGAGTTTCAACATCGAATTACGATTCATTTGTATTAAAGCATAATCAAGGACTTTATATATGCTGATTGCATGGGTATACAGATAAAGTATAACGAAACCATTAAAAGTTAAATTATATTAAAATAAAGATTGTTTATTTCACTTGAGTCAATAAATTCTCTAGCCAACCGTTGGCTTGTAGGGCATCTACTCTAACACTTTTTATCTGCTACGGGGATTTAAAAAAATCTCCAAACATGAACCATGTCCGATAACTCGCTCCCGAACTCGTCCTGTATCCTTGCGGGACCACAAACCTACGAGGAAAATAGCAATCTCTATGTGGAGTCTCCATTTTGAAAATAAGGTAAACTTTATCAAAATTGTACTGAGAATGATTCTAAATATATATTTTGTCTCCTAATTGTTGTATGTTAAATAAAAATAACTAATACAAAATTATATTGTAAATAAGTTATAAATTTAATTACTCTAGTTATGCGGTTTGGTCCATATGATTTTTCATTAAAATTGCCTCCACACCATATTATGTGACGCAGTTTAAATTTTTTTTGCAATCGCGGTTTTTGTAATTAAAAAAATCGAACATGGTGGTGTGCGTTCGGTCAGTTTGGCGGTTTTCGATAAATTTTGATTAACCCTTTATATGTACACTATAAAGAAACTAAAATAAATTAAAAACGATACATTTTTTAAAAGAATTATAATAATGATTATCAATATATTATCCTTAATTTAGGATTATATATAGTTTTAAATAATGTTATTTTAGTAAAAAATATATCAATAAAGCCCTCTTACTTATTATACATTACTAGCGAGTCGTGATACATATGACCAGCATAACAAATGGAGAAGGAAGTAAGTTTTTTTCAAATATATATATATATATATATATATATATATATATATATATTGAAAGTTATCAGGTTTTGAAATTTAAATATCAGGAGAAAATATAAGATAGAAGGTGAAATATGAAATATTAAGTTGAGTGATTAAAACACATTAGGAATGATGAAAAATTTTCATGACATCTAAAAAGATATTTACTATATGTGATTAAAATTTAATATATATAGATAATAGATTATGTTAATATTTATCAATTGCCAAAAGAATTGAAACTTACCCACAACTTAAATATTCGTGTAAAATTTTAGATCCTTGATGTGATCTGGGTGAATTGGGTGAGCTGAGTCGGGCAATCCACCGAATCTGATAAGAATTTTATAGAGGGAAAAATGAACAAGAAGATATATCCTGAGGTGAAAATATATCTTCGTGGTCTGGCTGCAACGCTGTCCTGAAAACAGGAAGATAAACGCATGAATGGGTGCAGAGGGATGTCCGGCGTGGTCACTCCGATATTTAAGTCAACAGGTCAAGATGAAGAAAACCAATGTAATTTTTTTACAGAAAAAGAATGCCACTGTTGTATAAGTGTGAATTTATGTGAATAATCTCTCTTTAATTCAAAGAAAACCTACTATTTATATGAAAAAAAATTCATGATTACCTTGTTTTCAGTGCTCACTTACTAATTAAGGCAAGATGGTTGACCATTTTCTGATAACTTCTTTGACACGCTAAACCCTTGTGATTCTGAAAATAATGATTACCAAACATAAGATATCTTATACTTGTGCACTCGAGCGTGGTGCTACTTTCGATGTAGCCCGGGTAGAAAACCATCACTCGGGAATTCGCCCGAGAGCTCGGGCTTCTGGTTGCCCTGGTAAATGACGTCTCGATCGCTCACCTACCCGGTTACTTATGAGCTCCTTCTGCAAACTTACCATGATCCGGGCTATCCTTTTACTGTCCCGGGTCATCCATGACCCGAGCTCTTCTGGGGTATCACCACCCCTTCTTAAATAGTCGGGGTAGAGTCTTACTCGTTGTCCCGATTAGTAAGGCTTGGACTTCACCAAAAAGATAATCAATTCTTGCTATAAAGGCATTGAGGCCTCATGCCTCCCAGACATGAGATAAGATGTCGAGGTCTCATGCCTCCCACGCTAGAGATAAGGTGTCGGGGCCTAATGTCTCCCAAGCTTATAATATTTTTGTCGTTTTGTATTCTCGGGCAGTAGGGCTGATGTCATGATGGCGTGTACCCTAGAATTTGAACGGACATAACGCTTTGAATTCGGAGGAAGTGAATAGTCTGAGACGCCTTGATTTCCGAGACCTTCTTTCCATATCCCTGCACAATTTCCAAGATGCATCCTGATCGTCCGATTTATATTTAGATCAACGGTTGAGATCACTCTCCTTTGCTTATATAAAACGATGAACCCTCTTCATTTGTTACTTTCTTCGCTCTCGTATTCTCTTCATAACATTCTCTTACATTTGATTTCCTTCTAATACCAGTAACTTCTTCCCTTACATTTAATTTCCTTCTATTCTTTCTGTCTGCTTTATTTTTTTCTTTATCTTTTTTTCTCTTTTGGTGCAGATAATTTTGAAATGCAGGAGGCCTTTGCAAGAAGGTGGCTAGCCGAGAAAACGGCCAAGGAGAAAAAATAGGCATCCCAGAAAGCTGCAGCTGAAAATAAAAAATTGGTCCAGCCAACGCTTTCCGGGGCTCGATCATCTACTGCGGCTGATGAGGAGGTGGCCAGACTAGACAACTCCACCCGGGCTGAAAGCCAAAAGGAGGGGAAGATGATTTAGGCTGATTCCCAGGAAGATTCAGCAGATCACATTCCTCTTATCTAGAGGAAAAGAAAGGCGGTGGCTAGCCCGAAATAGATCTTCCTTGAGGGAAACAAAGGATGAGACCAAGGCACTGTTGGGACATCGTATTCTCGCACCCAAGACGCAACGGAAGTTTAAAATTTTTTTCTTGAGCGTCGTGTGTTTAGAAACATTCATAGGGCGTTTAGAATTATAACTTTGTGTTCTAAACGCTGGACTCCAAACTATTCCGATGTTTAGGCAGATATAGCCCTTCTTGTAAACCTCTACGAAGACATGATTCACATGTCTCTCAGAGAGTTTATGTCTGACGAGTCAAACATATCCTCTCCTACTAGCTTGTGAATCCTTATTTGGGAAATAGGTCATAGCCTAATGTGCCACAAATGTGCTTGGTTTAGACTATCTTGTTTTCTTTTAGTTGTTGTTGAAATCGTATTTACTTGTACATTCAATTATCATTGCCAAAACATTTCTGGCCCAGATAATTTCTTATGTCCAAACTTCTTGCAGTGAAGCAAATATGTTCTGACTTATCGGACTTTGTCAAATTCTAGGCCCACCACCTTCTCAATAGACCCAATCATACTTACACCATGCTCATTGGCAAGAGCCCCATCTTGCATGCATGTAGTCATGTTTTCTTTGAAAGTGGTGTGCTTTATTATGTGAGTTTCATGTACTATACAACTCTCGAATATGTATTTGAATGTCAACAACATTCAACATTTCCTTAAACTGTATCTACAGTTCATTTGATATAGAAGAGAGCATATTACACTTCAGCTTGCATACTATAGTCCTACCATCTTGCATGCTTTGTAAGTTTAGCAAGACTGACATTCGTGTGTATGCTATTCTCTTCGAAGTTAGAACAATTTTCCCAACTAATCTTGAAAATTAGTGTTTGGTTAGCTTGTTTTAATAACATATATGAATTACGTGACAAATCATAAATATGCTGATATGAAAACAGAATAAATGTTGCCGGCTATTTTTAAATATTTTTTAATACATAAAATATGGACTTTTGTTTTACGAATTGACTCCCACTATTTTGACATTTTCACCACCCTCTGATGAAAAATGGGAAATCCAATTTCCTTAGTGAGTACGCAAGGCCCAATTGCGAAATTATGATCCCGAATAATATCAGCCAATCATAACTTCCAAAAGGTAGAGCCCAGTTGCAACTCCTTGCAACCCTTACGTAATTTTGCCTCGTGTTTGAGGAGGGTCCAATAATATGATCCCCTTTCTCTTCATGTGTCGAGCCCAGCCCATCAATGTTGAACCTTAATGGACGGTCGCCATGAGATCCCCCAATAATATGAGCCGAAGTCATGGGACTTCCACGTAGTTCACATCAAATATGTCAATGGAAGTTACAGCTTTCCGGGGTCCAGGCCTCCACAATAATATGAGCTAGACACTGATCGCGGGTAGCGTTCATCATGCAACCACCATTGATGGAAGGCAAGGAATTATTAAACTATCTTTTAATTATCCTTTTAATGTGCTTGATTTAAATTTTGGATCCCATCCAAAATAAGGGATGTAATTTTAAAAACTTTGTCTCATCATTGATTTTAAAACTCGTGTCATGATTGTTTGTATGATTGCCGGATTCATGCAACTCTTGTTATTATATTAATAATAACGCATACTGATTATTTATAATATATCACATACATCATAAATAATAAAGGATAATCAATAACCGAGAGCTAATTGATTCGTACGAGCCACATACGGATCCGTGTCCATAACCTAGGTAAATGCACGGATGCAAATGCAATATTACATAAGCTTCTAATATTTTTGTAAAGGCCCTAAAACTTCTTGCTTTCCTAGGGTGCGTGTGAGTGAGGACATAAGCACGCTGGAAAGACTCGTCTTGGTACAGTGAGGACAGTCGTCAAATCTGGGGCGTTACAAGTGGTATCAAAGCCGACCTCTCTTAGTACGGTGCGGTTCGGGGACGAACCAAGCGGAAGCTGGTGGGCATGTGAGGCCCGGGGCCGAAGAGGGCGGGGGGTGAACGCCGGTGCCATCAGTTGCACGGACAATGAGCGGCTCCTGGCAGGCTTCTAGGTGAAGGGAACATGAATGAACCAACCCACACGGGAATGAGAGGGATTCCGAGACTGGGCAATGTAATGGACTGAACAGTTGAAGATGGCTTAAAAGATTTGATTGGTACTACTCATATCACGAAGGTGCATCTTCTTTTCGGTAGCTCATCACATAAGAACTCCAAAGTTAAGCGTGCTTGACTTGGGGCAATTTTGGGATGGGTGACCTCCTGGGAAGTTTCCTAGGGTGCGTGTGAGTGAGGACATAAGCACGCTGGAAAGACTCGTCTTGGTACAGTGAGGACAGTCGTCAAATCTGGGGCGTTACAATTTTGCATGACTTCGATCTTCAAAACTCTTTATGAGGATCGGGCCCACCGTCTTCAAATCTTGATCTCCCACTAATTCTAATATTTACATTAAATATACATGGCACATTGGGATACAAATTTAGGGGGTGGGAACGGACCATAAACCATGTCCACTTTTAATTATCAAATAATCAAAAAATGACAACACGTAAAATATCCTAAGATACACCTAACACATTGGATATGGCTCTCGATCATCCTTTTAACATATAATATCATATATTATATATATCCGATAATATCACATATTATCCATAAATCGTGTATCTCGTAAATTATCACTAACCGTCATAATTATCAAATTAAATATACATTTAATTTCAAATAATTAAATTTCTTGTAAAACATCTTTTACCATAAATAATTAAAATCATATTTCAATTATTTATTTTTTAAGAAATTGATTTTATCAAAATTGTTGTAGGGGTAAAATAGTTCGTATTTTCACAAAATACCAATTTAACCCAAAATTTTAAAAAAGCAAAAAATCGCCCCTGGGCCCGAAAATTCAAGCCCATGATCCAGCACGGTGCCCTAGACGTTCCGGGCACCCGCCCGCCTGCCCGTTGTCCGATCCAATCGAGCGCTGGTCGCGCGCACGTCGCCTCGCGCTGTGCACCTACCATGCGGCGCTATGCAGCGCCGACCCAAAATAATTTCTTAAATTTTTTTGTATTTTTTTCAAAAACAGATTTTTCAAAAATAAATTTTAGGGTCGTTTTTCATAAAAATTCTTACGCGGTTAGAAATAATAAACTCAACACGATTTAATTTAAAACACAGTATTGAGAATAACCGGCTCTGATACAACTGTTGGGACATCGTATTCTCGCACCCAAGACGCAGCGCAAGTTTAAAATTTTGTTCTTGAGCATCGTGTGTTTAGAAATGTTCATAGGGCATTTAGAGTTATACCTTTGCGTTCTAAACGCTGGACTCAAAACTATTCCGATGTTTAGGTGGATATAGCCCTTCTTGTAATCCCCTACGAATTGCTCTTCAGATTTGATCGCCTAATCATATCCACGATCGAAAGCTATGTTCCTCGCTTCGATTGCACTAGAAATCCCAGACGATTTGTGCGTTGAGACTGTAGTCTGCGGATTTCCAAAATCTGGAGACGAAGTGGCATGGCGGTAGAACATAAAAAGTGGCCGAAATTTTCACCAAAATTTCTTTCTTGGCCGAGAGCTCTTTGAGGTGGGAGAAATTAATTGATTCATAATCAGTTATTACACAAGCTAATCAAAATCATTAACCAAAAATAATTTCATGATTTTGATTTTCTTTTCTCAATATGGCCGTGGATTTGCTTCAAAGAAAGGTAAGGAATTTTGTTTTTATGAAAAAAAATCTCTTCTGGAATTATGCCCTCTTATGGTGTATTTATAAAGTGAGACGCCTAACATAATAGGAGTCTCTCTCCAACAAGGACTCTATATTTTCATTATAATTAAATTCTCATATGATTAATATATACTGTATTTATTAACTTTTAATAATACAAGATATAATAATATCGTATACACTTATTTTATATCACTATATAAAATATATACATGTATATGTATATTAAATTAAATAACCATTATTTAATTTATTAACTAACTCCTTGGTAAATTTAATTCTATACTCCTCTAGAATATTTATGGAAATTGGTGCATGTTAGTAGTCACCACTACTAGCACAATCATTTAATTAGTAAATTTTAAATTCACTAAAAAATGATTTCGAACTCATTATAACCCCGATTGACGTTTCGAGAGCGCCGATGTATCAAGGATATAAGTCTTTTTCATATAATGAATCGAAAATTTCGAAGATCAAAATTTTCATTTACCATATTAGACATCTGCCAGTTTTAGTGAACTCTTTCACAAAATAGGCAGCTTCACTCTCCTTCCTTATTTAAAAAGCATGCTAATTTTCATTTTTTTCCATCCTATGGAATCAGCTCATAAAGTCCTTTATAAGTTTCCTGTTTAATCTCCATCAAAACTATAGTCGCCAAATTCCAACACCTCAAAATTTGACTATCTCAACGAGAACACAGAATCCAATGCTTGTGTGACCCTCAATGGTTTAGGGATACAGCTAGCTGTGGGTTCACATCTCCATGTGATTCAGAATAACATTTATTTTTATTCGGGTTTACCCTAGTTAACCTCATTCTTTTCATCAAAACCTTGATCAAGAATGTCAGAACTCATTCCTGATTGCACCCATCGGATCATGGTAAGAGTGTCTAGTAGCATCGCCCCATGATCTCCTAGGTATCACTGATAGTGCCTGCAATAATCACTCGATTATGATTAACGTACAGTACGGTCCCTTCATCTCATATATCCCGATCGAATCTGCAACCATTGGTTCATCGAGGGTTGCATATTAATTCGATAACTATGTGATATATATAATAGTGGCATCGCATGTACGATTGGAGAACTCCTTCTCCAACGTACATCTCATATTCTGGTCAGAGATTCCACGAACTATTATTTCATCAGATCACATAGGATATCCACACCCGTAGGTGAGCGGTGAATCACCGACTACAATGCACTGGCTCCTACATGTGTCGCAATTGTACCCAATCTCGCCACCTGATGACCCTCCTGGGATCGGTAAACAAGTCGAAACACAACCCTAGCATATAGAGCCTCGGTTTTGTCCCGGGTCGTAAGGACTAATGGTATACAATCACAACCACAGACTTATCCTCTCGATGAATGATAACCACTTGGAAAGTTCGAGGGAGGGTAGTTCGGTATAATTATCATATGCCTACTCATCTGCATGTTTTGGAAATCTCTATGCCTTTACCAAGAAACGCGGTACACAATATCACAGATGCTAGTCTCGAGCTCAAGCGACCTTTATCCATGTTTTAGGCGGCTGAATCGACTAGGAACAAATTTAGATTATACAATGTTTACAAATGAGTTTCAACACTGACTCGTACATGAATCGACTATGAATATATCTACGATTACCCATATCCGGTTGAAGGAGGAGTTTAAACAATAGCCGGTGAAGCATCAACACTAGTGGCATGATTACTCACGCTGTTCAATGACCGTAACACGGGTAAAATAAAAAAGGGAATTACCTAGAGCAGCGAAGAGAAAAGAATACAATTAAGACAAGAAACATGTGCTTAGTCGTAATTTAAACAAAAGAAAGTATAAGAGATGAATAGCGAACAAGATGGGGTAACGCTAGCCACACGTACGTAAGTCAAAAAAAAAAAGGTCTAAGTTAGCGTAATATGTGAAAGAGATGGATGAACAGATCGCTGAAGTTGCGGCATTCGAGAATATCGGGTGAAAGGTTGGCTGAGCAAAGGGCAATCCGGCTATAGCAATAGTGAGAATTCATGGGCAAATGGTAGTAGGGTCGATCCTAACAATATTTGGGTCTGAGTCTAACTTTTAAAAAGAGGCCTCCGAATCATAATGTGTGTTCATATTTTTTTTCGTTCCATAGCAATTTTTCAAATTAAATCAACACGTCAAAGACAATATAAAAAATTAAAGGAATAAAAATATCAAACATCTCCAAAAGGATGACTAAAAAACAACCCGTCTAAAAGTTAGAGCTAAAAATATTAATCAAGTCTGTATAATTAAGTTGTTCAGTAATTTATTTCTCAATCGATAACATAGTCAATCCATTCCATCTTTCTCGTGACATGGTTGATCGGAGAAAAGTTTTGATGAGTTTTATCTTTGAGAAACTTCACTTTGCACTTGCTATTATGACCAAGACAGTCGACAAGATTTTATAAGCAATATGAGCATTTGAAAGCCGGATAAGTATTATATCCACCAAAATTTCAGTCAAAAAGCGTAGATTATAGATACCACATAAAGCCCCGAAGAAAGTGAAAAAACTACAATAAAAAATTAGAAGCCCCAACAAAGCAAATACAAGAAAATAGACTTACAGCTCCTCACGGGTCTTTCAATCAAACATAGAGACGACGCAACGACTGGAGTCGATTAAGGCTTGTCTGTAGATGAATATTGAGGAAGATTGAGGAATAAATCGATGACATGCTAAGCAAGTTCCATTTAATAAATACTTGGTTTTGGGCTATCTAATAACTACTAGTATTATATATAATAATTTTTTAGAAAAATTTTTGGGCCTCAAAAAAAATATGGACCTAAATCATTGGACTCATTTGTCTCTTAATAGTCACGGCCCTGAATTGTAGAGATGATACACAACACATATGGGTCAAAAGTAAAAGACACAACAGATATCGGTCAAAAGCACAATTCTCTGCAGAATTTCATCCTTTCAAATTTCCAGAAAACTTATAATTCCAGATTTTTTTCTCTTGTGATTTTCATTTTTTGTTTAGTATTTTTTATATTCTTAGACTCTTCTTGGTTTTATCTTGTGTACAAACTGTGTAAATGATCATTTGCAAAGTTTAAGCTTATTCATTCAATTATTTATTAATATTTCGTTGTTTTTAGTGCATATTAGCTTTGGTGTGTTGGTACATCGTATTCTCGCACCCAAGACGCAGCGGAAGTTTAAAAAATTTTGTTTGGGCGTCGTGTGTTTAAAACATGCATAGGACGTTTAGAATTATACCTTTGCGTTCTTAACGCTTGGACTCCAAACTATTCCGGTGTTTAAGCGGAGATAGCCCTTCTTGTAAATCCCTACGAACGGCTCTTCAAATATTATCGCCTAATTAGGTCCACGATCAGAAACTTTGTTCCTCGCTTGGATTGCACTAGAAATCACAAACGATTTGTGCGTTGAGACTGCAGCTCCGAATTTCCAAAATACGGAGATGAAACGGCGCGGCGGTGGAAGGACAAAGTAGCCAAAACTTTAACAAAATTAATTGCAAAGTGGCCGTGGGTTCCTTGAAGCATAAACATGAATTTTGCTTAATTGATTCACAATCATTCATTAAGAAAATATTATATATTCTTAATCCATAATTAAGCAAATCTAATTTGGTTTTTGTGTTGCAAAATTTCTTCAAATCTTCAAGTTGTTGGCCGAGAGTTGGCTTGGGATTGGAGAGAATTTTCCTTTTGTTTTGTGTGCCAAAATTCATCTCCAACTATGAGCCCTAATTGGTCTATTTATAGAGTGAGACTCCTAATCTAATTAGGAGTCCATCTCCCACAAAGACTCTTATAATTTCATTATATTAAAACTCTCATATAATTATTATATAATGTATTTATTAACTTTTAATAATACATGATATAATAATATCATATACATATATTTTATATCACCATATAAAATATATACATGTATATGTATATTAAATTAAATAACTATTATTTAATTTATAAACTAACTCCTTAGTAAATTTATTTCTAGACTCCTCTAGAATATTTATGAGAATTTATTCATGTTAGTAGTCACCACTACTAGCACAATAATTTAATTAGTAAATTCCAAATTCACTAAAAAAAAATGATTCTGAACTCATAATAACCCCGATCGACGATCCGAGAGCGCCGATGTACCAAGGATACAAATCTTGTTCATATAATGAAAATTGAAAATTTCGAAGATCAAAATTTTCATTTGCCAAATTTAGAACTTACTATATATGGCAGTTACCATATTTGGCAGCTACCAGTTTTAGTGAACTCCTTCACAAAATAGACAGTTCCACTCTCCTTCCTTATTTAGCAATCATGCTAACTTCCACTTCTTCCATCCTACGGAATCAGCTCATAAACTCCTTTATAAGCTTCTTGTTTGATCTCCATCAAACTATAATCGTCAAATTTCAACTCCTTGAAATTTGACTATCTCAACAGGAACACAGAATCCGATACTTGTGTGACCCTCAATGGTTCAGAGATACAGCTAGCCGTGGGTTCACATCTCCATGTGATTCAGAATAACATTTATTCTTATTCGGACTTACCCTAGTTAGCCCCATTCTTTTCATCAACACCTTGATCAAGAATGTCAGAACTCATTTCTGATTGCACCCATCGGATCATGGTAAGAGCGTCTAGTAGCATCGTCCCATGATCCCCTAGGTATAACTGATAGTGCCTGCAAGAACCTTTAGTCATGGTTAGCGTACAGTACGGTCCCTTCAACACATATATCCCGATCGAATCTGCAACCATTGGTACATCGAGAGTTGCATATGAATTCGATAACGATGCGATTTATCTTTGAGTATTAATAGTGGCATGGTATGTGCAACTAGGAAAACACCTTTCCCTAAAGCGCATTTCTTGCTCTGGCCAGAGACTCCTTGCACTATTAACTCATCAGATCACATAGGATATCTTCCCCCGTAGGCGAACGGTGAATCCCCGACTACAATGCATTTGCTCCTACGTATTTCGAAACTACACCCAACCTCGCCACCTGATGACCCTCGATGGAGTCGGTAAACGGATCAAAGTGCATGCTATACGTATAGCCTCTACATTGTCTCGGGTCAAAGGACTAATGGTGTACAACCATAACTTCGGACTATTCCACTCGATAAGTGAGAACCACTTGGACAGTCCGAGGGAGGGTTGTTCAGTGCATCGTCATATGATCACCCATCTGTGTGAATGGACATCTCCATGCCCTTACCAATGAAACATGGTGTTTACTCCACAGATGCTAGTCTCGAGCTCGAGCGACCTTTATCCTTGTTTTAGGCGGCTGAATCGACTAGGAACCTGTTTAGAATATACGGTACACTTCCTAATGAGTTTCATGATCTTACGTTGAGTCGCAGACCTCATGGTACCTATTGTATATTCAAGGACTTTATCTATGCAGCTTGCATGGGTATACAGATAAAGTATAATGCCATAATCGAATAAAATCGTAAAATAATATTAAAATAAAGATTGTTTTACATTAGAGTCAATAAAGCCCAAGCCATAAGTTGGCTTGCCGGGCACCTACTCTAACAATCTCCCACTTGCCCTATAGCCAACTACCCATAGATCTTAGACTCATTGCTTCGCGATGCTACTCAAACAATGGTCCTGGCAGGGGCTTCGTTAGTGGATCAGGAACGTTATTTGCGGAGGATACTCTCTCTACCGATATGTCTCATCTTCCCACAATCTCCCGGATTATGTGGAACTTCCTCAGTATATGTTTTGATCACTGATGAGACCTCGGTTCCTTCGCTTGCGCTACGGAACCAGTGTTGTCACAGTAGACAGGGACTGGATCAACTGTTTGAGGAACGACACCCAACTCTTGGATGAAATTCCTCATCCAAACACCCTCCTTTGCCACATCCGATGTAGCTATGTATTCGGCCTCAGTGGTTGAATCCGCTGTGGTGTCTTGCTTGGAACTCTTCCAAGAGACAGCACCACCATTGAGCTTGAATACAAATCCAGAGGTCAATTTCGAATCATCCACATTTGATTGAAAGCTAGAATCAGTGTAGCCTTCCAATTTTAGTTATCCACTCCCGTATACCAAGAACAAATTCTTAGGTCTTCTCAAGTACTTAAGAATGTCCTTCACTGCTTTCCAATGCAGTGGACCAGGATTCGACTGATATCGGCTTGCAATACTCAGTGCATATGCCACATCAGGTCGAGTAGATATCATACCATACATAATACTGCCTATGGCAGACGCATATGGAATGCGGCTCATGGTTTCTATCTCTTCATTAGTCTTAGGGCACATAGACTTTGATAGATTCACACCATGAGTCATTGGGAGATATCCTCTCATGGACTCCTCCATTGAGAATCTCCTCAGTATGGTATCGATATATGTGGATTGGGTGAGCCCTAGCATTCTCTTTGATCTATCCCTATAGATCTGTATTCCTAATACATATGATGCTTCACCCATATCCTTCATGGAGAACTTAGCAACTAACCATACTTTAGTTGAATGCAACATCCCTACATCATTCCCAATGATTAGTATGTTATCAACATAAAGCACTAGGAATGTCACTGTACTCCCACTAACCTTCTTTCATACACAAGGTTCCTCAGGATTTTTGGAAAAATCAAACTCTTTGATAGTGTTGTCAAATCTGAGGTTCCAACTCTTTGATGTCTGTTTGATTCCATAAATGGATTTCTGAAGTTTGCATACATTATGCTCACTTCCTTCTGATGTGAATCCTTCAGGTTGAGACATGTAAATCTCTTCCTTAATATCCCCATTAAGGAACGCTGTTTTCACATCCATCTGCCATATTTCATAGTCATACTATGCTGTTATGGCTAGCAGTATCCTAATGGACTTGAACATCGAGATTGGAGAAAAGGTTTCCTCATAGTCAACACATTGTCTTTGAGTATATCTTTTTGCTACCAATCTAGCTTTGAAGGTCACCACCTTCTCATCCGTTCCAAGTTTCCTGTTGTAAATCCATTTGCATCCTATGGGAACAATTTCCTCAGGTGGATCTACTAAGGACCATACTTGGTTCGAATACATGGAGTCCATCTCGGACTGCATGGCTTCAAGCCATCTAGATGAATCGGCATCAGACAATGCTTCCTTGAAATTTCTTGGATCACATCTAAGAATGGGCTCACCTTGGCCCTCTTGAAGAAGCAGGCTCAACCTTTTAGGCGGCCTTTGAGATCCTTTCGGATCTTCTAAGAGCTTATGTTTCTTTTTTTGGCTGTTGGGGTGTGGGTTATGCTATTTGTGTCACGGGTGGTTCTCGAATCTGATCGAGTTCTATCATCATGCCTTTTCTATCTAATAGAAACTCCTTCTCTAAGAAGGTGACATTCCTTGAAACAAACCACTTTGTTTCACTAGGATAAATAGAAGTACTATCCAACAGAGTTCTTTGGATATTCCACAAAGTAGCACAAATTGGCTCTACTATCCAATTTATCTCCCACTGCCTGCTTCACGTAAGCAGGGCATCCCCATATTATTAAGAAAGAATATTTCCCATCCATATCTCATATGGAGTTTTATTCACTGCCTTTGTATGGACTTGATTCAACAACCTTGCCGCTGTTTCAAGCGCATATCCCTTAAGGGATGACGGCAACTCACTGAATCCCATCATAGATCGGACCATGTCCATCAATGTCTGGTTACGACTTTTTGACACACCACTCAACTGGGGTGTGGCAGGCGGAGTTCACTGTGAGAGAATCTTATTCTCGTTAAGGTAGTCTTGAAACTCAGTACTCAAGTACTCTCCACCTCGATCTAATCGTAGTGTTTTAATACTCTTTCCTAATTGTTTCTCTACTTCTGATCTGTATTCTTTGAATTTTTCAAAGGTTTCAGACTTGTATTTAATCAAATACACATACCCAAACCTCGAATGGTCATCGGTAAAGGTAACGAAGTAGGAATGGCCAAATCTTGTGCTAACACTTAGCGGGCCACACACATCTGTATGGATCAAATCCAATAGATCATGTGCACGTTCTACTTTCCCTAGGAAATGGGCTTTGGTCATTTTTCCTTTAAGACAGGACTCACATGTCTCTTAGAGAGTTTATGTCTGACGAGTCAAACATGTCCTCTCCCACTAGCTTGTGGATCCTGCTTTGAGAAATATGTCCTAGCCTAACGTGTCACAAATGTGCTTGGTTTAGACTATCTTGTTTTCTTTTGTTTATCGTTGTTGAAAATCGTGTTTACTTGGACATTCACTTATCATTGCCAAAACATTTCTGGCCTAGATAATTTCTTATGTCTTTGCTTCAAGCAGTGAAATATAAATGTTCTAAATTATTAGGCCATGTCAAATTCCAGGCCCACCACCTTCTCAATAGGCCCAATCATACTTACACCATGCTCATGGGCAAGAGCCCCATCTTGCATACGTGTGGTCATGAGCTCTTTGAAAGTAGTGTGCATCATTATGCGAGTTTCATGCACCATGCAACTCTTGCATGTGTTATTCGAATGTCAGCAGCATTCAATATTTCCTCAAACTGTCTCTACAGTTCATTTGACATCGGCGCGAGCATATAACACTTTAGCTTGCATACTATGGTCCTACCATCTTGCATGCTATGTCATATCAACAAGACTGACATTAGTGTGTATGATATTCTCTCCGAATTTAGAACAATTTTCTCAGCCAATCTTGAAAATTAGTGTTCGGTTAGCTTGTTTTAATGATAGAAATGGATTACATGACGAAATCGTAAATATACTGATATGGAAATAGAATAAACGTTACCGACTATTTTAAAATATTTTGTAAGACGTAAAATATGGACTTTTGTTTTTACGAATCGCCTCCCACTATTTTGACATTTTCACCAACCTCTGATGACAAACGGGAAATCCAATTTCCTTAGTGAGTACGCAAGGCCCAATTGCGAAATTATGATCCCGAATAATATCAGCCAATCATAACTTCCAAAAGGTAGAGCCCAATTGCAACTCCTTGCAACCCTTACGTAATTTTGTCTCACGTTTGAGGAGGGTCCAATAATATGATCCCCTTTCTCTTCACGTGTCGAGCTCGGCCCATCAATGTTGAACTTTAGTGGACGGTCGCCATGAGATCCCCAAATAATATGAGCCGAAGTCATGGGAGTTCCACGTAGTTCACATCAAATATGTCAGTGGAAGTCACAGCTTTCCGGCGTCCAGGCCTCCCCAATAATATGAGCCAGACACTGACCGCGGGTAGCGTTCATCAATCAACCACCGTTGATGGAAGGCAAGGAATTATTAAACTTTCTTTTAATTATCCTTTTAATGGGCTTGATTTAAATTTTGGATCTCATTCAAAATGAGGGATTTTAATTTTAAAAATTTGTCTCATCATTAATTTTAAAACATGTGTCATGATTGTTTGTATGATTGTCAGATTCATGCAACTCTTGTCATTATGTAAATAATAACGCACATACTGATTATTTATAATATATCACATACATCACAAATAATAATAAAGGATGATCGATAACCGAGAGCTAATTGATCCGTACGAGCCACATACGGATCCATGTCCATAGCCTAGGGAAATGCAGGGATGCAAATGCAACTATTACATAAGCTTCCAAAATTTACATGTCCTCGTTCTTCAAAACTCTTTTCGAGGATCTCGGGCCCACCATCTTCAAATCTTGATCTCCCACTAAATCTAATATTTACATTAAATTTCAATGGCACATTGGGATACAAATTTCAGGGGTGGGAACGGGCCATAAACCAAGCCCACTTTATAATTATCAAATAATTAAAATTTACAACATGTAAAAACCTAACATACACCTAGAAAATTGGTCATGGCTCTCGATCATCCTTTTAAAATATAATATCATATATTATATAAATCCGATAATATCACATATTATCAATAAATTGTGTATCTCGTAAATTATCACTAACCGCCATAATTATCAAATTAAATAAACACTTTTATTTAATTTCAAATAATTAAATTTCTTGTAAAACTCCTTTTACCATAAATAATTAAAATCATATTTCAATTATTTATTTCGTAAGAAATCGATTTTATAAAAATTATTGTAGGGGTAAAATCGTCCGTATAATCATAAAATATCAAATTAACCTAAAATTTAAAAAAATCAGAAAATCGCCCCGGACCCGAAACTGGGCTGCCCGTGGTACTGTTCACGATGCCCGTGAACAGTACCGCTGCCCGTGAACAGTACTTTTCGGATACTGTTCACGCTGCCCGCGGGCACTGTTCGCGCTGCCCGCGGGTACTGTTCACCGTGAACAGAAATTTTTTTTTTTTTTTCAAAAATAGTTTCAGGGGTGTTTTTCATAAAAATTCTTACGCGGTTAGAAATAATAAACTCAACACAATTTAATTAAAACACACGATTGAAAATAACCTGGCTCTGATACCACTGTTGGTACATCGTATTCTCGCACCCAAGACGTAGCGGAAGTTTAAAAAATTTTGTTTGGGCGTCGTGTGTTTAAAACATGCATAGGGCGTTTAGAATTATACCTTTGCGTTCTTAACGCTTGGACTCCAAACTATTCCGGTGTTTAAGCGGAGATAGCCCTTCTTGTAAATCCCTACGAACGGCTCTTCAAATATTATCGCCTAATTAGGTCCACGATCAGAAACTTTGTTCCTCGCTTGGATTGCACTAGAAATCACAAACGATTTGTGCGTTGAGACTGCAGCTCCGAATTTCCAAAATCCGGAGATGAAACGGCGCGGCGGTGGAAGGACAAAGTAGCCAAAACTTTAACAAAATTAATTGCAAAGTGGCCGTGGGTTCCTTGAAGCATAAACATGAATTTTGCTTAATTGATTCACAATCATTCATTAAGAAAATATTATATATTCTTAATCCATAATTAAGCAAATCTAATTTGCTTTTTGTGTTGCAAAATTTCTTCAAATCTTCAAGTTGTTGGCTGAGAGTTGGCTTGGGATTGGAGAGAATTTTCCTTTTGTTTTGTGTGCCAAAATTCATCTCCAACTATGAGCCCTAATTGGTCTATTTATAGAGTGAGACTCCTAATCTAATTAGGAGTCCCTCTCCTACAAAGACTCTTATAATTTCATTATATTAAAACTCTCATATAATTATTATATAATGTATTTATTAACTTTTAATAATACATGATATAATAATATCATATACATATATTTTATATCACCATATAAAATATATACATGTATATGTATATTAAATTAAATAACTATTATTTAATTTATAAACTAACTCCTTAGTAAATTTATTTCTAGACTCCTCTAGAATATTTATGAGAATTTATTCATGTTAGTAGTCACCACTACTAGCACAATAATTTAATTAGTAAATTCCAAATTCACTAAAAAAAAATGATTCTGAACTCATTATAACCCCGATCGACGATCCGAGAGCGCCGATGTACCAAGGATACAAATCTTGTTCATATAATGAAAATTGAAAATTTCGAAGATCAAAATTTTCATTTGCCAAATTTAGAACTTACTATATATGGCAGTTACCATATTTGGCAGCTGCCAGTTTTAGTGAACTCCTTCACAAAATAGGCAGTTCCACTCTCCTTCCTTATTTAGCAATCATGCTAACTTCCACTTCTTCCATCCTATGGAATCAGCTCATAAACTCCTTTATAAGCTTCTTGTTTGATCTCCATCAAACTATAATCGTCAAATTTCAACTCCTTGAAATTTGACTATCTCAACAGGAACACAGAATCCGATACTTGTGTGACCCTCAATGGTTCAGGGATACAGCTAGCCGTGGGTTCACATCTCCATGTGATTCAGAATAACATTTATTCTTATTCGGACTTACCCTAGTTAGCCCCATTCTTTTCATCAACACCTTGATCAAGAATGTCAGAACTCATTTCTGATTGCACCCATCGGATCATGGTAAGAGCGTCTAGTAGCATCGCCCCATGATCCCCTAGGTATAACTGATAGTGCCTGCAAGAACCTTTAGTCATGGTTAGCGTACAGTACGGTCCCTTCAACACATATATCCCGATCGAATCTGCAACCATTGGTACATCGAGAGTTGCATATGAATTCGATAACAATGCGATTTATCTTTGAGTATTAATAGTGGCATGGTATGTGCAACTAGGAAAACACCTTTCCCTAAAGCACATTTCTTGCTTTGGCCAGAGACTCCTTGCACTATTAACTCATCAGATCACATAGGGTAACTTCCCCCGTAGGCGAACGGTGAATCCCCGACTACAATGCATTTGCTCCTACGTATTTCGAAACTACACCCAACCTCGCCACCTGATGACCCTCGATGGAGTCGGTAAACGGATCAAAGTGCATGCTAGTACGTATAGCCTCTACATTGTCTCGGGTCAAAGGACTAATGGTGTACAACCATAACTTCGGACTATTCCACTCGATAAGTGAGAACCACTTGGACAGTCCGAGGGAGGGTTGTTCAGTGCATCGTCATATGATCACCCATCTGTGTGAATGGACATCTCCATGCCCTAACCAATGAAACATGGTGTTTACTCCACAGATGCTAGTCTCGAGCTCGAGCGACCTTTATCCTTGTTTTAGGCGGCTGAATCGACTAGGAACCTGTTTAGAATATACGGTACACTTCCTAATGAGTTTCATGATCTTACGTTGAGTCGCAGACCTCATGGTACCTATTGTATATTCAAGGACTTTATCTATGCAGCTTGCATGGGTATACAGATAAAGTATAATGCCATAATCGAATAAAATCGTAAAATAATATTAAAATAAAGATTGTTTTACATTAGAGTCAATAAAGCCCAAACCATAAGTTGGCTTGCCGGACACCTACTCTAACATGGTGATCATAACTAGCGATCAAGTTTGGGATTCACAATTATGGTTATTCTAGAAGTCAGGTTTTTTTGCACTTTTTCACAACAGCATTCAAAAAAAATTCTCAGTTCCAGGTGCAAGGACACAAATTTGAGTGAAAAATAATGAAAATAAACTTCTAAAAATTTAAAGGATGTAGGAACCAAATTTGATTATAAATTCTAATCTCTTAAGAAAATAACATGCTAAAAACAAAAGAAATAGTATGAAAATTGAAAAAACAAACTCCCAACATAATTTTGTTTCTAGAACAATTTGTAGGAATTTAAAAAGAGTAACAAATATATTAAAGTTGATGAAAATGCTACAAAGTGAAATAAAATTGAAGAAAATATCTGGAATCTTGAATGAAAAAGCGAAATTTGATTGAGACTAATATTATAGAATTTTTGCGGAGTGTTTGCATGGTTTCGAGTTGTCTCCATCTCTTCTACCGATTCTCTTTTGTTTACTAAGACAATTTCTCCAACGCCCCACTTTCCCTTTTCACGATCTTTTTACTCATTCAAAATACTCTGAATAACTGATGAGCTTCTTTGTCTCACTTTTTCACTCGATTATTTTCTAGAACATTTGCTTTTCAAATATCAGACCTAATTTTATTTTTGATGCAAACAAATTCATACATATCAGACAGTTCATAAATTTTCAAATTACGAGTTTTATAGTTGTTGTAATTGTTTTGTTGTGGTGCAATATTTCCCCCGTCAAGAAAGCGTTCGACGGATGGATCTTGAGTTGTTGTATGATTTAAAATATTGAAATTTTAACTATTACCACTCACTTCATATATATGTGTCTATACATGAGTATATATGTTCTTAGAATAAGTAATAGTAAATTCGCGACAAAGCAACTCATGCGGCATCAATCACTTGTGTTAATGAAGCCATTGATGCAAAAAAAAAAAAAAGGAAGAGACATTGCTTCTCTTTCACAGAATATATACAAGATTTTTATGGAAATGTGTGTGTTGATGAAGCCATTGATGGATAATCAATCATATGACCAAAGCAATACATTGAATTCAAAGGCAGTATGCCTGCAACAAACGCATCCTTTTGTGGGGCTGTGACAAGAAACATGACTGCCCTTCAAGCAATTTACACATAAAGTAAACTTATTACTATAATTATATATATACACTTTAAATTGATTTAAAAATATATTTTCATGAATATGTTATTGGGTAGTAATAATCGATCCTGCTAACAGCAATAAAAATATTACATTGTATGATTTAATAAATGTAGGAACCAATTTGATTCATTTACGTCCATATTCCAAGTGCATATATTCCATTTTCCCATCTCATAGAAAGGCACTCTTTAAGTTTTATATAGTAATTGAGACTTTAAGAATTTTATTTTAATTTATTACAGAAATCATGTTTATGTATTTTATGCGACTCAAATCCAAAATATTTTTTTTCAAATAAATAAAGAAATTGTGACAAGTTGAGCGTACGACATTGTGTCGATTCATATCTACCAATGTGCAATCCCGTGATGGTGTGACGATGAGATATACTAGTCAATATGAATCATAAGGTCATTCACGATACCAAATATATTTCCCCCAAATATTTGTGAGTATCATGATCCACATCATCAATTAAATATATTTTACTATCCAAATATCTCATATTTCACAATCAAATATCACACCAACTAAATATTTATTGATCTCACTATCACTTTAATTAATAGTTTATTTTCATTTAAATAAAATAAATTATATATTTCCCCCAAATATTTGTGAGTATCATGATCCACATCATCAATTAAATATATTTTACTATCCAAATATCTCATATTTCACAATCAAATATCACACCAACTAAATATTTATTGGTCTCACTATCACTTTAATTAATAGTTTATTTTCATTTAAATAAAATAAATTATATATTTCCCCCAAATATTTGTGAGTATCATGATCCACATCATCAATTAAATATATTTTACTATCCAAATATCTCATATTTCACAATCAAATATCACACCAACTAAATATTTATTGGTCTCACTATCACTTTAATTAATAGTTTATTTTCATTTAAATAAAATAAATTACAATTTTATAAAAAATAATTTCACCACTTTAATTAATTACATCGGCTTGTGAACGAAATTAGATTGTGTTTGAACATGTAAATACTAATATTAGTTTTTAATGAATATTAAATAAATTTATTATTTTAAAGATAAAATTAATTTGTATAAAAAATGTGCAGTTTCACTCCAAAAGAAGAAATAGATTGTAGCAAAAAAAATTGAATGATTTGGTTAACATCAAGTATAAAGAGCTTTGACGCGCCGATATGATATGCGTGATGTGATTGATCCTATTTCTTTGGTTGATATTGATGATAGTAATGAATGGTTGATAAGAGATTAAATAATAATAGTGGTGACGAAAATGATCTGTATTTGATGATGATAGTTTGACTTGGGGTGAAGTTGGACGAGCTTCTGAGGTTGATGATGATACCTATAATTTTAGATCTCGAGGCACATCCTCTACAAAAGAAGCAACGGCTAATACGAGTACATTAAATATGTATAAAAGAAGATCTACCATCTATCGTTATAGCAACGAAGAGGATGAAGAAATTGATTTTGGCGAAAACGAGGATACAAATCTGGAGCTTCAGCTTCTGGAGATGATTATATAGTTGGAGAGGATGAAATGAATTTGATGATTTAGATTTTTGAAGTTTTTTGGTTAATATATTATCATGCACTTACGACTTACTAATGCATTTTAGATGATTAGAGTTTGTTTTTTTTTATGATTTATGCTATATTATCTGCTAATGAATTTTTATTTATATTATTTTTTTTATCTTTGTGAAAGTATTTAATTTAAATCGTATAAAATATTTTATATATGTTGAATTTTAAAATTTGTATCAAATGCACTTTACTTCGATAAAGCGTGCGCTTCGCCTCGCGTCTCATGCCCCAAGACACCCTTGCGCCCCAAATAACTATGGTCAAGAGTAGACTTGCACATTTCATGCTGTGACCAGACAACACACATGGTCTGGCTGTAGTAAAACTTATAAGATAAAATAAAATATATTGAAAAGAACTCTAAATCAAATAAAAGCCATAGTTTTAGAGCAAACCGTATAAATGGTAACCCTGACTATCTAACTCATCATCTGCTATTTGGATCACCAAGCAAGTACAAGTTTGAGGACGAGCATGCGCAGAATGAAGCTATATTTGTCCTCGGATTTGAATGTCTTCGCGCATTATGTTCCAACCAACTACATCATCCTGTCGAGGCGAATTTGATCATTTTGTCGAGGGATTCTTTCCATAGGAGAAATCACCTGAGGCATTGACATACCCACGGATACAATAATCTCTGCCAAAAACAAGAAATAAATAGTCTGAAAAAACCCCAAATTTGCACAACTGGAACACAATCATGAATACCTGACACTAAATCAAAACAATAAAACTGGAATTGATGTTATGTTCAGGTTCAGAAAATCATCATCCCACATCCTTCAAACACCAAACCCCTCCCAATTTAGGTCCCAGGATTCTAAATAATATAGTAGATAATATATTGAAGGTAGTAGTTTTTGCACGCAAGGCCGTCCTATCCTAAGTGCCTTTAGCCAAAATTTTTAATTCATAGAACGTTTAAACAACTCAGAAGAACAAAGATGATAAAATCCTAGGAAAATAAGCCTATACTTTCAATGTAAGCTTACTTATGAAAAAGAATTCGGGCCAATCATCACATAAATGAAACTGTTGGTTACTCTCACAAAAACTAAAATACACACCTATCCCTTCTCTGATAGACAGATTGGGCCTAATAATCTCCTCAGAGTTTACTAGAAAGATGTCTCCAATGTATAAATGATTTGTCGGCACATAGACGGAGCATAACTCTTCATCCCCATCATCTCTCTGCAATCAAATGAATTGCTTGTCAATCCAATTGAAGTACCAACGAAACAAATGGAATCCAGTGTGATGGTAACGCTGTAAAATGTATATCGCATGCACCTGAAGAATTACTGATGATGTAATAAAACCCAAAGCATATTCTCCAATCCGAGGTGATGGATTATGGCAACTTCCTTGAATGCAGTTGTGTTCTGGTCTGACATTCAGAAACACATGTTTAATAAACATTCAATACATCATTGCGTGAAGAACCAACTACATGTGAGGAATTTAAAGGTTGCAAACAAGTTGACACGGTATACACTTTAATGCCTGAACTTCGAAGGTCAAGACCATATATAAATTATTTTGTATTTTTTCTGAAAATCTTTAGAATGCGATTATTATATACAATTCATCCAATACAAAGTAATAATGGAAATTATTATGTCATACCGTTATTACAAATCTTAACATATGAATTTTTATCAATGATTATTATTTCACTAAAATTTAATGTTGAAAGTTTTAAAAGGAATGCTTAAAACTGAATCAAGCTCAACTGAGCTAGTAGAGCAACAAGACTTGCACTTTTATGCTGATCTAGAATGCAATGACAGAAAGACATTTTAGAATTTCGTCTATGCACTTACCAAGCTTGATTATGCCACAAAAAGTGAAAAAACCAGAGGTCTATCCCAATAATGTCTAAGAACTAAAAGTGAGAAGCAAAAAGGAAAGACATCAAGCCCCTACAGCTAGGCAAAATGAAAATCTCCCATTTGTAACAGTTCAATTACAGGAAAATAGCAAATCTCAGGAAATAAGCCAGCACCTGACAGACCAATTGATTCAAGGAAGCTATCTCACGAAGCAAATCATGAATTTAAAGAATGAACCTGATAGCTAACCAAGATTAATATGTTCTAGGCAGTGTGCACCTATTTAAGGCGTTTCCTACTTTTAAGGTAACAATTCAAGATTCTCTCCCACGTTGGATTTGGTAAAAATTATTTAAGTCGCTGCAAATACCCCAAATTATCAGTTTTCAAAACTAAGGCGGAATAACTGAAAATAACAGTGTATATTACCAAAGTAAATTGCCAGAAACATGTATATAAAATTTCCAGAGAATGTTTGTCACAAATAATGCCTTGTGTTACTTCATTATATGTTATCTGAAACTAATATTTCACAAAATTTTAAAAAAAGACATATAACGGATACCTGGAGATATAGCAGAACTAATTTGCTTTGAAGCTGAATATATATGTTTTACAAATGGCATTCTCTTTATAAACCATTCTCCAATCAAGAAAATGGTTGTACCCTGTCATGCCCCGGGATGGGGGTTAGTTGACACCGGCGTTGCTCTCAAATATTCATTCGAAAACAACAAGCCTCAGAAGTACAGAATTTCAGAAACCCGTCTTTTATTCATAATAATCATTGTCTGTTACAACTCAATGACAAATGTTTTACAGCGGAAATGTAAAACCATAAAATTACATTGTCTGAACAGATGCAGCGGAAAATAAAACATAAATCAGAACTAAGAACAACGATCTTCATCACCAGCCCCAAAACTGACGTTGCTCATCTTCTTCTATCAACTCTTCCTCGTTCTTATCTGAGATGGGTTTGGTGGGTGAGTGATATGATTGTCACTCAGTAAGCAGGGGCGGGAATAACTCCCAGTTTTCGAAATCGTTTTCAACAGAAACACAAATACAATAATATACAGAGAACTCTTGTTTTCAGAACAGTAATCAGAATTCAAGAATTACAGAACAAAATTCAGAATTAGTATGCACTGAGCACGTTAGTGAATTTCATGGCTAAACTGATATCAGTCCCCTATATGTTCTCTCCTCTAAGGGGTGAGGCCAGAATCAGAATCAGAATCAGAATTCAGAAATGTTCAGAATATATATTCCTACCATTAGTTCACTAGGGAGTTTCAGTGCTTCAAAATCATATATCAGAAATCATACAGAAACTGAACTTTAAAACAGAATTATCAAACGGATTTCAAGATATTTACATATAAGCCCACTTACAGTAATTTGCTTAAAGTTTCGGTTGAAGTCTACTGGAATTTGGCTGTTCTCGCTACTGGATTTTGCTGCTTGACAAAGGCACTCTTTCTTAACTCGAAATTTAAGTGATAATCTCAAAGCTTGTGTAACTCATTTCAGAGACTTGAGGGTGTTATTTATAGGCCACAATCTGACTGTTACGTTTCCAATTAATGGCCATAATCTGACATTAACAGCCTTTATTCCATGTTAATGCTTCAGTTACAAGTCTGAGCTGAATCAGTAACTGACTGCTGCTTCTTTCTCGCTCTTCTGCTGCTGCTGATTTTTCGTTCTTCTTCTACTGCTGCTGCTGGAAAATACATGTCTGCTGGAAAAGTACCAGCTTCTGAATATTATCTTCTGCTGGAAATTTTGCATTGCTTACTGAAATGCTTTTGCTGGAAATTCGGGTTCTCACATCCCTCCCTCCTTATGAAAAGTTTCGTCCTCGAAACTTGGCTGTACTTGATCTTCAAAGAGATAGGGATATTGTGTTCGCATCTTTTCTTCCAACTCCCAAGTAGCTTCTCTTTCGGTGTGGTTGGACCATTGTACCTTGACATATGGAATAGTTCGTCGCCTCAGTACTTGGTCTTTGCTATCCACAATTCGAATCGGAATTTCTTCATACTTCAGCTCTTCATTTAGATTGCTCTCAAACAGAAGTGGTCCAGCTTCCAGTATGTGACTTGGATCAGGAATATATCTCCTCAGCTGCGATACATGGAATACATTGTGAATTCTTGACATGTCGGGTGGAAGTGCTAATCTATAAGCAAGTGTTCCCACTTTCTCAAGAATTTCAAATGGTCCGACGTATCTGGGATTTAGTTTCCCAGCCTTGTTGAATCGGATTACACCCTTAATGGGTGACACTTTCACATATGCCTTCTCTCCAGCTTCAAATTCCACGGGCCTTCTTTTCATGTCCGCCCAGCTTTTCTGTCGATCTTGTGCAGATTTTAGTCTCTCCTTGATCACAGCAACTTTATCCACTGTTTCTTGGATCAGTTCGGGTCCGACGATGGATTTTTCCCCTACTTCATCCCAATACAGTGGTGATCGACATTTTCGTCCATACAAAGCTTCGTATGGTGCCATTTCAATGCTGCTGTGATAACTATTGTTGTATGCGAACTCAATTAAGGGCAGATGTTCGCTCCAATTACCACTGAAGTCCAAGGCACATGCTCTCAGCATATCTTCTAGAGTTTGAATTGTCCGCTCTGTTTGGCCATCGGTCTGAGGATGATAGGCCGTGCTAAGAGTAATTTTGGTCCCCATAGCTTGTTGAAAGCTCTTCCAAAAGCGGGATATAAACCTCGGATCTCTGTCCGACAGTATGCTAGCTGGAACTCCATGCAATCGTACGATCTCATTCATGTACAATGTGGCTAGCTTGTCCAAACTATAATTCATGCGGACAGGTAAGAAATGTGCAGATTTTGTGAGTCTATCCACGATTACCCATATTTCGTCATGACTTTGTCTCGACTTTGGTAAACCAACTACAAAATCCATGGAAATATGTTCCCATTTCCATTCCGGGATTTCTAATGGTTGAAGAAGTCCACCAGGTCTTTGGTGCTCTGCCTTGACTTGCTGGCACACGTGACACTTGGAAACAAATAGTGCCACGTCTTTCTTCATTCCACTCCACCAAAAATTTTTCTTCAAATCTCTGTACATCTTGGTACTGCCCGGATGGACTGAAAATTTCGACTTATGTGCCTCAGACATTACTTCTTGTCGAAGATTATCGATGTCTGGTACGCACAATCGTCCTTTCATCCACAAGGTTCCTTTGTTATCCGTCTCGAAATCTGGTGATTTCCCTTCTTTAATTTGCTCTTTTAGTTTCAACAAAGCGGGGTCTCTATCTTGACTCATCTTGATTGTCTCTCGAAGACATGGTTGTGCTGAAAGTGATGCCAGGATCACCTTACTCATATTCTTTCGACTTAAAGCATCTGCTACTTTGTTGGCTTTGCCTGGATGGTAGCTTATTGTCAAGTCGTAATCCTTCATGAGTTCGATCCATCGTCTTTGTCTCATATTTAGTTCCTTTTGAGTGAACAAATATTTGAGACTTTGGTGATCGGTGAAAATCTCACACTTGGCTCCATAAAGATAGTGTCTCCAAATCTTTAGTGCGAACACCACTGCAGCTAATTCAAGGTCATGTGTTGGGTAATTCTGTTCATACGGCTTCAACTGTCTTGACGCGTATGCAATCACCCTTCCCTCTTGCATGAGTACACATCCTAAACCTTCTTTGGATGCATCACTATAGACGGTGTAGTCCTTACCTTCCATAGGTAATACTAGCACTGGTGTGGATGTAAGCTTCTTCTTCAAAGTCTCGAAGCTTTGCTCACATTTTTCACTCCATTGAAACTTAGAGTTCTTCTGTGTGAGCTTGGTGAGAGGTATGGCTATTGAGGAAAATCCTTCAACAAATTTTCGGTAATAGCCTGCTAGTCCCAAGAAGCTTCGTACCTCTGTCACATTCTTTGGTCTAGGCCAATCCGAAATTGCCTCCACTTTCTTAGGGTCCACAGATACTCCTGCTGCTGATATTATGTGTCCCAAGAATGCGACACTCTCTAGCCAGAATTCGCATTTCTTGAACTTGGCGTATAGTTCCTTTTCTCTCAACTTCTGTAGGGTGAGATGAAGATGTTCTTTGTGGTCTTCTTCACTTGACGAATATACTAGAATATCGTCGATGAATACCACAACAAACTTGTCTAGAAATGGTTTAAACACTCTGTTCATGAGATCCATGAATACTGCCGGAGCGTTTGTTAATCCAAACGGCATCACTGTGAACTCATAGTGTCCATACCTTGTTCTGAAGGCTGTCTTCAGAATGTCGTCTGTCTTGACCTTGAGTTGGTGATAGCCTGACCTTAAGTCGAGCTTGGAAAAGACTGAAGCTCCTTTGAGTTGGTCAAACAAGTCATCTATCCTTGGAAGCGGATACTTGTTTTTGATTGTGATCTTGTTCAGCTCTCGGTAGTCGATACACATTCTCATGCTTCCGTCCTTCTTCTTTACAAATAGGACAGGAGCTCCCCACGAAGACGCGCTTGGTCGAATCTGCTTCTTATCCAACAACTCTTGAAGTTGCTCTTTGAGTTCTTTCAACTCTGCTGGGGCCATTCGGTATGGTGCTTTTGAGATTGGTGTAGCATTGGGCATTAAGTTAATCTCAAATTCCACTTCGCGATCGGGAAGTTCGCCCGAGAGTTCTTCAGGAAAGACATCCGGGAATTCTTGTACAACTGGAATCTCTTCTAGCGTAAGTGCGGTTTCTTTCTTTACCTCGCTTAACATAGCTAGGTAAACTTCTTCTCCACTTTTCATGGCTTTCCAAGTTTGAGAAGCAGAAAGAAGAGTCTTTCGTTCTTTGGTCTTGCCATGGAATAAAATTTTCTCTTGGTGTGGAGCTTGGATGGTTACCGTCTTTCCATGACAGTCTACTAAGGCATGATTCTTGGCTAACCAATCCATTCCAAGAATTACGTCGAAATCCACCATGTTTAGTTGAATCAGGTTTGCCTTGAATTTCTGATCTTCTATGAGAACATTAATATCCCGATATAGAGTGCGAGTTTCTAAAATTCGATTTGCAGGAGTGGCTACTCTATATGGTTCTTCTAAGTTATCAGGTTTAGCTCCTAACCTTTTGGCAAATCTTTTAGTGAATGAATGCGTAGCACCACAATCAAATAACACATAGGCAGGTATATTATTGATCATAATGGTACCGGCTACGACATCATTTGAGTTGTTCGCCTCTTCTTGAGTGATAGCATAGACTCGAGCATTTGGCTTGTTCTCCCTAGTCTTGTTTGGAGGTGTTCCTCCTGCTGGTCCGTTCCTTGGATCTGGAAGAGGACATTGAGCAATGCGATGGTCCATCTTTCCACAACGGAAACAAGCTCCAGAATTCCTACGACATTCACCAGTGTGTGTGAATCCGCAAGTTTGGCATTTGACTCCTTCTTTGTTTGATTGAGAAGAAGTGGTTCCTTTCGATGGAGTACTGGTAAATTGGTTGCTCGAAAACTTAGGCCTCTTGAATTGCTGGCCCGATTGGTACTGGCTTGGCTGAGGACGTTTGAGTTTGTTCTCGCCTTCACGCCTCTTGATGTCATTCTCAGCCCTGATGGCGGCTCCCATCAATTCATCAAAACTATTGGGCTCGATAACGGCAAGGGCAGATTGAATACGGCTGTTCAATCCCTTCTTGAAGCGATGCATCTTCAAGGCCTCGTCTCCCATTATGGTTGGGGAGTAAGTTCCCAATGAGTGGAACTTGGATGAATACTCCACCACTGTCATGTTTGGTTCTTGAACCAAGCTTTCAAATTCTGACAGCTTTTGCACTCGAACTGCTGTCGGAAAGTACTGCCTCAGGAATGCCTCTCGGAACCTTTGCCAAGTGATAGGTTCCGTCTCTATCATAGCTGGTGAGACTCCTTCCCACCATTTGGCAGCTTTATCCACAAGGAAATGTGTAATCACCTCTACTCTGACCCTTTGGGGAACCTCAAGTAGTCGAAGATGGTTTTCTACCTCTTTCATCCAATTCTGTCCCACTTCTGGATCGGTGCTTCCATCGAAGTTAGGGACTCTTGCTCTTTGGAGAGCCTCATAGTGCTGCTTCGTTCCATTCTGAGCTGGAGGTGGTGGCGGTGGTTGATTAGCATTTGGGTTGACAAACCCTTGCAGCGTAGTTGCCACGATCGTGGCTATGGCAATCAAATCGGCCTGACTGAGGCCAACTGCTGGTGGTGGTTGAGGTGGTTGTTGTTGTTGTGCTTCCTCATCGTTGCTGTTATTGTTGCGGTTGCCGTAACGAGGATTGCGATTGTTTCTAACTAGTCTTCCGTCCATTTCCTACAGTTATGAAAGTTCTAAGATTGATGGCAGAATAGAGACTAAACAAAAGAAACACAATGTTTATGTAATTGCCCGAGAATTAAATATGAAACCAATTGATCGAAAGAGATTTTATTGATTTCCCAAGAAATTGCAATTACAACGAAATATCGAAATTGTTAACAAGAAGATAAATGGAACAAGTGTTATTATAAAGAAAACAACTACTGATAAACTAATCTGCTACTTCTCCTAATCCCAAATCCATAAGATCCTCTCCAACTTCTTCTACCTCTTCTGGTTCTTCTTCAGGTTCATCTTGGTTGGCTATTACTGTTTGTAGATGTTCAATATGACCATGCAGAACTGCATTCTGGTCGCTAAGAACTTCAACAGTACTCTGCAACTCATGAATTTGAGCATCGGTCTGCTCACTATACTGATTATGCTGGTGCACAAGTTGGTGATTCTGATCCTTGAGTATTTGGATCTTGTCAACAAGTGTATCACGTAGCTCGATGAACTCTGCCACAGTCTCTTGGGATATTTCAAACTCCTCTTGAATCTTCCTATTCCTCTCTTCTGCTTCATGCACATAGTGAGCATAACGTTGAACATCACCCTCTAAGTGCTCTGCTCGACGCTCTAACTCATCTTTGTCCAACTTTAAACAGTAGTTATTCCCCTTGAGCTTTTCTAGTTTCCTTTCTAAGCTCTTAATGTAGCTACTTTGGTCCGCCATATCCTACATCCAAAAGCATAAGGGTAAAGGTTCAGAAATGATCTCAAGAATATAGGTCGAGTTATAGACAAATACTGGAATGAATAGAGTCAGTAAGCCTATAACATTCAATAGCAGAAAAATAGCTCAAAAATTTTCGGTCTCAGAATGGCGTGAAAAATTTACTAAAAATCGTTCACATCAAGAATATGAATGGTACCAAGTTTGGTGCAAAAATACTAAGCCATTTGGAAATGAAAATTCCTCAAAGTTTCGAAAAGTTGGAAAATTTTACGGAAATGATGATATTACTATCTAAACGATGGATTTTGGGCTTCGTCGGTGGTGCTAGAACGAAGAATGGTTCTAGGTTAGGTTCTCCTCGTCGAGAGCTTTCCAACGCCTACTTTTAATGGTAAAAATTCCTCCTGGATCAAAAGTTATGGCCGTTTGAAGTTTGCGCGAAAAACACCTCAACTTCTATGCCATTTGCAAGGTCTACTGCATTCCCTTGCTGTAATACACTTGCTACTGCAATTCTGATGCTACTGCATTCAGTCTGCTGCTTTTCCAGCATTGTCTGCTGCTTTCCGAGTCTACTGACCCAGTCTTCTGCATTCAGATCTACTGGTTTCCTTCTACTGGTTCTGGTTTCAGACTACTGGTCTTATCCTACTGTTTTTTGTCTACTGGTTTTGGCCTACTGATTATTTTTTTTTTTTTTAAAACTCGTTTCAGTAGTCTATTACAGTAGCTTATTTTCAGTTGTCTATTTTAGTAACCTTCAGAACTTATTCTCAGAAGTCTATAAGAACTTATTATTTCTAGTTCCTTCTCCCCAGATTATGAAACCCGGTTCTGCTCTGATACCACTTCAATGTCATGCCCCGGGACGGGGGTTAGTTGACACCGGCGTTGCTCTCAAATATTCATTCGAAAACAACAAGCCTCAGAAGTACAGAATTTCAGAAACCCGTCTTTTATTCATAATAATCATTGTCTGTTACAACTCAATGACAAATGTTTTACAGCGGAAATGTAAAACCATAAAATTACATTGTCTGAACAGATGCAGCGGAAAATAAAACATAAATCAGAACTAAGAACAACGATCTTCATCACCAGCCCCAAAACTGACGTTGCTCATCTTCTTCTATCAACTCTTCCTCGTTCTTATCTAAGATGGGTTTGGTGGGTGAGTGATATGATTGTCACTCAGTAAGCAGGGGCGAGAATAACTCCCAGTTTTCGAAATCGTTTTCAACAGAAACACAAATACAATAATATACAGAGAACTCTTGTTTTCAGAACAGTAATCAGAATTCAAGAATTACAGAACAAAATTCAGAATTAGTATGCACTGAGCACGTTAGTGAATTTCATGGCTAAACTGATATCAGTCCCCTATATGTTCTCTCCTCTAAGGGGTGAGGCCAGAATCAGAATCAGAATCAGAATTCAGAAATGTTCAGAATATATATTCCTACCATTAGTTCACTAGGGAGTTTCAGTGCTTCAAAATCATATATCAGAAATCATACAGAAACTGAACTTTAAAACAGAATTATCAAACGGATTTCAAGATATTTACATATAAGCCCACTTACAGTAATTTGCTTAAAGTTTCGGTTGAAGTCTACTGGAATTTGGCTGTTCTCGCTACTGGATTTTGCTGCTTGACAAAGGCACTCTTTCTTAACTCGAAATTTAAGTGATAATCTCAAAGCTTGTGTAACTCATTTCAGAGACTTGAGGGTGTTATTTATAGGCCACAATCTGACTGTTACGTTTCCAATTAATGGCCATAATCTGACATTAACAGCCTTTATTCCATGTTAATGCTTCAGTTACAAGTCTGAGCTGAATCAGTAACTGACTGCTGCTTCTTTCTCGCTCTTCTGCTGCTGCTGATTTTTCGTTCTTCTTCTACTGCTGCTGCTGGAAAATACATGTCTGCTGGAAAAGTACCAGCTTCTGAATATTATCTTCTGCTGGAAATTTTGCATTGCTTACTGAAATGCTTTTGCTGGAAATTCGGGTTCTCACATACCCAACCACGACGAAGCAAATATACCAACAAAAAAATAAAGATTGTTGATGTAATGAAACCGAATCCTGCAACAGATAAATTTTAAACAAAAATAATTAGACCAAAACAAATCATATTCTTACAAACAAAATTGCCTGTATATTAAAATGTGATTCCTGATTAAAAATACAGCCCAGGGTCCGATATGTATAAGATGCCATCTAATGGAATTGCTACTGAAAGGAACTGAGTTGATCCTATTTCAGTTATTTAAAATAAAAGAAAACTTATGCATTACTTTATCCATAATTTTGAATCTATGAAGCAAAAATCAAAAGGAGAAATTTAGATTGTAAGATCAGGATTTGATGGCTTACAAAATATGTCAATGCCAAGTCTTTCATAAATAGGACTGAAGTAACCATCAACAAACTGAATAAACCACAATGTGACAAGAACTGAAACAGCGACTGGAAAGAGAACGACACTACAAGTTAAAATCATCAGAAAAACCAAGTACATGAAAACATGAGTAAGGGCTGAAAAAAGAGTTCTTAAAAATCAAATAATCCAAATACCATCCAGTCATAAACTTCTTCGAAACCCAACTCTGAAGAACAGCACAGCAAGCCTGACCAAACACTTAGGTAAGAGCCACATAATCTGGGGATAAAATTATTGGTTGCAGACAAATAAAGAGGGTTAAATCGCCCAAAAAAAGGATTTCCTAATAAAGGATCACTACTAGCATGAATCTGTGTTTGCAATCACTAAATGACCCTTGAAGTGCTATCAAACAAATCATGCGGGATCCAAGCATAATTAATTAACAGAGAAGCCTAGAACTATCAACCATAATGGAAGCTAGTTTCCCCTCATCTCCAAGGTTTAATGAAACGAACCGTACTTCTCATACTTAAAATTTGCGGAAAAATTAAAAATTTTCTTGAATGTAAAAAAATACTTTCAATGTCTGCCATAAAATATCTCAACCAAGTCCCCCATAAGACATGGTTGTTCAAAATAACTAAAATAAAAATTTGCTCACAAAAGGTTTGCTCAAAGTATTTCCATCAAAATATGAAATCAGAGTAATTTAACTTTTTCATAAAACTTAAACATGGCGGTCCTCGGGTTTAGCCTCCCGCTCAGTCCAAGCCTGCCCCTTGGTCACCACCTCATGTCTCCTCATCAACATACTCACCTGCATCGATCAAGTCTAGTGAGTCTAAAGACTCAACACGTATAAACTGGAATAACGAGTACTACATAATAAAATCACATCCAACTTTAAAATAGGACATACATAACTTGAACTTGAACTTGCGTATTAAAACTTGAACATACGTACATACATACTTCGACGTGCCATAACTTAAACTTTTCATAAACATGCTGCATACTTGAACATACTTGAACATACATAACTTCATCGTTTTGCGTAGAGGATGTTTCAAAACAAGTGACCCATACATAATAAACGTCTGATCAGACACACCACAGTACTGGGCTGACAGGGACGTATCCACTGTCGCATACATGAGATCCCCGTTCATAATTTAACGGGCTGGTTGGTCCCCGTTCATAATTTAACGCTTTCCAACCACGATCTAACCCGTTCATAATTTAACGGGGCGGAGAGGTCCTCGGCCACGTTCACCGACTTCCAAACCCATTCATAATTTGGTCACAAGTCAATTAGCATACCTCAAAAACTTAAACATATTTTCTTTGCACGTCAAACATATTTACTTGGCGTTGAGGGATTCGTTGGGCTTCGATCGGGGCCGTTGCTGCACATACTGATCATGGATTGACATGCTTAACTTGCATACTTAGACGTAGGTAAATCATGCTCACTTACGAGTTCATTAAATTCTTAGGACGTTCTACAATTCCCCATGACTCGACTTTGTAAATCATTGTACTATCCCATGACTTCTAACCTCAAAGCATAATAAATTATCCTTCCCCAAAAATGAAGGACACGGATCCCGTACCTACATCCGTGTAGGCTCTGGACATTGACACCGAAGGAAAACAAAGGCACGGACCCCGTGTCAGGGTCCGTGTAGGTACTGTAAAAGGACTACTCGGGAAGGGAAGGGGCACGGACCCCGTGTATGGGTCCGGAACCAGGTCCGTGTACCTACTGTAAAGACGCACCAAGGGAAAACAAAGACACGGACCCCGTGCTCGGGTCCGTGTGGGGGTCCGTCTGCACACTGAACGAAGAAACCTGCGAGAAAACTTATGCACATGCCTACACACCCAAATTGACAATTGAACACTATGATCCAACACCTTAAGGACACCATAACATTGCATAAAACTTATATAAACACTTCAAAATACGACGTCCACCATACTACCCAATACAACGCTAATTAGCAATTGACATCAATCGAGTTCCTACGACTTAAACTAATTCAAACGCCTAACGACGTCTAACAAAACCTTGAAAGATACAAAAAACCTCAATACTAACATACTCATACGCAGCAACGATCGCCCGTCGGTTTCCAACGAAGCCTGCAACACTGAAACTTCAAAAATCCAATGATACCAAACTTTTCTTAAAATTTCAGTTTGAGCAGTCACACGAAAAATATCATAACTCTCTCATTTTTCGTCCAAAAATCTCGTACTTTATATCAAATCGAAGGTATCGAAAAGTTCTACGTTTTTGCCGTTTAAAGTTTTCTCAAAATATGAACAGAAAAATCGCAGTATTTGAAAAGACAGCAAAAACGAGTTTTAGATCTAAAATTTTACCCTCGAAATTGATCCGATCTATAATCCGCTCAAACTACTAACATGATACATAACTTTTACGCATAAAAATCAACGCAACGCATAATATGACTTGATCGACACAGCAAGAACAGAATATACGTGCCTTTTGATGATAAACTTTACCGAAACGGCGATACCGATGCGGGAACGGAGCGAGGCTTGATCCGGGACGAACGTGGCTCGATTTTCTTGAAATAAACTCCACAAAATATTGCTGGAAATTATAAAAGGGGTAGGCGGCTGCTGTAGGGAGGGAGGCCCTAGGTTTTCTATTCTCAAAAATATAAAACTAGAATGAATTTTGATAGTGTGTGTGTGTTACGGCTTTGTGTGTGTGAAAAAGGTGTAAGTGTGTGTGGGTGTGAGGTTAACGTGAGTTAGTGGTGAAGTTAGGGAAAATAATTTGCTTAATCATGAATTAACCACTAATTTAAATTAAATCAAACACTAACTCACTCAATTTCCTTAATTGAAATAAAACACACACTAATTTTAAAAGTTCTAAACTCCTAAATTACTAAATACATAAATAAGACTTTTAAAATATTAAAAACTTAATACTTATTTAAAATGCCCCATTCTTAACTTAAAATAAAATACCACACTTCAAATTACTGAAAATCGTCACCGGTCTTATCCTCGATCCCGCCTCGAATAATCGCCTGAACATAAAGCTCAAGAAAAACGTTTAAACATGAATCAACTAAATATATTATAATTTGAAATAATGCAAATTCATAAATCATGAATTAAAACTCAATTTAATGAAATAAACATGCATTAAAACCATTTAGAAAAACGCATAAGGAATTTAATAACTTGCACGCACGTGGTTAATGTAGATCTCAAATTTCGGTACGTTACAATCTATCCCCCTTAATTTGAATTTCGTCCCCGAAATTCGCTTATCCTTGATAATCCAAAATTTTAAGATTCTTAATTCTAGTATCCCAACGATCCACGCTACCGCTGCGCTACTCTGATATAAACTTAAGTCATAGTCTGTCCCTACGTCTCTTCAATCCCCCTTTAAATCACCTATCAAAACCTCGTTTGCGAGTCACAACTTAAAGAGCGACTTATGGTAACTTAGTTTACTTTACTACGACCTTGAATTCTGACTTTTCTCGTTGTTCCCAATATTAGAAATGGAGGTTCAAACTTATCGTATCTTACCTTCTTTATACTATACCTGTAATGTCAACGACCTATTACATTAGCATTTATGCAGTTCAACTTAAGAACTCTTAGCACCAAAGGTTACTGATCAACTTCTATCCTCGACAATACACTTAAAAGTTAAACCTTATCTTAACCCCATAATAATATTGGCCTACAATCCTTGAATTGAATTTTTACCTTACGATGCAAACTTACATAACTTAGCTATTTACGAGTACATCTCAAATATAAAATTGTTGCCAACCTTTAATTTCGAGTAACATAAATCCGTAAAACCCCAAAATATATAATATCGATCCTCTTCTTAAATAATAAAAACTTTCTAGCATCAATCATAAGCTTAAACTATTTTCTTCACGATTACAATATAGTTAAAGCCTAAGACACTTGAGCCTTCCTCATTGGAACGAATGTTCCACTTAGACGTATCCCCAATACTCAATTAATTCTAGCGTATAAAACTTAATAAATTTCCTTTATTAATAATGGACTAACTCTAATGAATCAACTCCACTTATAACCCATAGAATTTTAGAATCCCCATATCAAGCTTGTAGATTTCTTACTCAATAAAAATCTTAATATTCATTTATTGATAACTTATGTTGAACACCAATAATTCCCTTTGTTTATTTCACCCAAAAATTCCGTATGAGCAAATATCCCATAAATTTGAAATTCAACCTTACGTAGTCCAAATAGTTTTGGATAACATAATTCCAACACACATATTCACTTACTCCCAAGTTTCTTCATAATTTACAAAAATTTCCCAAGACAAGGTGTCTACCTCAATGCTTACATGCGTCGTCTATCAAATAACCTAATCATCAACCATACCCAACCTTCTAGAAAAAATCAAATTCCAACAAAGGTACAAGCTTAACTGTTACAATCATGACTAAAACTTATGACACATCAACTTAAGTTCCCAAAAAAAAAAATTCGCTAACTCAATGTCTATTCTTATAACTTAGCTAACCGATCGAATTTACCTCAAATTGTTATCACCCTGAATTTTAAATTGCCGCAACATTAATTCACTAGCGCTTAACTTTTCGAGCCCAATGTCGATTCATCTTACAATCCCTTTGATTACCATTTCTTATAATATTATAACCCCGATACTTTAAGGTTCTAATGATCCCTTCGAGCTTAAATCATCGAAAATACCTATCATTTAAACCATTCAACTCTCACTTACTACTAAACTAGTCCCCCAAATTCCTTAAAATTGTAGCATTAATTCATTATTTCCTCAAAATTATCCAGTTTGTCCTAAATTTCGGAAATTCCACATTTACCCATAAGTTGTTGGCGT
Organism: Primulina eburnea; assembly: GCF_022965805.1. Taxonomy (NCBI): domain Eukaryota; kingdom Viridiplantae; phylum Streptophyta; class Magnoliopsida; order Lamiales; family Gesneriaceae; genus Primulina; species Primulina eburnea. The sequence goes on along the minus strand of NC_133107.1, from coordinate 23,123,631 downwards.
TCCTAATTCCATCTTATAGATTTCTCGTAACACAAAGTTCAATAATTTTAGGCTTATTAAACCCAAAATCAATTCCATAACCTCGAAAAGCTACTGATCTTACTCCAGTGTTCCTTAAAAGTTCGAACTAAATCCTCAAAAATTTCGAAATTTGCAATTTGGTCCTTAAAGTTCCCACAATTTATATTTTTGACCCTACAACTCTTTGAAATTTGCATCTTCGTACCCATAAATTTTTCGACTTAACCTCATTAACCTTAAAATTCTTTGCACTCAAAATTAAATCCCCAAAATTTGGTAAATTTGAAAATAATCCCTTAGAGTATTGCTTTACACTTAGGTCCTTAAAATTCTCAATTCATGAAATTCAATCCTTAAATATATCTAGATAGAACATACACTTTAAATAAATTCTTCGTCTTATACTTACAAAGATCGTCGTAGTCTTCGAATCATTAATCCTTACATAAAATCTTCAAAAATTAATTAAGCTAGCAACCACGAACCATTTGTAATTTCTTAGAAAATCTACAAGTCCCAAAAGCATTCGTAATTGTCAAATTTAACTTATGACTCACTAGTCTAACATCAGTACTACTATCCAAAAATTAATATAGAAAAAATCATTTACAACTTTTTCTAACGCCCAAAAGCAAAATTCTTACTCATGTCCAATTCCACCACACCAGCGTGCAAGAAAATTAAATAGTTTTTCATTTCATGTCGTAACATGCATAAAAATTTTAAAGATCCATTCTCAACTCATAACGACATGCAAACCCGTACTCCAAAACGTATGTCATATAAACATACAGGTGATAGAATTAAAACATGCACATACCGAAATCATGACTTCATGCTTACTACTTAAAAGACTTTAAAACTGTAAAACTTACAGACTTGAGGTGTGAATTCGAGAGCTTCTTGCGACTGGCAGTAGGCATAACCCTTTACAAGAACACCGCTCTGATACCAACTGAAACGAACCGTACTTCTCATACTTAAAATTTGCGAAAAAATTAAAAATTTTCTTGAATGTAAAAAAATACTTTCAATGTCTGCCATAAAATATCTCAACCAAGTCCCCCATAAGACATGGTTGTTCAAAATAACTAAAATAAAAATTTGCTCACAAAAGGTTTGCTCAAAGTATTTCCATCAAAATATGAAATCAGAGTAATTTAACTTTTTCATAAAACTTAAACATGGCGGTCCTCGGGTTTAGCCTCCCGCTCAGTCCAAGCCTGCCCCTTGGTCACCACCTCATGTCTCCTCATCAACATACTCACCTGCATCGATCAAGTCTAGTGAGTCTAAAGACTCAACACGTATAAACTGGAATAACGAGTACTACATAATAAAATCACATTCAACTTTAAAATAGGACATACATAACTTGAACTTGAACTTGCGTATTAAAACTTGAACATACGTACATACATACTTCGACGTGCCATAACTTAAACTTTTCATAAACATGCTGCATACTTGAACATACTTGAACATACATAACTTCATCGTTTTGCGTAGAGGATGTTTCAAAACAAGTGACCCATACATAATAAACGCCTGATCAGACACACCACAGTACTGGGCTGACAGGGACGTATCCACTGTCGCATACATGAGATCCCCGTTCATAATTTAACGGGCTGGTTGGTCCCCGTTCATAATTTAACGCTTTCCAACCACGATCTAACCCGTTCATAATTTAACGGGGCGGAGAGGTCCTCGGCCACGTTCACCGACTTCCAAACCCATTCATAATTTGGTCACAAGTCAATTAGCATACCTCAAAAACTTAAACATATTTTCTTTGCACGTCAAACATATTTACTTGGCGTTGAGGGATTCGTTGGGCTTCGATCGGGGCCGTTGCTGCACATACTGATCATGGATTGACATGCTTAACTTGCATACTTAGACGTAGGTAAATCATGCTCACTTACGAGTTCATTAAATTCTTAGGACGTTCTACAATTCCCCATGACTCGACTTTGTAAATCATTGTACTATCCCATGACGTCTAACCTCAAAGCATAATAAATTATCCTTCCCCAAAAATGAAGGACACGGATCCCGTACCTACATCCGTGTAGGGGTCCGTGTAGGCTCTGGACATTGACACCGAAGGAAAACAAAGGCACGGACCCCGTGTCAGGGTCCGTGTAGGTACTGTAAAAGGACTACTCGGGAAGGGAAGGGGCACGGACCCCGTGTATGGGTCCGGAACCAGGTCCGTGTACCTACTGTAAAGACGCACCAAGGGAAAACAAAGACACGGACCCCGTGCTCGGGTCCGTGTGGGGGTCCGTCTGCACACTGAACGAAGAAACCTGCGAGAAAACTTATGCACATGCCTACACACCCAAATTGACAATTGAACACTATGATCCAACACCTTAAGGACACCATAACATTGCATAAAACTTATATAAACACTTCAAGATACGACGTCCACCATACTACCCAATATAACGCTAATTAGCAATTGACATCAATCGAGTTCCTACGACTTAAACTAATTCAAACGCCTAACGACGTCTAACAAAACCTTGAAAGATACAACAAACCTCAATACTAACATACTCATACGCAGCAACGATCGCCCGTCGGTTTCCAACGAAGCCTGCAACACTGAAACTTCAAAAATCCAATGATACCAAACTTTTCTTAAAATTTCAGTTTGAGCAGTCACACGAAAAATATCATAACTCTCTCATTTTTCGTCCAAAAATCTCGTACTTTATATCAAATCGAAGGTATCGAAAAGTTCTACGTTTTTGCCGTTTAAAGTTTTCTCAAAATATGAACAGAAAAATCGCAGTATTTGAAAAGACAGCAAAAACGAGTTTTAGATCTAAAATTTTACCCTCGAAATTGATCCGATCTATAATCCGCTCAAACTACTAACATGATACATAACTTTTACGCATAAAAATCAACGCAACGCATAATATGACTTGATCGACACAGCAAGAACAGAATATACGTGCCTTTTGATGATAAACTTTACCGAAACGGCGATACCGATGCGGGAACGGAGCGAGGCTTGATCCGGGACGAACGTGGCTCGATTTTCTTGAAATAAACTCCACAAAATATTGCTGGAAATTATAAAGGGGGTAGGCGGCTGCTGTAGGGAGGGAGGCCCTAGGTTTTCTATTCTCAAAAATATAAAACTAGAATGAATTTTGATAGTGTGTGTGTGTTACGGCTTTGTGTGTGTGAAAAAGGTGTAAGTGTGTGTGGGTGTGAGGTTAACGTGAGTTAGTGGTGAAGTTAGGGAAAATAATTTGCTTAATCATGAATTAACCACTAATTTAAATTAAATCAAACACTAACTCACTCAATTTCCTTAATTGAAATAAAACACACACTAATTTTAAAAGTTCTAAACTCCTAAATTACTAAATACATAAATAAGACTTTTAAAATATTAAAAACTTAATACTTATTTAAAATGCCCCATTCTTAACTTAAAATAAAATACCACACTTCAAATTACTGAAAATCGTCACCGGTCTTATCCTCGATCCCGCCTCGAATAATCGCCTGAACATAAAGCTCAAGAAAAACGTTTAAACATGAATCAACTAAATATATTATAATTTGAAATAATGCAAATTCATAAATCATGAATTAAAACTCAATTTAATGAAATAAACATGCATTAAAACCATTTAGAAAAACGCATAAGGAATTTAATAACTTGCACGCACGTGGTTAATGTAGATCTCAAATTTCGGTACGTTACAATCTATCCCCCTTAATTTGAATTTTTTCCCCGAAATTCGCTTATCCTTGATAATCCAAAATTTTAAGATTCTTAATTCTAGTATCCCAACGTTCCACGCTACCGCTGCGCTACTCTGATATAAACTTAAGTCATAGTCTGTCCCTACGTCTCTTCAATCCCCCTTTAAATCACCTATCAAAACCTCGTTTGCGAGTCACAACTTAAAGAGCGACTTATGGTAACTTAGTTTACTTTACTACGACCTTGAATTCTGACTTTTCTCGTTGTTCCCAATATTAGAAATGGAGGTTCAAACTTATCGTATCTTACCTTCTTTATACTATACCTGTAATGTCAACGACCTATTACATTAGCATTTATGCAGTTCAACTTAAGAACTCTTAGCACCAAAGGTTACTGATCAACTTCTATCCTCGACAATACACTTAAAAGTTAAACCTTATCTTAACCCCATAATAATATTGGCCTACAATCCTTGAATTGAATTTTTACCTTACGATGCAAACTTACATAACTTAGCTATTTACGAGTACATCTCAAATATAAAATTGTTGCCAACCTTTAATTTCGAGTAACATAAATCCGTAAAACCCCAAAATATATAATATCGATCCTCTTCTTAAATAATAAAAACTTTCTAGCATCAATCATAAGCTTAAACTATTTTCTTCACGATTACAATATAGTTAAAGCCTAAGACACTTGAGCCTTCCTCATTGGAACGAATGTTCCACTTAGACGTATCCCCAATACTCAATTAATTCTAGCGTATAAAACTTAATAAATTTCCTTTATTAATAATGGACTAACTCTAATGAATCAACTCCACTTATAACCCATAGAATTTTAGAATCCCCATATCAAGCTTGTAGATTTCTTACTCAATAAAAATCTTAATATTCATTTATTGATAACTTATGTTGAACACCAATAATTCCCTTTGTTTATTTCACCCAAAAATTCCGTATGAGCAAATATCCCATAAATTTGAAATTCAACCTTACGTAGTCCAAATAGTTTTGGATAACATAATTCCAACACACATATTCACTTACTCCCAAGTTTCTTCATAATTTACAAAAATTTCCCAAGACAAGGTGTCTACCTCAATGCTTACATGCGTCGTCTATCAAATAACCTAATCATCAACCATACCCAACCTTCTAGAAAAAATCAAATTCCAACAAAGGTACAAGCTTAACTGTTACAATCATGACTAAAACTTATGACACATCAACTTAAGTTCCCAAAAAAAAAAATTCGCTAACTCAATGTCTATTCTTATAACTTAGCTAACCGATCGAATTTACCTCAAATTGTTATCACCCTGAATTTTAAATTGCCGCAACATTAATTCACTAGCGCTTAACTTTTCGAGCCCAATGTCGATTCATCTTACAATCCCTTTGATTACCATTTCTTATAATATTATAACCCCGATACTTTAAGGTTCTAATGATCCCTTCGAGCTTAAATCATCGAAAATACCTATCATTTAAACCATTCAACTCTCACTTACTACTAAACTAGTCCCCCAAATTCCTTAAAATTGTAGCATTAATTCATTATTTCCTCAAAATTATCCAGTTTGTCCTAAATTTCGGAAATTCCACATTTACCCATAAGTTGTTGGCGTTCCTAATTCCATCTTATAGATTTCTCGTAACACAAAGTTCAATAATTTTAGGCTTATTAAACCCAAAATCAATTCCATAACCTCGAAAAGCTACTGATCTTACTCCAGTGTTCCTTAAAAGTTCGAACTAAATCCTCAAAAATTTCGAAATTTGCAATTTGGTCCGTAAAGTTCCCACAATTTATATTTTTGACCCTACAACTCTTTGAAATTTGCATCTTCGTACCCATAAATTTTTCGACTTAACCTCATTAACCTTAAAATTCTTTGCACTCAAAATTAAATCCCCAAAATTTGGTAAATTTGAAAATAATCCCTTAGAGTATTGCTTTACACTTAGGTCCTTAAAATTCTCAATTCATGAAATTCAATCCTTAAATATATCTAGATAGAACATACACTTTAAATAAATTCTTCGTCTTATACTTACAAAGATCGTCGTAGTCTTCGAATCATTAATCCTTACATGAAATCTTCAAAAATTAATTAAGCTAGCAACCACGAACCATTTGTAATTTCTTAGAAAATCTACAAGTCCCAAAAGCATTCGTAATTGTCAAATTTAACTTATGACTCACTAGTCTAACATCAGTACTACTATCCAAAAATTAATATAGAAAAAATCATTTACAACTTTTTCTAACGCCCAAAAGCAAAATTCTTACTCATGTCCAATTCCACCACACCAGCGTGCAAGAAAATTAAATAGTTTTTCATTTCATGTCGTAACATGCATAAAAATTTTAAAGATCCATTCTCAACTCATAACGACATGCAAACCCGTACTCCAAAACGTATGTCATATAAACATACAGGTGATAGAATTAAAACATGCACATACCGAAATCATGACTTCATGCTTACTACTTAAAAGACTTTAAAACTGTAAAACTTACAGACTTGAGGTGTGAATTCGAGAGCTTCTTGCGACTGGCAGTAGGCATAACCCTTTACAAGAACACCGCTCTGATACCAACTGAAACGAACCGTACTTCTCATACTTAAAATTTGCGAAAAAATTAAAAATTTTCTTGAATGTAAAAAAATACTTTCAATGTCTGCCATAAAATATCTCAACCAAGTCCCCCATAAGACATGGTTGTTCAAAATAACTAAAATAAAAATTTGCTCACAAAAGGTTTGCTCAAAGTATTTCCATCAAAATATGAAATCAGAGTAATTTAACTTTTTCATAAAACTTAAACATGGCGGTCCTCGGGTTTAGCCTCCCGCTCAGTCCAAGCCTGCCCCTTGGTCACCACCTCATGTCTCCTCATCAACATACTCACCTGCATCGATCAAGTCTAGTGAGTCTAAAGACTCAACACGTATAAACTGGAATAACGAGTACTACATAATAAAATCACATTCAACTTTAAAATAGGACATACATAACTTGAACTTGAACTTGCGTATTAAAACTTGAACATACGTACATACATACTTCGACGTGCCATAACTTAAACTTTTCATAAACATGCTGCATACTTGAACATACTTGAACATACATAACTTCATCGTTTTGCGTAGAGGATGTTTCAAAACAAGTGACCCATACATAATAAACGCCTGATCAGACACACCACAGTACTGGGCTGACAGGGACGTATCCACTGTCGCATACATGAGATCCCCGTTCATAATTTAACGGGCTGGTTGGTCCCCGTTCATAATTTAACGCTTTCCAACCACGATCTAACCCGTTCATAATTTAACGGGGCGGAGAGGTCCTCGGCCACGTTCACCGACTTCCAAACCCATTCATAATTTGGTCACAAGTCAATTAGCATACCTCAAAAACTTAAACATATTTTCTTTGCACGTCAAACATATTTACTTGGCGTTGAGGGATTCGTTGGGCTTCGATCGGGGCCGTTGCTGCACATACTGATCATGGATTGACATGCTTAACTTGCATACTTAGACGTAGGTAAATCATGCTCACTTACGAGTTCATTAAATTCTTAGGACGTTCTACAATTCCCCATGACTCGACTTTGTAAATCATTGTACTATCCCATGACGTCTAACCTCAAAGCATAATAAATTATCCTTCCCCAAAAATGAAGGACACGGATCCCGTACCTACATCCGTGTAGGGGTCCGTGTAGGCTCTGGACATTGACACCGAAGGAAAACAAAGGCACGGACCCCGTGTCAGGGTCCGTGTAGGTACTGTAAAAGGACTACTCGGGAAGGGAAGGGGCACGGACCCCGTGTATGGGTCCGGAACCAGGTCCGTGTACCTACTGTAAAGACGCACCAAGGGAAAACAAAGACACGGACCCCGTGCTCGGGTCCGTGTGGGGGTCCGTCTGCACACTGAACGAAGAAACCTGCGAGAAAACTTATGCACATGCCTACACACCCAAATTGACAATTGAACACTATGATCCAACACCTTAAGGAAACCATAACATTGCATAAAACTTATATAAACACTTCAAGATACGACGTCCACCATACTACCCAATACAACGCTAATTAGCAATTGACATCAATCGAGTTCCTACGACTTAAACTAATTCAAACGCCTAACGACGTCTAACAAAACCTTGAAAGATACAACAAACCTCAATACTAACATACTCATACGCAGCAACGATCGCCCGTCGGTTTCCAACGAAGCCTGCAACACTGAAACTTCAAAAATCCAATGATACCAAACTTTTCTTAAAATTTCAGTTTGAGCAGTCACACGAAAAATATCATAACTCTCTCATTTTTCGTCCAAAAATCTCGTACTTTATATCAAATCGAAGGTATCGAAAAGTTCTACGTTTTTGCCGTTTAAAGTTTTCTCAAAATATGAACAGAAAAATCGCAGTATTTGAAAAGACAGCAAAAACGAGTTTTAGATCTAAAATTTTACCCTCGAAATTGATCCGATCTATAATCCGCTCAAACTACTAACATGATACATAACTTTTACGCATAAAAATCAACGCAACGCATAATATGACTTGATCGACACAGCAAGAACAGAATATACGTGCCTTTTGATGATAAACTTTACCGAAACGGCGATACCGATGCGGGAACGGAGCGAGGCTTGATCCGGGACGAACGTGGCTCGATTTTCTTGAAATAAACTCCACAAAATATTGCTGGAAATTATAAAGGGGGTAGGCGGCTGCTGTAGGGAGGGAGGCCCTAGGTTTTCTATTCTCAAAAATATAAAACTAGAATGAATTTTGATAGTGTGTGTGTGTTACGGCTTTGTGTGTGTGAAAAAGGTGTAAGTGTGTGTGGGTGTGAGGTTAACGTGAGTTAGTGGTGAAGTTAGGGAAAATAATTTGCTTAATCATGAATTAACCACTAATTTAAATTAAATCAAACACTAACTCACTCAATTTCCTTAATTGAAATTAAACACACACTAATTTTAAAAGTTCTAAACTCCTAAATTACTAAATACATAAATAAGACTTTTAAAATATTAAAAACTTAATACTTATTTAAAATGCCCCATTCTTAACTTAAAATAAAATACCACACTTCAAATTACTGAAAATCGTCACCGGTCTTATCCTCGATCCCGCCTCGAATAATCGCCTGAACATAAATCTCAAGAAAAACGTTTAAACATGAATCAACTAAACATATTATAATTTGAAATAATGCAAATTCATAAATCATGAATTAAAACTCAATTTAATGAAATAAACATGCATTAAAACCATTTAGAAAAACGCATAAGAAATTTAATAACTTGCACGCACGTGGTTAATGTGGATCTCAAATTTCGGGACGTTACATTTAAGGTCCACCATTGAGTTAGAAACTGAAGCCTTGCACTCTTGCTGTCATCGTCAGGCTCACAAAAAAAATATTTCCCTAATATTTCAGATATAATCGTACTTTATCTTCGTGAATTAACGCATGTTCCGTGGGAAACAATGTATTTTTCTCAGAATATTTTTATAGATTGAGAGGGTTTATGAGATTTTTATGCGTAAGCAGGGTTCGCCAGAACGGCCGAATAACGGCCGGAACGGGTGGAACGGAACGGGAACGGTGGCCACCGTTCCAAAGTTTCAGGCCAAATCGTTTGTTGTATTGTAGCGGCGTTATGTGGCGTTTTATCGGCCGCATAACGGGAAAGTGGAACGGAATCGGCGGAACAGAACGCAAGTTGCGACGGATTTGTTTAAAATCGTCGCTCCTAGCGACAGTTTTACCAAAACCGTCGCCGATCATCGGCGACGGTTTTACAAAAACCGTCGCTAAAATTCGTTCGAAGCCCCCCAATCTCGCGCCTTTGCGCGTGTTGGACAGGAAGTAGGGCGCATACTATAATCGTCGTAACGAAACACTATTACAAAATCAATCATCCCATTCTAATGATATTTCGTCATCTCAATCTAATCAATATCCCTATGGAGAATCACGTCAATATCCAAATGTTCGAAATCAATTTAATCTACGAGATAGTGATGAAGAATATAACAATGAGCTCGCTCCTCCGCGTCACTCTTCATGGTATTAGCTTTGGTATGTTATAATTTTTAGTGTGTATTTTCTTATTGTGCTATTATTGTAAAATAGTTTTGTATTGATCTATTAATTTGTAATAACTTGATATATTTTATTTTTTAGTATGATGTCATTTATATTTACATTTTTTTATCAATTTTTTGAATTTATTAATTTTTTATACACACGTTCCGCAACATAACATTGGAACTGGAACGGTCGTTGCCGTTCCAAGCACCGCAACCGTTCCGGCGAACCATGTGCGTAAGAAGTATCAAAGCGCACATCTTTGATCAGAAACTTAAGGCAATTCATTTCATTCAAAGACAGGCTACAAGCAAACACAACTAGCCGTATCCTGAATTACTCTATGTTAACCGTTACCATATCAGCATTTGTCATCAGTTAAACCAATACCTAAGCATATGGTGAAAACAAAGGAGATCCGCCGTCTATACAACACGTGTTAATTCCCTTAATCATTACTCAACTCAGCTAATACAGCCAATAATTCAGTTGACAATTTAAAAATGGTATGCCAAGAATCTGAGCGTAAACCCATCATCATATATTCTCAAAATTCCCCAAAATCTATAAATCTAATTACTCAGAGACAGAAAATCACAAAACAAGTTGACAGAAATAAGAATAAGGCATGAAAAGCGCACACCTTTCGAGTGGAGGAATTGTTAGTGTGGGGACCCGGACGCTAATCATCTTCTTAATCATCTTTGGGATTTAATTATCAATTAAGATAAAACAGGGTCTAAAAATTTTTCTTTTAAATTATAAGTGCGGAAGGTAATGGCATCTAATAATATACATATCTGTATAAAACTACATTTCAGTATAAAGGTACAACACTGTACAACCTAAATCTAAGATTCCAATACTAATTTCAAGTATTAAAATCAAATCTACAGTAAGTCCGGAATCACCACTCTAAACTCGTCTTCTCTCATCATCTTCTGACCTCGATCTTGTCCCACCTGTTGTCATGCACACATACAAAACAAGACAACAGCCGGATAACTCCGGTGAGAGTAAATCCCAGTATAAAACATGGTAAGCATGTATATAAACAATCTAAATCATAAAACATACTCTCATGAACATATTCAAAGCAATAGATTTCATAAAATATGAAATCAAATCAAAATAAGCATGCAACTCAAATCAGATAAATATGCAATTTAAATCAAATAATATAAACATTCTATCATAACTGAAAGCAATAAACATGGGTTTCATAGTCTATGAAACCACATCTATAAACACATGTAGTTCTAGTCCAATCATGTCTAGACTCGACTCAACTATAACTCTAGGGATCCCGGTGTGAATAAGACGTCAATGGCTGTCACCTACCCTCCCACTCGGGGTGACTGTACGTCTTATTCCTAGACTTCGGTCTGAGCTGTATCGAATAATCTACAATAGGACGGTGTCTGCTCCTATGTAACGATACACCGAACGTCTAGAAGTTTGACTGTTTCTGTCAAACTTTCCTATCTCAAATGCAATGAATAACAATCTGTAAACAAAGCATAATCATATCATAAAATAAACAACAATAATTCTAGTACGTGATTTTATTGGGAAACTCAAATGGGATCTATTTGAGTTGTGTCTTCCCGAATATCACATGAATTATACCTTTGTCGTCCCGGTCTGACGAAGACGAAGTCTCGAAGTCGAATCTGTCCATAACAAATCTGAAATGACAATATCGAATACGCTGTATCAGTGAATAACTCAATACACAATCTGTTCTGATCAATACTCAAATCAGTACATAATCTGATCAATATCTGAACAAAATACAATCTGATTCATATCATTGACATCACAATATAATCAAAATCATATCTGAATCTGATCAATCTAAATCAACTGATGTTTCGACAGCATAATAATACAATCTGAATAACCCCGTCAATCTGAACATCACAAATATAATATTGGAACTCATAATCTGTGTCAATACAATTAATATTCTGAATACTAACACAATCTGATATAAACTCTCAGTCAATATCTTTCAGAAATCATAACAATTATAGAAACAGTCTGTTCTTTAATCTGGCTTCAATTCTACAAAGTCTACGGTAGCAGAAACACCATATCTGAATCATATTCAATTCTGACAATATCATAAATTCAAATCGTGTCTAAACTTAACAAAACTTACGTCCAGTTGTAGCCTGTGTTGATAGGAACACAGTACTGAAGTCGGATTTAAAATCGAACGGACGGATTTAGCACGATCAAGATTGAAAAATATACAGAAGCTAAGATTTTCCCGGAAGCTTTTCTCGATTCCCCTTTCTTCATTCTGAGGAGAAATCGTTTGTCTCTTATATATATATATATATATATATATATATATATATATATATATATATATATATATATATATATACTTTGCATGCATGTGAAGCAACGTGGCCTCCTCTCAAATTTTTGCCCAATTCTCTCAAAATTACGAAAATGCCATTGCCATCCAATAATTACGAAAATGCCATTGCCATCCAATAATTTAAATCAAGTATTTTATTTTCAGGGTCTCACAAAATGATAACATCTCGGCCTTACAATTTACGGTGCACATGCGCGAGGACTTCTCCTTACATCTCATATCAAATCTTCTTGCGGCTTTCCCGGTCCAATCTGGTCCGTCTATAATCATATCAATTATCACCAATAGATTATAATAATCATCGTCAAATCATTTCGGATTACCTGATAAATTTCTCGGGCCTTACATTTCTCCCCGTCTTAGAGCTGAGTTCGTCCTCGAACTCATAACAATCAATTCAGAGATAGCAGAAGAAATGCATAACAGAGTTTAAACCAAAACTCAAATATCTGATTCCAGTCTGGAATAAGAATTCACTAAGTATCATGTCATAATACTTCTTCAATCCTTCTGACAGAATCAATCTCGCATTACTGGCTATACAACATCCGTATAAACCAATCTACAGCTCATCACATATCAGTACCATCAGCTGTTATCAAATCTGTTTATCTCAAACAAAGGCATATACAATCTTTAGCTTCAAATACTAATCGTCATCATCCGACATTGGTTTCTTAAATCTGTCCATTCTGAACTGTCTTAATGGCTATTGTCATACAGTAATTTATACAGTGACAATAGGTCATAACAACTAGTGCTAACATCCAGCACTAAAGCTGTATAGTGCTAACATCCAGCACTAAAGATGTACCGAAATCTTCTAATATCTCGCTAATACATTCTGACGGTCTGTCAATCTGTAAAACCATTTAAGAGAGAGCTCGTGATATACTCTGTCACCCATACAAAATCAATCAAATCACAATCTGATATAATCTACTGTGGCATTCTGATCTTTCTGACCACTTCTCTGACACCGATCTGTGTCATTTGGTCATGTTTGTACATGATCTTGTACAAACTAATATAATATAGATTGACTAATCTATCAATCACAATCATATTCTATCATGATTTGGAGAAATTGGCGGTAATTTCATTACGAAAGCCATAGAAATGTACTCCCACCTCTATTTAGAACTATACAATTCTGTAATAAATCTTCTGATTTCTATCTTTCTGTCTTTTCTGTTAGCGATTCAGTCATATCAGTACAATTTCTGCCAACATTTCAACATAAATTCTGCTAATATTTCAATACAATTCCTGTCATAACTGATCTCATCTGTCTATATCACAACTATCTGTTCGAATATCATACATTCTTAATCATCAAACTGAAAACTGAATCCACTACGGTGCATTTCTGACCCTATCTGTGATTTCAGACTTGGACTATTCGGTATAACAAATCAGTTAATAACATAAATGAAAGAAAATATACCTATCTAGTATTCGGCTCTGACTATCGATATCAAATTCTGTTGTACAATTCTGACACATTCTGATATCACAAGATAATCAATCTCATACAAAACACATAATCACATATCCGTTATTCGGCTCTGATTATAAAAATCTAGTTCTGAACATTATGCTCACATTCCTGAATTACTGTAACTCTTGAATTCAACTTTGATTCGGTGGAAACTGTATATACTCCCTCTAGTTCACACTAATCTGTAGCATATACGGATTCAAAACAACAGTAATATCAAATCAGAAATGAAATAGCAATATCCTATACAGATCTAGTGAGTTCAGTGAACTCATAACACAAGGATTTCTGATAAATATCTTCATGTCATTCTGATCAACTGATATATCTTATCTGCAAATAAAATATGCTCCCCAAAACAATATAAGATGTCTCCAATACTGATTTAGAACAATAACAATATTCAGCAGATATAAAGCAATAATCGAATAAGATAATCTGCCCAATCCGACACAATAAATTTCTGACATTTCTGATATTTCTGAAATTTCTTATCTTCTGACATCGGTATCATTCTCAATCATTGATCCCAATTTCATCTGTGTGAAGGTCAATCTGTATACTAATTTCAGATATCACTTACTCTGAATACAATCTTTTTCAAGCGGAATTCTTATCTGAATAGTTTCTGTATACAATAATTCTAATTCTCATAATATTCACTACAATCTTCAAATATTCAATTCAATCAATCAGATGCTGCAAATATATCAAAATCTCATAGATACTATGAGCATAACATCATCATAACATTTCTGAATATACTGAAACATACCAAAGGGGAACACTAAATCAGATGTAACTCCTGGTCAGTATTTTGCTACTGATCTTTCTTCATTCTGTATCATTCTGTACATTCAATGTCATTCTATGCTGAATTCTAAAATAACGATCAATATCTGATCTGAATTCACTTCTGAAATCTATCTTTCTGATATAAATTAAATCTAACATCTTATCTAGGAAAACATTCGCCAACTCATATATCACTGGCAAATCTGCCAATGCTAGGCTCGATTTCAGTAGGTCTACTGAATACATAGGGATGCAATCTGCTCCTTTCTGTATTAATCGAGTCATATACAATACATATATCAAAGGAATTCTAAATCTAGAATCCTTATCGTGGTATCTCCACTGATCAGTCATCTCTGGTCTGACTCTTACCATTTCTGGAAAAATTCTACAATATGTCTGTACTTGTTCAGCATATACATATCAATAAAGCGTTCAAATCAGAAAACACAAGTACATCATAATCTATCTCTATTTCATTCTCATCTTACTGTAGTATACAATATATGCAGAAATCTCTGATATCAATATTTCCTCCACAAGTAAGGACATCAATACTACAGTACATACAAACCCAACAGATACAACATATCTCCATGCAACTCAGTCAAAGATATTCTTAACAAATGCATTAGTATATATCAATACATATGCAATAGAATCATAAAGAATAGTACCTGTTGTGAATTCTGGATCTGTGTTTTCAATTGAACTCTGTTCCCTACAATCTTCGGGAACGCTTCTGGGGACAGACTTTAGCAAAGTGTCCCGGCTGTCCACAAATATTGAATCTACCAGTCACTCCCTGGCTGTGGGGACCCGGACGCTAATCATATTCTTAATCATCATTGGGACTAATTAATCAATTATAAAACAGGGTCTAAAAATTTTTCTTTTAAAATTGCGGAACGTAGTGAAATAAAACATATATACATCTCAGTATATAAAATACAAATCCTGTATTACATGACATTTATTCAAACTATAGTTCAACAACTAATGTCAAGTATTCAAACCCTATCTCAGATCAAAGTCCGTAGTCTCCACTCTAACTCGATCTCTCCTCATCTCCTCGACCCTGAACCTGTCCCACCTGTTGTCAAGTACACATACAGACAAGACAACAGCCGGATAAACCGGTGAGAATAACTCCCAGTATAAATCAATGAAACATGCAATCATATAACAAATATAAAGCATGTAATCAGGTATCAACAATATGTAACAATCTGAAACATAATCACTAACACACTGTCAACAATACTCGTAGCTACAAAATTCAGACTAGACTCAATCCTAGTCTAGGGATCCCGGTTCCAAACGTCGGTCTGCATATATCGACTAACAATAATAAAAAAGACTCCAGTTCAATCCACGCCGATATAGTATCGATTAACAGTAATAGAAAAGACTCCAGTTCTATCCACACCGATACAGTATCGATTAACAGTAATAGACGAAACCCTGATTCTATTCACATTGATATATTATCGATTACCAGTAATAGAGCAAGCCCTGATTCTATTCACATTGATATGATATCGATTACCAGTAATAGAACAAAGTCCGATTCTATCCACATCGATATAACATCGATTAACAGTAATAGAAGGAACGATGAATCTATCCACATCGATATAATATCAATCAACAGTAATAGAAAAAGCTATACATCTATCCACATCGATATAATATCAACCAACAGTAATAGAAGAAGCTATCAGTCTACCCACATCGATAATCAATCATCCAGTGACAGTCTTTGGCACCATCGCCAATACACCATCTTATGACATCGTGCAATGTGCCCGTGGCGATCCCACCACTAACGGCACTTCTGTCATAAGATTACTCTTCTAATACCTGTAATCTATAACTCAAGAAAACAAGTATAACAATCAATCAATGCAAATATCAATGCAATAAAGTAAAGTATGTGATTTAGGGAAACCCAAGTCTAAACCGACTCAAGTCCATCTCCCAATACCACATTGACTTATACCTTTGTCTTCATGATCTGACGAAGACGAAGACTCCATTTCACGTCTGTCCATGCCAACCTGAATTCACAATATCGAATAGACTGTGTCAATATACAGCTCAGTTCAAAGCCTGTTCTGATTAATATCGAATCAAGACACAATCCAATTCATATCGACAATATCACGATATAATCACAATCAATACTGAGTCTGATCAATATCAATTCATTGATGTTTCGACGGTATGACAATACAATTTCAGTAACCCCGTCAATCCCAACATCACAGATATAATACCAGAGCTCATAATCAATATCGATACTAGTCGTAATCTCAATAACAATACATATCTGATATGAATTCTCAGTCACATCGACTCCGAAAATCATAACAATTACATAAACGGTCCGTTTCTCAATCTGACTTCACTTTTATGATGTCTAGCATGACAAGAACATCATATATGAATCCTATTCAATTCTGACAATAGTCTAATTTCAAAACATGTCAAAACGTAGCAAAACTTACGTCCAGTTGTAGTCTACGTTGATAGGAACTCGGTACTGAAGTCGGATTTAAAATCTAACAGGCGGATCGCTCGAAAATCACGATTATAATCCTCGAAGAAAACTTGAAACTCTCTGCCCTCGATTCTTCCTTTTTACTTCTAAATTCGGTTGTTTGTATATATATATATATATATATATATATATATATATATATACACGTTGCACTATATAAGGCAAGTGGCATCCTTTTGTTTTGCATGCCTCGCGCTCGGGCGGTTAATTTTTACCGCTCGGGCGCGGCATCTTCTGTCTGAATGCTCGGCGTATCACACTTTGGCCATCGAGCGGTTAAAAACTACCGCCCGGGCGCAACACATTCTGCCCGAACATTTTCCTTGCTATCCACTGGCGCTCGAGCGGTCATAAACTACCGCTCGGGCGCCACTCTTTCTGCCCAAGTTTTCCGAATTTCACATGTAGTCTCCTTTTCGTGTCACTATTAATCCTCTCATAATCATATCACATTATATATCAATAATTATAGATTACTAGGATTAAATTTCCGGGCATTACATTTCTCCCCCTCTAAGATATGATTTCGTCCCCGAAATCACAAACACTCAACTCGTGTTATACAGATAATCAGATCATATATCAAATCAGATACTGGAAGGAGATGTACAGAACTGCAATAAGCTCATATCAACAACATCATTCGTGATAATTCAATCTCAAAACAATGGCTACACAACATCCGTGTATACCAATCAATCAACTCATAACAATCAATATCCTTATCTGTTAATCCCAGTCAAAGACATACTCAATCTTCGGCCTCAAATACCAACAGTCATCGTCCGACGTTAGTATATTTAGTTTATTAATTCTGAGCTATCCTCGATTTCTTCTAAATCAGTTTCTTCTTCTTTTTTTTTATCAGATTTCTGTTCCCATTAATTCCAATCTCAGGCATCACTGCACTATCATTCCTATAAGAAGGAAAATAGCAGTTTTCACTGTACAATACTTCAACTCAAGCTATTTCGATACTCGTTTAGTAGCTATTATCGTACAATAATTCAAAAATGACAATGAATCATGTCAACTAGGGCTATAATCCAGCACTACATTTCCTGGATATCCTCCAGTATCAGGATAGTTCACTCCGACTATCCGTCAATCTATACATCATAGATAAAAATCATGCCATAGACTCAGCCACAAGTATAAAATCAAACGAAAATCACAGTCTGATAAAATCAACTCTGGCATTCAATACAATCTGACTCCCGTTTCTGACATACCTCTCAGTCGTCTGGTCATATTTGTACGTCATCCTGTACAATATAACTTATGCAGATTTGAACAATCGTTCAATCATAACCACTATCTTGGAAAGATTGTAGTAGTGTCATCACACAATCCATAGAAATGTATTCCCATTTCTATTTAAAAAAATTGACAATCAAGATAATCAATCTCTTGGTTTCCCTCTTTCTGTCTTCAATTGTTGGCAATTCCCATATTTCAATACATATTCTGCCACCACTGATCGCATTTGTTTATATCAAAACCATACTTTCAAATTTCATACCTGTTCTGTTACGGAAAAGAATACTGAATCGATCACTGTGCACTTCTGACCCTTTCTGTCATTCCAGATTCGGAATATTCGGCACAAACAAGATATATATATATAACAGTAATACCTACCTGATGCTCTGATCGACGCTCAGATTCGGTTGCACTGTATATAATCACAATAATATATCACAATCGGTATCATATACGGATTCCTAATAATATTAATATCGGCTCCGATTTGAGTATAAATCAATATCTGATAATGCTGACTAACTGATCACATATTCAAATCGTTTAGATCAACTGCTATATCTTCTTCGAATGTAATGTCCCGCAAACAATATCATCTGTCTCAATACTGTTCAGAACAATAACAATTCGCAAGCAATTTCAAAACAACACTCGGATATAATAACCTACCAAACTCCAGCAAATATAACTATCTGATATTGCTGTTGTTTCAGTCAGTAATCACTGTCCTCAACTATCTTTATATCCAAACCATTTTGTATACAATAATCTGAACTCCCAGATTATTCCATACAAGATATTCAATTCAATCAATCTTATATCACGAGTATATCAACGCATCATAGATACACGGTATAAAATCATCAGAATACCTCTGAATACAGGATTCATCAACCCATAACAGAACTAAGATATCTCATAGAGAAATACATATTCAGATATAACTCTAACTCTCAAGTCATAAATCATCAAACTGCTATCTCAATTCTTTTAATTCATTCAGTATTATTCTATACATAATTCTAAAATAACACCAGTACCTGGTATAGAATCAAGGCTGTAATCCATTTCCCTGATACAAAGCAAATCTAAAATCTAAATCTGCGAGACTATAGCAAATCTCCTGCTATCGACAAATCAGCTCCTGATATGCTCAATTTCAGTAATCAACTGAATATATAAGGAATTACTCCATTCCTTTCGATAATCATCAATGTTGGAACATTTCATGTTCGTAATCTTGATTTTGATGTTAACAAAACTTGTTATTGTGTTTCTAACATATTTACTCAAGTGTGAAGTTGCAAACACAAGAAGCAAGCTGAAACTGAATTCTGCACAAACTGAATTTCTGGCAAGCTTCTGTATTTTGATGATATCTCTCAGCTGGATGATCCAAACGACAATCCGCTAACTGGACTGATCAGAAAACTCAATTTGGAACAAGTCGTATTTCACGTCAGTTGGGCAAAATCGAATGTTATCAAGGGCTAACGGATCGCTGAATTGACGAACTGACTGCACGAAAACAGCAATCAGTTGGGTTTGAGCAGCTGCGGTATTTTGGTCATATCTCTCAGCTCGGTTATCGAAACGAAGCGATTCAGTATGCGTTGGAAAGATAAGACAAAGATCTACAAATCATTCTTATAAGTCAAAGTCTGAATCGAAGCTTACGATGCTGATAAATGACAATGAAGCTACTGGTTCTGCACAAACTGAAATCAGCTAGACTGATTTCAGCACACCAGCTGAAACTGAACCAGCTGCTGACCAGTTGACCAACCAACTGAACCAGACCAGCTGAAATGAACCAGTTGAACTGAACCAGACCAGTTGAACCAGTCCAACTGAACCAGTTGAACTGAACCAGACCAACTGAACCAGTTGAACTGATTGACCAGTTGAGTTGACCAGAGTTGACCAGTCGGGAAATTTTCCAGCAAGACGAATTTGACCGTTGCACTTCCTGAAACAGTACAGAAACATTCCCAACGGTCATATTCTTGTGTCTAACGTATATATCAGTGTTGGAGCTTATAAATACAACATCTTGAAGATCAAACAATAGCTTTGGAAGTGGATTCAAAGCATGGGCACTTAGTATGAATATATCAGCTAGTTGAGAGCACAAGCCCTTGTGTGAGGAAACATTTGAGATGTACACTGTAACTGATAAATTCCTCACACACAATCACTCACACATATACAGAGAGTTTGAGCTGAAAAGTTTAGTTGAGTGAGTCTTTACACAAAGACGTAAAACATTGTGTTTGTAGTCTTTGCATATGAGACATTAAACAATATGCTGATTGTGAGGTGCTGCCTACAATCTTGAGTGCTAGGAGTTCAGTTTTAGGCAGTGGGTAAGTCCTAGCTGAATGGGTTTGTACAATGAGTTGTATAAATCAAAGTCTTCTAGTGGATCCTTCCCAAGGGGAAGAAGGGGTGACGTAGGAGTGTTTGAAATCTCCGAACATCCATAAACAAATTCGTGTCTATTTATTTATTGCATTTTACTTATGATTTCCATAGTTTTAAAGATGCATTGTTGAAGCATTTTATGTGTTCTTCAAATACCAAAATATTGTACACCAAGTGTTTGATAAAATGCTTCAACTGAATATTTTAACTCATTCAACGTGCATATATTTTAAATGGTTTACAAAATATTTATTCGGTTTCTACGAAGGATTATTTCGAGTATTTTCCGCTTGGTTTGAACACCAAACTCGATTTAATTCATCGGTGTTCAATATTTCAAGAACCGAGCTATTGTAGCTCAACGATTACCCCCCCTAATCAATCCTATCAATCAAGTTATATAGTACGGATATCAAGGAATTCAAAATCGAGAATTCTTACCGTACATTATTTATTCTTTGGCCATTTAAGGTCAAAATCTTACCATCTCCTGGCAAGAATCTATACTCACTCTGTACTTGTTATTATATATCAATAATATAGTTAAAATCAAGCAACACAAGTACAACATCATCTAATTCCATCTCATTCTCATTTTACTGCAGTATATGATATTTACAGAATTCACTGATAACAATCTTTTCCTCCAAAAGATTAAAGCAAAACTCAATACTGCAGTATACACAGACCCAACAGGTACCACATATATCAATGTTGTTCATACAAAATCATGTATATAATGTATGAATACTTCACAATACCTTTTCAACATAATCATAAAAGAACAGTTACCTGTTACAATCTTATCAAGTCTGTCCTGGGTCTGTCTCCTGGTCTTTACAACCAGATGGTTCTGCTCCATAAGATCTCCGGAAGCTTTTCTGTGGACACACTCTAGCAAAATGTCCTTGCTGTTTACAAATGCGGCAGTTGCCAAACACTCCTCGGCACTGTTCTGTGGAATGTCTTCCCCCGCAATTTCTGCAATAGATGCCAGTATAACTCGGACTAGAACCGCTAGAGCTAGATGAACCGCTCCCAAATTTTTTTTTAATTGCTTCTTTTGAACTTTCAACATCTCTTTCTTTCCTCCACTACCGCTGCCCATCTTGATTCTGGAAGGCAGTTGTTGTGGTATCGGTGTTGGAAGAACATATGAAGCTTCTTTTTGTCTCATTAGAACGGTTTCTGCTCTTCTGGCTCGATTCAGAGTATCAGCAAAATTACTCGTTTGTTTCACAGTTACCAAGGTACGTATTTCCGGATTCAAGCCTTTGATAAATTGATCAGCTACAGCTGTATCATTTCTAGCCACTTGCGGACCAAACTGTAACAAGGTGAAGAAATGGGCCAAATATTCATCGATCTTCAATGGACCCTGCCTCAAATTTGCAAATTCTGCTCTTTTATCCTCTCGATATGATAAAGGTACAAACCTTTGATAAAATTCAACCTTGAAAAGTTTCCACGTAATCATGAAACCACGCTGTACTATGGCTTCCCGGTTTACCAGCCACCAACTTCTAACGACTTCCCGTAGTTGATTCCCAACCAGTTTAATTCTGCACTCGTCTGTGAATCCCAGAAATTCAAACAACATTTCGATCTCCTCCAGCCAAGTCTCACAATCAGCTGGTGTCTCAACATCCCTCAAAATCGGTGGTTGAAATGACTGAAATCTTATCATCTGTGTTTCCATCAGAGTTTCCGACACATCCATCTGATCATACGATGTACTACCCTGTTCTGAAATTCTTCTAGGAGGAATATCTGATAATCACAGGTATTAGTAATAACAGGAGACAAGTCCGTCTCAATCCCAATCCTGATCAGCTTACCTCTGATCAAGAATTGGTTCTGACCCCGTTTCATATAATACATATTACCAAATCATCTCCGATATCCAGGTAACATGTAGTTTAATACACAGTAACAACATACTGAAATCTTAGCAGATACAATGTTATTTCAACATTATATGCATTTCTATGCCATATAAATCCAGGCAACAAAACATAATATCATGCTAGCATACATATGCCATATAAATCCAGGCAACAAAACATAATATCATGCTAGCATACATATAAATCATCAGTATATGAAATCACATGCTAGCAATCACATGCAGGGAAAGAAAACTCAATCTACCCCGCTCACTAAGTTTTATCTCAGTGCTAAGGAACCAACAATTCAAGGACCTACAGCTCTGATACCACCTGTTGTGGGGACCCGGACGCTAATCATATTCTTAATCATCATTGGGACTAATTAATCAATTATAAAACAGGGTCTAAAAATTTTTCTTTTAAAATTGCGGAACGCAGTGAAATAAAACATATATACATCTCAGTATATAAAATACAAATCCTGTATTACAAGACATTTATTCAAACTATAGTTCAACAACTAATGTCAAGTATTCAAACCCTATCTCAGATCAAAGTCCGTAGTCTCCACTCTAACTCGATCTCTCCTCATCTCCTCGACCCTGAACCTGTCCCACCTGTTGTCAAGTACACATACAGACAAGACAACAGCCGGATAAACCGGTGAGAATAACTCCCAGTATAAATCAATGAAACATGCAATCATATAACAAATATAAAGCATGTAATCAGGTATCAACAATATGTAACAATCTGAAACATAATCACTAACACACTGTCAACAATACTCGTAGCTACAAAATTCAGACTAGACTCAATCCTAGTCTAGGGATCCCGGTTCCAGACGTCGGTCTGCATATATCGACTAACAGTAATAGAAAAGACTCCAGTTCTATCCACGCCGATATAGTATCGATTAACAGTAATAGAAAAGACTCCAGTTCTATCCACACCGATACAGTATCGATTAACAGTAATAGACGAAACCCTGATTCTATTCACATTGATATAATATCGATTACCAGTAATAGAGCAAGCCCTGATTCTATTCACATTGATATGATATCGATTACCAGTAATAGAACAAAGTCCGATTCTATCCACATCGATATAACATCGATTAACAGTAATAGAAGGAACGATGAATCTATCCACATCGATATAATATCAATCAACAGTAATAGAAAAAGCTATACATCTATCCACATCGATATAATATCAACCAACAGTAATAGAAGAAGCTATTAGTCTACCCACATCGATAATCAATCATCCAGTGACAGTCTTTGGCACCATCGCCAATACACCATCTTATGACATCGTGCAATGTGCCCGTGGCGATCCCACCACTAACGACACTTATGTCATAAGATTACTCTTCTAATACCTGTAATCTATAACTCAAGAAAACAAGTATAACAATCTATCAATGCAAATATCAATGCAATAAAGTAAAGTATGTGATTTAGGGAAACCCAAGTCTAAACCGACTCAAGTCCATCTCCCAATACCACATTGACTTATACCTTTGTCTTCATGATCTGACGAAGACGAAGACTCCATTTCACGTCTGTCCATGTCAATCTGAATTCACAATATCGAATAGACTGTGTCAATATACAGCTCAGTTCAAAGCCTGTTCTGATTAATATCGAATCAAGACACAATCCAATTCATATCGACAATATCACGATATAATCACAATCAATACTGAGTCTGATCAATATCAATTCATTGATGTTTCGACGGTATGACAATACAATTTCAGTAACCCCGTCAATCCCAACATCACAGATATAATACCAGAGCTCATAATCAATATCGATACTAGTCGTAATCTCAATAACAATACATATCTGATATGAATTCTCAGTCACATCGACTCCGAAAATCATAACAATTACATAAACGGTCCGTTTCTCAATCTGACTTCACTTCTATGATGTCTAGCATGACAAGAACATCATATATGAATCCTATTCAATTCTGACAATAGTCTAATTTCAAAACATGTCAAAACGTAGCAAAACTTACGTCCAGTTGTAGTCTACGTTGTTAGGAACTCGGTACTGAAGTCGGATTTAAAATCTAACAGGCGGATCGCTCGAAAATCACGATTATAATCCTCGAAGAAAACTTGAAACTCTCTGCCCTCGATTCTTCCTTTTTACTTCTAAATTCGGTTGTTTGTATATATATATATATATATACACATTGCACTAAATAAGGCAAGTGGCATCCTTTTGTTTTGCATGCCTCGCGCTCGGGCGGTTAATTTTTACCGCTCGGGCGCGACATCTTCTGTCTGAATGCTCGGCGTATCACACTTTGGCGCTCGGGCGGTTAAAAACTACCGCCCGGACGCCACACATTCTGCCCGAACATTTTCCTTGCTATCCATTGGCGCTCGAGCTGTCATAAACTACCGCTCGAGCGCCACTCTTTCTGCCCAAGATTTCCGAATTTCACATGTAGTCTCCTTTTCGTGTCCCGATTAATCCTCTCATAATCATATCACATTATATATCAATAATTATAGATTACTAGGATTAAATTTCCGGGCATTACACTGGCATTGCTCGGTGGGATGTCTTCCTCCGCAACTCCTGCAATACATTCAAGTATGGCTTGGACCAGAAACGCTGGAGCTAGATGAACCACTTCCTAGTTTCTTGAATGGCTTCTTCCGAGCTTTCAGCAAATCTTGCTTTCCACTCGTACTGCCTCGATCAAATCGGAGAGGGGATTGCTGTGTCTGGGGTTGTTTCACACACAACCTCCCTAGCTGTCTAATCAGACTCGCCTCAGCTCTCTTCGCTCTACTCAGGATGTCAGCAAAATGGTAAGGTCGCTGCAGATTCATAAATGCAACTACCTCCGAATTCAACCCTCTGATGAACTGATTTACTATAGCTTCATCATTCCCAGCTATCTGAGGAGCAAAATGCAGTAGAGTAGAGAATTTGGCGATATATTCATCAATATTCAACTGACCTTGGCTCAAATTCTCAAACTCTGCTTTCTTGTCCTCTCTGTACGAAGCTGAGAAAAATCTTCGATAAAATTCAGTTCTGAATATTTCCCAAGTGATCACAGCACCGCGTTGTGCTAATACTCCTTTGATTGTAATCCACCAATTTCTTGCAGTCTCTCGTAACTGGTGAAATACCAATTTAACTTTCTGTTCCTCTGTACAATCCAATAAATCAAATAGTATTTCTATGTCATCAAC
This sequence comes from Primulina eburnea, assembly GCF_022965805.1. Lineage (NCBI taxonomy): Eukaryota > Viridiplantae > Streptophyta > Magnoliopsida > Lamiales > Gesneriaceae > Primulina > Primulina eburnea. The sequence goes on along the minus strand of NC_133107.1, from coordinate 23,097,673 downwards.
CCAGTTCTGACAATCTTCAGATGTCTCCGTCCCACTCAGAATCGGCGGCTGTAATAACTGAAGTTCTGCCAACTTTACTTCCATCTGAGTTTCTGATACATCTATCTGTTCAGACGAAGTACTGCCCTTTTCTGAAATTCTCCGAGGCGGCATATCTGAATATCAAACAAATTAATATACAATCTATATATTCTGTCTCAGCCCTCCTCTGATCATATACCTCTGATTCAGACTCGGTTCTGATCCAGGCTCAGTACTTACATGTTGTAATCAACTCAGATGACAAACAACATGTAATAGGGAAAACACTAAATCATGCTAGCACACACAATGTAAGTCAACATTGAAATAATCCTCATGCTAGCAATCACATGCAAGGAAAAAAATTCAATCTACCCCGCTCATTCTCTTCTATCTCAATCTAAAGGATCTATCAACTCTGACTATCTCAGCCTAAAGGATCTATCGCTCTGATACCACCTGTTGTGGGGACCCGGACGCTAATCATCTTCTTAATCATCTTTGGGATTTAATTATCAATTAAGATAAAACAGGGTCTAAAAATTTTTCTTTTAAATTATAAGTGCGGAAGGTAATGACATCTAATAATATACATATCTGTATAAAACTACATTTCAGTATAATGGTACAACACTGTACAACCTAAATCTAAGATTCAAATACTAATTTCAAGTATTAAAATCAAATCTACAGTAAGTCCGGAATCACCACTCTAAACTCGTCTTCTCTCATCATCTTCTGACCCCGATCTTGTCCCACCTGTTGTCATGCACACATACAAAACAAGACAACAGCCGGATAACTCCGGTGAGAGTAAATCCCAGTATAAAACATGGTAAGCATGTATATAAACAATCTAAATCATAAAACATGCTCTCATGAACATATTCAAAGCAATAGATTTCATAAAATATGAAATCAAATCAAAATAAGCATGCAACTCAAATCAGATAAATATGCAATTTAAATCAAATCATATAAACATGCTATCATAACTGAAAGCAATAAACATGGGTTTCATAGTCTATGAAACCACATCTATAAACACATGTAGTTCTAGTCAAATCATGTCTAGACTCGACTCAACTATAACTCTAGGGATCCCGGTGTGAATAAGACGTCAATGGCTGTCACCTACCCTCCCACTCGGGGTGACTGTACGTCTTATTCCTAGACTTCGGTCTGAGCTGTATCGAATAATCTACAATAGGACGGTGTCTGCTCCTATGTAACGATACACCGAACGTCTAGAAGTTTGACTGTTTCTGTCAAACTTTCCTATCTCAAATGCAATGAATAACAATCTGTAAACAAAGCATAATCATATCATAAAATAAACAACAATAATTCTAGTATGTGATTTTATTGGGAAACTCAAATGGGATCTATTTGAGTTGTGTCTTCCCGAATATCACATGAATTATACCTTTGTCGTCCCGGTCTGACGAAGACGAAGTCTCGAAGTCGAATCTGTCCATAACAAATCTGAAATGACAATATCGAATACGCTGTATCAGTGAATAACTCAATACACAATCTGTTCTGATCAATACTCAAATCAGTACATAATTTGATCAATATCTGAACAAAATCGATCTGATTCATATCATTGACATCACAATATAATCAAAATCATATCTGAATCTGATCAATCTAAATCAACTGATGTTTCGACGGCATAATAATACTATCTGAATAACCCCGTCAATCTGAACATCACAAATATAATACTGAAACTCATAATCTGTGTCAATACAATTCATATTCTGAATACTAACACAATCTGATATAAACTCTCAGTCAATATCTTTTAGAAATCATAACAATTACAGAAACAGTCTGTTTTTTAATCTGGCTTCAATTCTACAATGTCTACGGTAGCAGAAACACCATATCTGAATCATATTCAATTCTGACAATATCATAAATTCAAATCGTGTCTAAACTTAACAAAACTTACGTCCAGTTGTAGCCTGTGTTGATAGGAACACAGTACTGAAGTCGGATTTAAAATCGAATGGACGGATTTGGCACGATCAAGATTGAAAAATATACAGAAGCTAAGCTTTTCCCGGAAGCTTTTCTCGATTCCCCTTTCTTCATTCTGAGGAGAAATCGTTTGTCTATTATATATATATATATATATATATATATATATATATATATATATATATATATATACTTTGCATGCATGTGAAGCAACGTGGCCTCCTCTCAAATTTTTGCCCAATTCTCTCAAAATTACGAAAATGCCATTGCCATCCAATAATTACGAAAATGCCATTGCCATCCAATAATTTAAATCAAGTATTTTATTTTCAGGGTCTCACAAAAGGATAACATCTCGGCCTTACAATTTACGGTGCACATGCGCGAGGACTTCTCCTTACATCTCATATCAAATCTTCTTGCGGCTTTCCCGGTCCAATCTGTTCCGTCTATAATCATATCGATTATCACCAATAGATTATAATAATCATCGTCAAATCATTTCGGATTACCTGATAAATTTCTCGGGCCTTACAGTTAGGGTGGAGGGGATTTGACGAGATCGTCCTCGTCCTCGTTTTGACGCGTCGAATTCGTGAAGCTCGTCAATACTACAGTAGAATCCTTCTTCCGACTACTGCTACTCTCTTCCGCCATAAATTTTCTCCACTCCCGCACCCAAAAAAAACTCTGAGAATTTCAAAATTTCGGGAGGAGATTATCGTGGCGGCGATTGATTTTCGTTCATGTGGAAGATCGACACTGCGTCCTAGGTAAGTTACGGTCTATGCTAAACAATTCTCATTTAGCCACTCAACATTTATTTTAATAGCTTAGTAATAAATCATATTTATTGTGAATTAAATTAAAGTGATGTGGTTTAAATTATTTAATTACTACTCGGATCGAATTTTGGAAAATTAAATTAAAACAATTGAATTATTATTATGGAGAAGAATCTTCCCCACCAAATATAGTTGGGCTTGGTTATTTTGATTTATTTGGCCATAAAATAAAATTGCTCATGGAGTTTTATGATTTGTGTTTGTAAAATTATAATTTCATAAATATAAACATGAAAAAAATTTACAATATAATATATGACATCGTTTGACTCGAGAGATATGATTATAAAATGATATGAAACAGACCGGACATCGCGTACTAACTAGTGGAAGAGATTTCGAGATATGATATTATCTAGATTGTGCGAGCTTGAGGGTGATTGAAGGTGGAGTATTAATCAAATGCAAGTAATTGAAAGAGTTCAAGCAAGCACTTCTTGAATTAAGCTTGTAATACCCAAGATTTTATTTTGTTAATCTGAAATTATTGATTTATGAATTGTTGCGATTAGAAAGGCCGCGCTGAGACAAGAGTTGAGAAAGCATGTGTATTATGTGCGAGGACAAAGCACCTCGCGCATATGCGCGAGCAAGGCAGAAGACCTCGCGCATATGTGCGAGACAAGGCGCGCATATACGCGAGCATATAAAAAATCCAAGTGCCGAGACAGTTGGTCTCGTGCATATGCGCGGCGACAGGGCGTGCATATGCACGAGTAGTTGTAATGTAAAATGCCGAGACAGAGACTATCGCGCATATGCGTTGGTGATGGTCGCGCGTATGCGCTAGACGTGCTTCATAAGAGATGAGCCACATGTCTTTAGATATGCATGGTATATATAACAAATCTCTTCTTTCCTTCAGAATTCAGCGGCAAGGAAGAACGAAGAAACCTTAGAAATCTTCAAGCTTTGCATAATAGAAATTTGATTTTTGCAAAGATCCGTCCGTCCGATTTTCAATCCGACTTTAGTTCCGTGCTCCTCTCGTCAAGAGTTTCGAAAGGACGTAAGTTTTACTATTTTCTTATATGGTTTGAAAATCTGATATTGGAGAAATTATGATATGATTTATATTATGTGTTCCTGAGATTTTGGTAATCGTATAATCGAAACCGGATCAAAGAACGGATACCGTGTGTAATTGTTATCATTTTTCAGATTTGATTTGATTGAGATTATACAGATTTGGTATCAGACTGTGTTGTTGTTGATTATGAGTTATGACTGTATCTATTGATATTGAGTTGCCGGGATATATCGAGATTGTGATGTTATGCCGTCGAAATAGAACTAGATTGAGATTCTGGTATTGAATTGACTTGTATATTGATGTTGTACTTCTCGAATGTCATTCCGGATTGGTATTGAAGATTCAAAGATAGAACAAAGCCAAACCCCGAGAAAAGAAAGGTATAAATCAATGTTAACCGGGAGATACAACTCGAGTAAGAGATAACTTGAGTTTTCCAAAACCACATACTTATTTGTTATTGTTTTAATACATTTGTATTCCTTGAATGTATATGTTTATTCTATTATTTTATAGAAAAACAGAGAATAGAAGATAGATATCGAGAAAGAGTCTTTGGCAGAGGTGCCAAGGCACTTGACATTTGGTTTATATCGATGTGCGTAGGAGTATATCGAATCCTATTGTAGAGATTCGATATAATGTACCAACGTCCGAGAACCGGGATCCCTAGATAGGAGTCGAGTCAGAGATTAAGAGTTACCGAGTTTGATTTACAGTTTTATATCAATTTATGTTTCACAGATTGTGATACATGTTATTTGATAACTGTTTATGCTTTTTTATATGCTTTTATATGACATGCATGTATACATTGTTTATATTGGGAATTATATTCTCACCGGAGTTATCCGGCTGTTGTTGTGTTTGTATGTGTGCATGACAATAGGTGGGACATAATCAGGGTCGAAAAGAGGATGAGAGATCAAGATTAGAGTGGAGATCCGGACTTAGAAGTAGAATTTCTTTTCGACACTTGATATATAGTAGTTGAACCTTAGTTGCTATGATTTTATTTAAAACAAGTTTTGTACTTTTGATCAGGTTGTAGATATCGCACTTGATCTTGTAAATGAAATAAGATTGATTATCACATGTTGTAGTATATTGTACATTTGTGTATTTTTAAAAAAAAATTGAGCTATTTTATTTAATTGATTCATTTAATCCCAGAGATGATTAAGAAATGAGTTAGCATCCGGGTCCCCACAGCAGGTGGTATCAGAGCAGTAGGTTCCTTAGACTGACCTAGAAGAGAGTGAGCGGGGTAGATTGAGTTTTATTTCGTTGCTTTGGTGGTGCTAGCATGTTTTACTGCTTTAATACATGTTTACCTGATTATCTGATTGGATTGGAAACATGTATTATTTGAGAATGAATCAGAACCGATTCTTGATCAGAGGTAAGATGATCAGAGGAGGACTGAGACAGATTTGTCAGATTTAATTACTAATCATTTTGATAATCAGATATGTCTCCTCGAAGAATCCCAGAACAGTGTAGTACCTCAACTAATCCGATGGATGTTACAGTGACACCGATGGAAACACTGCTGAAGAGATTTCATTCTTTTAAATCGCCGACTCTGAAAGGAACTGAGACGTCTGTTGACTGTGAGAGTTGTCTTGATGACATTGAGATGTTTTTTGACTCCCTTGATTATACAGATGAGCGCAGAGTTAGATTGATTGGGCACTAATTGCATGATGTTGCTAAGAATTGGTGGCTTACAACCAAGAGAGCATTGGAGCATCGAGGTACGGTTATTACTTGGAGGATTTTTAAGACTGAATTTTATCAACGATTCTTCCCAGTATCGTACCAAAAAGAAAAAGGTGCAAAGTTTACCAACCTGAAACAGGTTAATCTGAACATTGAAGAATATGTGGCCAAATTCTCTACCTTGCTACGATTTGCTCCACACGTTTCCGAGAATGATGAAGTAGTGGCTGATCAGTTTATCAATGGGCTGAATCCTGAGATTTTTACACTAGTAAATACAGGGAGACAGAATAATTTTTCTGATGCTTTGAATAGAGCAAAAGGAGCGGAAGCGGGCATGATTAGGCAGAAAGGAGTTTCGTATATCGCTCTAGCACCAAAACAACAACCACTTTCTACTCAGTTCCATAAACCTCCTCCCAGATTTGATAGTGGGAGTAGTAGCAGTGGGAAGAAAGATCATTTGAAAGCCAGAGGGAGACAATTTAAGAAGTCTGGAAGCAGTTCATCTAGCTCCAGTGGTTCACGACAGAGCCAGAGTTATATCGGGGTCTATTGTAGAACATGTGGAGGAAGGCATCCCACAGAGCAATGCCAAGGAGTGTTTGGTAGTTGCAACATCTGCAGACAGCAGGGACACTTGGCCAGAGTTCGTCCACAGCGAGGTTCTCAACGATCCCAAGGAGCAGAATCATCTGGATCAGTGGCTCAGCATGATAGATGATCATCTGCTGTTCACTCGTTCCAGCCAGTACCTACTCAATCACAGCCGAGGCCAGGAGGAAGCCAGACTGTTAGCCAACCTTCGAGACAGCAGGCCAGAGTATTTGCATTGACTGAGGAACAGGTCCAGGAAGCACCTGATGATGTAGTTGTAGGTAACTGTTCTCTTTGCGGTTACCCTTCTTATGTATTGATTGATACGGGTGCATCCCATATTTTTATCTCTGAAAGATTTGCATTGCATGCTTTTCCTGTTGAGTCTTTATCTGTTGTAGTATCTGTCTTTTCACCTTTGGGGATAGGTCTTATATCAGTAGACATTGTATGCTATAATATTATGGCAATGAGATTGAGTTAGATTGTATTGTACTTGGATTGTCTGATTTTGACTGCATAATTGGTATCGATATGCTTACCAAGTACAGAGCTGCCATAGATTGTTTCCAAAAAATTGTAAGAAAAAGACCTGAAATGGCTGAAGAGTGGAAATTTTATGGTAAGGTTTTTAGATCGCGAAGCAGAGAGATTCCTTGTGTATTCAGTAATTGTACTTAAATCGAGCCCTTCGTTGGAAGATTTTCCAGTGGTATGCGAGTTTGCTACCGTCTTTCCAAATGAGATTCTGGGTTTGCCTCCAGTTCGAGAGATAGATTTCAGTATTGAGTTGTTACCAGTACTGTACCTATATCTAAAACTCCATACAGAATGGCACCGATTGAATTAAAAGAGTTGAAAGATCAGTTAGAAGATTTACTGACCAAGGGTTACATCAGACCGAGTGTTTCTCCTTGGGTTGCTCCAGTATTGTTTGTTAGAAAGAAAGACGGTTCAATGAGACTCTGCATTGACTATCGACAACTGAATAAGGCGACGATAAAGAATAAATATCCTTTGCCTAGAATTGATGATTTATTTGATCAGTTGCAGGGTTCTTCTGTTCATTCCAAGATTGATTTGAGATCTGGATATCATTAGCTGAGAGCCAGAGATTCTGATATATCCAAGACAGCTTTCAGAACCAGGTATAGCCACTATGAGTTTATAGTCATGCCGTTTGGTTTAACGAATGCTCCAGGTGTATTTATGGGTTTGATGAACCGTATATTTCAGAGTATCTTGATGACTTTGTGATTATTTTTTTTGATGATATTCTGATTTATTCAAAGAATTTGAATGATCATGCTGAACATTTGAGAATTGTATTGAATATTCTGAGGACTGAGAAACTGTATGCCAGATTATCGAAATGTGAGTTCTGGCTGAGACATGTTATATGTTTGGGGCACATTATATCTGGAGATGGTATTTCTGTCGATCCTAGAAAAGTTGAGGTCGTGATCAACTGGCCTAGACCGACATCAGTGCCAGAGATACGCAGTTTTATGGGTTTAGCAGGCTATTATCGACGATTCATTAAAGATTTTTTGAGTATTGCTAAGTCGATTACTCAGCTGACTCAGAAAATTACTCCTTTTGTTTGGTCAGAAGCATGTGAATCTATTTTTCTAGAATTGAAAAAGAGATTAACCAGTGCTCCGGTGTTGACTATTCCGTCAGGTATTGGTGATTTTGTTGTTTATTGTGATGTTTCTCACAGAGGATTAGGTTGTGTTCTAATGCAGCGAGGACATGTTATTGCTTATGCCTCGAGACAATTGAAGCCGCATGAGACTCGCTACCCGATTCATGATCTTGAATTGGCGGCCATTGTATTCGAATTGAAGATTTGCGACACTACATTTATGGTTAGAAATTTGAAATCTATTCTGATCACAAAAGCTTGAAATATTTATTTTCACAGTCAGAACTGAATATGAGGCAACGTAGATGGCTTGATTTATTGAAAGATTTTGATTGTGAAATCAAATATTATCCGGGGAAGTCAAATACAGCAGCTGATGTACTGAGTCGAAAGGTATGTTCTTTATCCTTATCGACGATTGGTGTTTCGAATTTGATTAAAGATTGTTGTCTTTCTGGATTAGTATTTGAAACAGATTGTAAACCTCTAAGACTCTATGCCATTCAAGTTGAACCAGAGCTGATTTTGAGAATTAAAGAAGCTCGAAAGTTTATCAGAATATCCAGAATTCGATTGCGATAGTCATATCAGGGCATCGATCAGAATATCAGGTTTGTGATTATGTGTTATATGTGAATAACCGGCTTGTTGTGCCAGATGTTCCAGATTTGAAACAACAGATTTTATCAGAAGCACACAATAGTTGATTCAGTATTCATCCTGGTGGCAAAAAGATGTATAATGATTTAAAGAAATAGTTTGGGTGGAAACAGATGAAATCAGATGTTGCAAAGTTTGTATCCAGATGTTTGAATTGCCAACAGGTGAAAGCAGAAATGAAGAAACCAGGATGTTTGTTGCATAGCTTATCTATTCCTGAATGGAAATGAGATAACATTTACATGGATTTTGTTATGAAGCTACCACATTCCTCCAGAGGTTGTGATGCGATTTGGGTCATTATTGACTGATTGACCAAATCAGCATGTTTTATTCCTTACAAGATGACTTACAGACATGACCGGATGGCAGAGATTTATGTCAGAGAAGTGGTCAGATTGCATGGAGTGCCAAAGTCTATTGTATCAGATTGTGATCGATTTACTTTGCATTTTTGGCACTGTTTGCAACAAGCTCTAGGTACGAAGTTACATCTGAGTACCGCATATCATCCTCAGACAGACGGACAGTCAGAACGGACTATCCAAAAATTGGAAGATATGCTGAGATTTGTAGTGCTAGATTTTGGCACTAGTTGGCAAGACTCTTTTCTACTTTGTGAATTTTCCTACAACAGCAGCTATGAGACGAGTATAGAGATGGCTCCGTTTGAAGCATTGTATGGCAAGAAGTGCAGATCCCCTCTTTATTGGGACGATGTATCTGAGGTACCTGAGATTGGACATGATATGATTCGAGATATGACAGAGAAATTGAAACTGATTCGTCAAATAATGAAGTCAGCTCAAGACAAACAAGCCAAATATGCCAATATTTGATGACAATCGTTGGTATTTGAGGCAGGAGACAGAGTATTTCTAAAATTTCTCCTTTCATAGGTTTTGTCAGATTTGGCAAGAAAGGAAAGTTGTCTCTGCGATATATTGGTCCGTATGAGATTCTGGAGAAGATATGTGATCGTGCCTATCGACTCGCTATTCCTCCGTCTCTTTCTGGAATACACGACGTCTTTCATGTGTCTATGCTGCGGAAATATCTTCTTGATGCTTCTCATATTCTTCAGCCAGATGAGGCAGAACTTGATGAACTCTGAGTTATTTTGAGACGCCGATTCAGATTCTCAATCATAAAGAAAAGCATCTCAGAACTAAGACTATTTCAGTGGAGTCGTCGTGGCATTGAAGAAGCTACTTGGGAGAATGAATCAGACATGAGACAGAAATTCCCAGAGTTGTTTCATTGATATGAGTTTCCTGTTTAGCTTCTGTTATACATTTCTTAATGTATTTGATTTGATTGCCTGTGATTTCGAGGACGAAATCGTATCTTAGAGGGCATAATTGTAATGCCCGAGATTTTATTTTGTTAATCTGAGATTAATGATTTATTAATTGTTGCGATTAGAAGGACCGCGCTGAGACAAGAGTTGAGAAAGCATGTGTATTATGTGCGAGGACAGAACACCTCGTGCATATGCGCGAGAAGAGGCGGGCATATGCGCGAGCAAGGCAGAAGACCTCGCGCATATGCGCGAGACAAAGCGCGCATATGCGCGAGCATATGAAAAATCCAAGTGCTGAGACAGTAGGTCTCGCGCATATGCGCAGGGACAGGGTGTGCATATGCGCGAGTAGTTATAATGTTAAATGCTGAGACAGAGAGTCTCGCGCATATGCGCTGGTGATGGTCGTGCATATGCGCGAGACGTGCTGCATAAGAGATGAGCCACATGTCTTTAGGCATGCATGGTATATATAACAAATCTCTTCGTTCCTTTAGAATTCAGCGGCAATGAAGAACGAAGAAACCTTAGAAATCTTCAAGCTTTGCATAATAGAAATTTGATTTTTGCAAAGATCCGTCCGTCCGATTTTCAATCCGAATTTAGTTTTGTGCTCCTCTTGTCAAGAGCTTCAAAAGGACGTAAGTTTTACTGCTTTCTTATATGGTTTGAAAATCTGATATTGGAGAATTCCTTATATGATTTATATTATGTGTTCCTGAGATTTTGGTAATCGTATAATCGAAACCGGATCGAAGAACGGATACCGTATGAAATTGTTATCATTTTTCAGATTTTATTTGATTGAGATTATAAAGATTTGGTATAATATTGTGGTGTTGTTGATTATGAGTTATGATTGTATCTGTTGATATTGAGTTGCCGGGATATATCGAGATTGCGATGTTATGCCGTCCAAATAGAACTAGATTGAGATTGTGGTATTGAATTGAGTTGTATATTGATGTTGTACTTCTCGAATGTCATTTCAGATTGGTATTGAAGATTTCAAAGACAGAACAAAGCCAAACCCCGAGAAAAGAAAGGTATAAATAAATGTTAACCGAGAGATACAACTCTAGTAAGAGATAACTTGAGTTTCCCAAAACCACATACTTATTTGTTATTGTTTTAATACCTTTGTATTCCTTGAATGTATATGCTTATTTTATTGATTTATAGAAAAACAGAGAATAGAAGATAGATATCGAGAAAGAGTCTTTGGCAGAGGTGCCAAGCCAGTGGCAGAGGTGCCAAGGCACTGGACATTTGGTTTATATCGATGTGCGTATGAGTATATCGACTTCTATTGTAGAGATTCGATATAATGTACCAACGTCCGGGAACCGAGATCCCTAGATAGGAGTCGAGTCAGAGATTAAGAGTTATCAAGTTTGATTTATAGTTTTATATCGATTTATGTTTCACAGATTGTGATACATGTTATTTGATAACTGTTTATGTTTTTTTATATGCTTTTTTATCAAATGCATCTATACATTGTTTATACCGGGAATTATATTCTCACCGGAGTTGTCCGACTGTTGTTGTGTTTGTATGTGTGCATAAGAACAGGTGGGACTGGATCAGGGTCGAGAAGAGGATGAGAGATCAAGATTAGAGTGGAGATCCGGACTTAGAAGTAGAATTGCCTTTCGACACTTGATATATAGTAGTTGAACCGTAGTTTCTATGATTGTATTTAAAACAAGTTTTGTACTTTTTATCAGGTTGTAGATATCGCACTTGATCTTGTAAATGAAATAAGATTGATTATCACATGTTGTAGTATATTGTACATTTGTGTATTTTTTAAAAAAAATTCGACCTAGTTTATTTAATTGATTCATTTAATCCCAAAGATGATTCAGAAATGAGTTAGCGTCCGGGTCCCTACAAAGCTCGAGCAACCAAGCATGGAAGACAGCCCCGACCGCACACCATGCATTCCCAGAGCGCAACATCAACTAGCTGTCGAGGAAGCCAGGTCTGCGGGACCATTCCGCGTAGCCACACGCCCCCTCCTGGTCGAAGTGAAGACGACTCCAGTAACATGCACGCAGCAGCGCTATTTCAATGCAACGCCACGTGTCGCAACGCGAATTCAATTCTGAAAAGCTAGTTTCAAGATTTTCTTGATTTGTTGTATTTTATTTACATAAAAACATGATTTTCAAGGATCATGATTCAGTTTTACACATTGAAGAATATTTTTGGGCTTTGGTTTTTGTCTTGTATGCTTAAGGGTAATTGAGCCTCCTTAAATTAATTAAATTGGTTTTTTATTTGTGTTATTTATTACTAAACAATGTTGTTTAGGGGTGAATATTGAGCTACTTGTTTCAAAGATAAAGATCGGGGTATACAAAATATTTTTGCTCGTTTAATTGAGGGCACGACTGAGTCTAGATCGTGTTTTCCGTTCATTCGTAATCAAATTCATAACATTTTAGTATCATAGATTAGGTTCCTTGTATTCAAGTAAGTTATTTTATTTTATTTTATTTATCGAGTTTGCTCTTTGTTATGTTGTTTGCGTTTTTCTTTCTTGTCACAATATTTTTATTAAGAATCTTATATTCTAGTCTTCTGGTGTTCGTGCATTTGCGATTCACGAATTTTCTTGTGTCTTTTTTCGTTTTTTATTGTCACAATATTTTCTTCACGTCTTGTCGTTCAAGTAAAAAAATAGAATTTTTTTTTAAAAAATAAAACAAAAAACGGAGAAAAGTTCAAATTTGCACTATCATAAAGAGATCTTAGATCGACTGTTTCCTTGTTGAATCAAGTTTCCTTATGAGATTGAAAGTTTTTCTTCTTTTTTTTATTTTAATTTTTTGGGATTTTTTTAATCTCGAGATTCGTTGTTTTTGGCATCGTAAAAAATAGTTTTCCATAAAAAAAGAGAAAAGATCAAAATTCACAAAAAAGAAAGAATAGATATAATAATTCCTTTTGAGTTTGCATATTAGGATGAAAGCCCATCTTGCAGCCCAAGACAATGACATGTGGTTTGTCATCACAGATGGTCCCTTGAACATTCTAATGCCTAATACAGCCATTGCTGTTACTGATGGTGCACCACAAATGCTTGAAAACCAAATAAGAGCATGGACAAGCGAGGACAAGAAGAAAGCAAATCTAAACAATGTTGCGAAAGATATTCTCTACAAAACTGAAATCTCTGCTATTCGTTGCTTAAAACGTACTAGAATTTTTTTGTCCTCCTTAATCCCCATAATTCAAAATATAGATATATATCCTTTAAAATACATTGACACCATTTTTAAAATAAAACGACCAACTAATATTTGCAACTCAAAGGAAATTAATATAAATCGTAAAATCGCCAAACATTTACCAAACTTAAAAATATTATTTGAAAAGTGCAGCTCATACTATAACATCTCAAAAATATCTCATACCATAAATAAAAGTCATAAAATGTCTTTAACATAACTTAAAATCATAATTCATAACTAGTACGGAAAACTAGCGTCGGTCCTCGGGTTATGTACACCTTCAGTCTAGCAAAGTCAACCATCAAGACCTCTGTTGGAATATTTCATGTTCACAATCTTGATTTTGATGTTAACAAAACTTGTTATTGTGTTTCTAACATATTTACTCAAGTGTGAAGTTGCAAACACAAGAAGCAAGCTAAAACTGAATTCTGCACAAACTGAATTTCTGGCGAGCTGTGGTGTTTTGATGATATCTCTCAGCTGGATGATCCAAATGACAATCCGCCGACTACACTGATCAGAAAACACAATTTGGAAGAAGTCGTATTTCACGTCAGTTGGGCAAAATCGGATGTTATAATGGTCTAAATGATCGCTCAATTACCGAACTGATCATACGAAAACAGCAATCAGTGTTGTTTGAGCAGCTGCCGTATTTTGGTCATATCTCTCAGCTCGGTTATTGAAACGAAGAGATTAAGTATGCGTTGGAAAGATAAGACAAAGATCTACAAATCATTTTGAGAAGTCAAAGTCTGAATCGAAGCTTACGATGCTGATAAATGACGATGAAGCTACTGGTTCTGCACAAACTGAAATCAGCTAGACTGATTTCACACATCAGCTGAAACTGAACCAACTGAACCAGCTGAACTGAACCAGCTGCTAACCAGCTGAACTGAACCAGCTGCTGACCAGTTGAACTGAACGACCAGTTGAGTTGACCAGTTGACCAGTCGGGAAAATGTCCAGCAAGCTGAATTTGACCGTTGCAATTCCAGAAACAGTACAGAAACTTTTCAAACGGTCATATTCTTGTGTCTAACGTATATATCAGTGTTGGAGCCTATAAATACAACATATTGAAGATCAAATAAGAGCTTTTGAAGTGGATTCAAAGCATGAGCAGTTAGAATGAATATATTAGCTAGTTGAGAGCACAAGCCCTTGTGTGAGGATACATTTGAGATGTACACTGTAACTGATGTATTCCTCACACACGATCACTCACACATATACGAGAGAGTTGAAGTTCACAGATTAGTTGAGTGAGTCTTGCACAAAGATGTAAAACTTGTGTGTCTTTGCATATGAGACATTAAACAATATGCTGATTGTGAGGTGCTGCCTACAATCGTGAGTGCTAGGAGTTCAGTTTAGGCAGTGGGTAAGTCCTAGCTGAATGGGTTTGTACAAGGTGTTGTATAAATCAAAGTCTTCTAGTGGATCCTTCCCAAGGGGAAGAAGGGGTGACGTAGGAGTGTTTGAAATCTCCGAACATCCATAAACAAATTTGTGTCTATTTATTTATTGCATTTACTTATCATCTCCACTGTTTTTAAAGATGCATTGTTGAAGCATTTTTTTGTGTTCTTCAAATACCAAAATATTGTATACCAAGTGTTTGATAAAATGCTTCAACTGAATATTTTTCCTCATTCAACTTATATATATTTTAAATGGTTTACAAAATATTTATTCGGTTTCTACGAAAGATTATTTCGAGTATTTTCCGCTTGATTTCATATCAAACTTGATTTAATTCATCGGTGTTCAATATTTCAAGAACCGAGCTATTGTAGCTCATCGATTTACCCCCTAACCGATCTTAACAAGTGGTATCAGAGCGAGGTTGTTTTTGAAAGAGCATTGAAACTGATTTTGATGTTTAAAATAGAAAATTTCAGATTTTTTTTCACATATATATGCAAAACTGAATTTTCGCGCAGCTTGCATTGACCATGGGAAAAATGGCATATCTCCTTGCTCGAGTGTCCAAACGACGAACCGCTTTTTGCATTGCAAACTAGACTCGTAGAGGTTTACATCGGTATAAAATTTGTAGCCTAATTATGCCCGAGAAAATACAGTTTATTTGTTGAAGACAGAGCATATGTGCTGCAGCAGAAAATGAGCCATGGAGAAAATTGGTTAGTTATCCATCTTCTTTTACATTTTTCAAAATTTCAAAAATATAGGGGGAGAACTCATTATAAACTTAATGAGTAGATTATTTTTAAATATTGAGGGGGAGAAAATTTTGTTTAAAATGTTTTGAAATATGACTTTTTGATTCACACAAAAAGGGAGAGAAATATGTTAGTTATGTGATCATCAAAAAGGGGGAGATTGTTGGAATATTTCATGTTCGCAATCTTTATTTTGATGTTAACAAAACTTGTTATTGTGTTTGTAACATATTTACTCAAGTGTGAAGTTGCAAACACAAGAAGCAAGCTAAAACTGAATTCTGCACAAACTGAATTTCTGGCGAGCTGTAGTGTTTTGATGATATCTCTCAGCTGGATGATCCAAATGACAATCCGCCAACTATTCAGATCAGAAAACTCAATTTGGAACAAGTCGTATTTCACGTCAGTTGGGCAAAATCGGATGTTATCATGGTCTAACGGATCGCTCAATTACCGAACTGATCATACAAAAACAGCAATCAGTGTTGTTTGAGCAGCTGCCGTATTTTGGTCATATCTCTCAGCTCGGTTATCGCAACGAAGAGATTAAGTATGCGTTTGAAAGATAAGACAAAGATCTACAAATCATTCTGAGAAGTCAAAGTCTGAATCGAAGCTTACGATGCTGATAAATGACGATGAAGCTACTCGTTCTGCACAAACTGAAATCAGCTAGACTGATTTCAACACATCAGCTGAAACTGAACCAACTGAACCAGCTGCTGACCAGCTGAACTGAACCAGCTGCTGACCAGTTGAACTGAACGACCGGTTGAGTTGACTGGAGTTGACCAATTGACCAGTCGGGAAAATGTCCAGCAAGCTGAATTTGACCGTTGCAATTCCAGAAACAGTACAGAAACTTTTCAAACGGTCATATTCTTGTGTCAAAACGTATATATATCAGTGTTGGAGCCTATAAATACAACATATTGAAGATCAAAAAAGAGCTTTTGAAGTGGATTCAAAGCATGGGCAGTTAGAATGAATATATTAGCTAGTTGAGAGCACAAGCCCTTGTGTGAGGATACATTTGAGATGTACACTGTAACTGATATATTTCTCACACACGATCACTCACACATATACGAGAGAGTTGAAGTTCACATATTAGTTGAGTGAGTCTTGCACAAAGACTTAAAACTTGTGTATGTAGTCTTTGCATATGAGACATTAAACAATATGCTGATTGTGAGGTGCTGCCTACAATCGTGAGTGCTAGGAGTTCAGTTTAGGCAGTGGGTAAGTCCTAGCTGAATGGGTTTGTACAAAGTGTTGTATAAATCAAAGTCTTCTAGTGGATCCTTCCCAAGGGGAAGAAGGGGTGACGTAGGAGTGTTTGAAATCTCCGAACATCCATAAACAAATTTGTGTCTATTTATTTATTGCATTTACTTATCATCTCCACTGTTTTTAAAGATGTATTGTTGAAGCATTTTTTTGTGTTCTTCAAATACCAAAATATTGTATACCAAGTGTTTGATAAAATGCTTCAACTGAATATTTTTCCTCATTCAACTTATATATATTTTAAATTGTTTACAAAATATTTATTCGGTTTCTAAGAAGGATTATTTCGAGTATTTTCCGCATGATTTAATTCATCGGTGTTCAATATTTCAACAACCGAGCTATTGTAGCTGAACGATTACCCCCCTAATCGATCCTATCAACCTCCCACATCATGATTATTAATATCACCTGCATCAATCACATCTAGTGAGTCTAAAGACTCAACAAACCATAATCTTGATAACAAGTGCGACATATACATATCACATGCACCGTAAAAATACTTGTACTTAAAATATTGTTTTCATGAAGATGCATAAACTTTAAACAATAACATTTTCGTAAACATTTTCATGATGCATAAACTTTAAATAAAACCATTTTCATAATGATGCATCATCTTTACACATAAACATTTTCATATCAACATAAACATATTCATATTCATCGTATTCATATTCATATCCATATCCATACACATATTCATATCAACATATTCATATTTGTGTTTGTTGAATTCAGATCGTGCTTGTGACTCGTATTCGTATTCGTATTGGGTGATGGATCTATCTATAAAAACTACAGTACTGGGCGGTGGGGACACCAGCAACACTCTCACCGGTCAACTGGGCATTGGCCAACGTATTAACATATTAACGTATTTGTATCTGTATCCAAGAAAACACGATCGTCGGACTCTCACTGGGACCATAACCATCACGATATCTCCAACATATCATCGTATTAGTCTCAATCCCTTCACGTCCTTCAACATTTCGTATTCTCATCACTTAACAAAAACATGCATATAATATCGTTTTTCTTTTAAACCAAGCATTCAACATATATTTTAAATTTCAATGTTAAATCTTAAAAATCCGTAAACATTTAAAAATCATAATTTAACATATTAAAATCATAAACATTTTAAAATAAACATTTTAACATATTAAAAATCCGTAAACGTTTGAAATAAACATTTCAACATATAAAGACCGATAAACGTTTTAAAATAACTGTTTTAACATATAACGATCCATAAACATTTTTAAACATAAACATTTATTTAAAATAAACGTTTTGACAATTTAAACCATAAACATTTAAAATACACATATTAACATCATAAAAATTCATAAACATTTAGAATTGACATATTAACACAAAAAAATCATAAAGATCCATCACCATTTAAAATAATCATATTAGCATATAAAACATCATTCAAGATACTGCCATGACATTTACTAATTTTCGGGTGTAAAATTACCGTTTTACCCCTAGACGTAAAATTTCAAGAATTTGAATTTTTCTTAAATCCATTAACTCTAACATGTTCCAAATAATTATTTAAGTTTAAATGAATTTTCTCATATTTTTATTTAATTTAAATCGATGACTTTTAAATTATTCTTTAAATATAGCGCATTAATGCGTTTTAATCCTGAATTAAATCAAACCTTAATATAAATTTCCCAAATTAAAAACCTAGGCTTTTAATAATTATTTAAGTTTAAATATAATTTTTCATAATTTTATAAAACTTAAATCTAGGCGTTGTCATTAATTTTTTAATTAACGTTCCGTGCGGCGATTAAATCCCGGATAAATCCAAAACTCGTTATTTTGATCCCAAATTTTAAACATAACATTTTAATTATTTATTATACCCTTCCAAGTCATGAGCCACACCTGTGGACCCATGGATTCAATTCTAGACTTATTATTTTCGTTTTTGACCCCTTATTGAACCACCCGAACCATCTTCCAAAATACTCGAGCCATGGTCGAGCCACCTCAAGCCAAACCCAACCCAACTCATCTATGAACCCTATTGACCAGCCCCAAGCCAAATAACCAGCCCCTAACCCGCGTTAAAGCCCCTGCACCCTGGACCCACTTGCATGCGTGTGTACATGTGAGATGTTATGGTGCACTAGGACTCCTCCTTCTAAGACACTACCAGCTATTAACCACTCATGACCCTAACCGCCCTGGACCACGCCCAGATACGGCCTTGACCAGCCCCAAGCTCCAAACCAAAGCCACATCTCAGCACCTGTCATGGCCGAGAAACACATGAACATGGACTCTTGTTTCTGTTTCTAGGACCTAGCCCACCGTCCCAGACCTTGAACCAGCCCCTTGTGCACCTTCTTAGGACCCTAAGGTCCTAACCTAGCCCAGCCAACAGCCCCTAACCGAGCCAATCAACCCTGCACAAGTTGCTGCATACCTGCACAACTCCTTGGTGCTCTCGGGTGGGAGTCCTAGCTTGCTAGGACTCCTCCCAGCCCTCTTGACTCGAGTCCTAGCATGGCTAGGACTCCCTCTATGACCCCTCACGAGACCCTAGCTCAACCCTGGTCCAACCGAACCCAAGCCAAGAAACAAGTCTCAAAGCTGTGCCCCAAGTTGACGAATTGACGAACGATGGCACGAAGACGATGACTTGAAGATCCCTTGAAATTTCGAAGCTTTTTATTGATTAATCTTAGGTGTGTGCCATGTATATTGTTGGCAAGGAGAATTGGTGTGTGAAATCTGAAAGTGACGTGGGTTATGAATGATTTGGGGTGTGGTTTTGTTCCTTAAATAGTTAATTAAGCCACTAATAAGGCTTAGGCCCACTAAGTAAGTAAATTAGGCCCATTAGTGCTTAATCAATATATTAAAAATAATTTTGTTTAAATAAGTTTGTGAATTTATTCGTCGGGTTGCCAACACGTTCGTAATTTTGTTGAAAAACCAACACCGATAAAAATTACGTCTCGGCGTATAAAGTCACCTCAAAACTCCTTAAATTCAAAAATAATAAAAAGCATCAATCATATTCTAAATAATTAATTATTTAATAAAAATATTTTCTATTTTTCGGCCCTCGGTCTCCGTTCCTCGATCTCAACTCGAATAACCTTTAAAAATACATTTTAATGCAATCATATAGAAAAATATATTTTAAACATGAAAATGCACAACATAATTAATTTATGCAATTAAAAAAATTAATTAAAATACACAAAGAATTTAATAACCTGCGTGTGGTTCGCGTGGACCGGACCTTAAATTTTCGGAGCGTTACAATTTTCCCCCCTTAAATTGAATTTCGTACTCGAAATTCGCTTATCCTTAATAATCAAAAGTTTAGACTTAGTTCTAGTATCCCAAAAAACCACACTTCCGCTGCGCTACTCTGATAAAACTTAAGTTCTAGACTGTCCTTACGTCTCCTTGATCCCAATTAAATTTACCTTCTAAATCCTTATTTGCAAAATCACAGCTTAAAAATGCCCATAATGACTTAGTGTTGTTACTAATATATTCTCGAATTTCAACTTTTCTTACAATTCTCAATATTAAAATATGAATGATCATACTTATCGTATATTACTTTCCTTATGTTATACCCAAAATGTTCGTCAACTTATCATATTTCAATCTTAGAATCTCAAACACATCCGTTAATACTTAGATTTTTGAAGCCTAATATTGTTTTATCCTTAAAAAAAAATTTTTAACATTCCTTATAACATTATAATCAAGATACCTCAAGGTTCCAAATTCTCTTAAAAGTCTAAATCATCGAAAATTCTTATGAATTAACCCATTCAATTCTCACTTATTGCTCAACTAGTCCCCAAATTCCTTAACAATTGAAAAATAAATTTTTAATTTCCTCAAAAAATTATCCAATTAGTCCTTAATTTCGAATATCCTACGATTAACCCATAAGTTTTTGGCATTCATAATTTCTTTCTATAGGTTTACTGTCACGTACCATACTTTTAAACTATTTGAAATTTGCGGAAAATAAAAATTTTCTTAAATCTAAAATAAAGTTTCAAATTGTGATCATCCATAATCCGTTCTAAAAAAAAATAACTGCAACCAAACGTTCGAATTAAAAATATTGCTAAAGCATTTGACTAGGGATCATGACAGTAACATAAAATCATAGTATTTTAAACTTTAATAAATTCTTAAAAATATGGCGGTCCTCGGGTTTAGCCTCCCATTCAGTCCAAGCCAGCTCACTGGTCCTCACCCCTCGTCTCTTCAAATGCATCCTCGCCTGCATCGATCAAGTCTAGTGAGTCTAAAGACTCAAAATGTATAAACTGGGAGTAACGAGTAATACATAATAAAATCACATGAAACTTTAAAATAGAGCGTACGTACTTGAAACTTGAACTTCCATACTTAAAAGCCTGAACGTAACATACTTGAAACTTATGCATACATACATAAACATAGACGCGCCATCATCATAAGACTTTTCTTAAACATGCTTGCATACTTGTACATACTTGAACATTCATAAACTTCATCATTTTGCGTAGAGGCATGTTTCAAAGCAAGTGACCCATATATAAATACGACTGATGAGACTAAACCACAGTACTGGGTTGACAGGGAAGATCCACTGTCACATACATGAGATCCCCGTTCATGCTTTAACGGGTGGATTGGTCCCCGTTCATGATTTAACGCTTCTCAATCTTGATCTAAACCCGTTCATGCTTTAACGGGGTGGAGAGGTCCTCAGCTACGTTCACCAACTTCCAAACACATTCATAATTTGGTCAGGAGACATTTAACATACCTCAAAAACTTAAAATATTTTCTTTTGCACGTCGAACATACTTACTTGGCGTTGAGGGATTCGTTGGATCTCGCTTGGGGCCGCTGCTGCAACAAACTAACATGAGTTCAAACACTTATCTTTCATAGCTTAGACGTAGGTACTCGTGCTCACCACCGAAGTAAATAAATAGCTTATGACATTCTAAATCTCTCGGGACTTGACATCGTTTAATAATCGTACTAAGCCATGACATAGAACCCCAAAACAAATCCTATATTTTTACATAAATAAATTTAAAGTATCGTACTAAACCATGATATAGAACCCCGAAACAAAACTAAAAAAAAAAATTCTAAAAAAAAATTTTAGAGGGGGGTACACGGACCCCGTGTACGGGTCCGGGTAGGCACGAAAATTTCTTATTTTTGAAGGAAAAAAGACACAGACTCCGTGTAGGGGTCCGGGTACCCTCTGTAATTGGAAATTCACGAAAATTCACTAAGTTAATCTCTCACCCTTTCAATCCAAGCCTAAAGACCATGAACCAACACCTCAAGACTCATCCTAGGATGGTATTACATTGATTCAAACACGTACAAACACCCCAAACTTCCCCAAGCATCGACAAGTAAATTCAATACAACAATAACCCGTAATTCGACATCGTTTCGCTTCCTATGACTTCTATTACATCCCAAGCCAATCCCGACCCAAAAGAACCACCAAATAACACCTGAACACATCCCATAACGTATCTAAATACAGTAACACAAGCCCGGCGATGTCCAACGAAGCCTGCAACAAATAACTTCAAGAATATGTCAAGAACACATTTTCATAAAAGTCGCAGTTTGAGCAGTCCCACGAAAACAATCATAACTCACTCATTTCTTATCCAAATATTTCGAATTTTATATCAAATCGAAGGTATCGAAAAATTCTATGTTTCATACGTTGAACGTTTTACAAGAAAACCGACCTAAAAATCGCAGTAATTAAAAAGACAGCAAATTAGAGTTTTCAGAACCAAAAACCGTTTCGAAAGTGATCCAACCATATTTGCTCAAACTCTTACATAACATATAGATGATTTTCATACAATAAACATCAAAATATTTACTATGACAAGATCGATGCAGAAACGAAAGAATATACATGCATTTGATCTTTAAAACTCACGATACGGTGAATATCAAAGCTACAAGGTGCGGGAAATGATCCGGGCAACTTCATGCAGGATTTTTTGGGTGCTAAACCAACGAAGGATTGCTGAATGAAATATGGAGAGGTAGATGATGAAAAAGGAAGTTGATGGAAGAGAGTTTCAAATAAACTTCTCTTCTCCTTCAGCAAACCAAAAATGAAAAAGTGCATGTTTGTATTGGTACAATAAATGGGTGATGTGAGTTTGACCAAAACAAATGAATAAAACGTGTGTGTGTGCAAGTGTAGTAAGTTATTTAGTTAATGATGATTAAGGGTTTTAAATTAATAATTAACTTGTTAATTAAGACTACCACTCCACTAACAACCTTACTAAAAAAAACCTAAATTAAAGAAATAAAATAAAATACATAATTGATAAACTTTAAAATCTTAAAATAACCAATTATTTAAATTAGGCTTTAAAATGTTAAAACTTCATAAATCTTTTAAAATGCCCCAGTCCTAACTTAAAATAAAATACCACCTTTTAAATTTGCCAAAATCGTCGCGGTCTCTTTCCCTCAATCCCGCATCGAATATTCGCCTGAAACATAAACTCGAGAAACAACGTGCATCAAATAAACATAAATAATTAAAATAATGAAATTTCATAAAGCATGCATCTCTAAAATCATTTAAACTTAAATAATTAATTTAACAAATTAAATAAATGCACGGGTTTTACGTATACTGATTTTGGGTTCTACAGTTTCTCCCCCACTTAAATAAATTTCGTCCTCGAAATTAAATCTTACCAAACAGTTCCGGATAGCGACTTTTCATATCTGCTTCGGTCTCCCAAGTGACCTCCTCTACTGATTGATTCAGCCAACGGACTTTGACCAACTTGGTCACTTTGTTCCGAAGTCTCCGTTCTTGTATGTCTAGAATTTGGACAGGTCTTTCCTCATACGACATATCTGGAGCCAACTGCAACGGCTCAAAACTCAAAACATGTGAAGAATTTGCAATATACTTCCTCAACATCGAAACGTGGAATACATTGTGCACTCTGGCCAAATTCGGCGGTAAGGCTACACGATAAGCTAATGTCCCAACTCTGTCAAGAATTTCGAACAATCCAATAAATCTCGGACTAAGATTGCTTCTGTTCCCAAAGCTCATAACACATGTCATAGGTGCTATATTCACGAATACGTGGTCTCATACGGAAAACTCAAGATCTCTCATCCTCTTGTCAGCATAACTCTTTTGACGAATCTGTGCGGTCTTCATCCTGTCTCGAATCTTGACCACCACATCTGCAGTCTGCTGAACAATCTCTGGACCAAGTTCTGATTTCTCACCCACTTCATCCCAGTGAATCGGCGATCTGCACTTCCTTCCATACAATGCTTCATAGGAGCCATACCTATAGAGGATTGAAAATTGTTGTTGTAGGTAAACTCCACTAGAGGTAGCTTCGATTCCCAATTCCCATGGCAATCTATCACACAGGCTCGTAACAGAAATTCCAATATCTGAATCACTCTCTCAGACTGGCCATCTGTCTGAGGAAGAAATGCAGTATTGAATAGCAACTTCGTCCCCATGGCTGCGTGTAAACTATTCCAAAATGATGAGGTGAATCTCGGGTCCCTGTCGGACACAATAGAAACTGGAATCCCATGCAAACGAACTATCTCCCGGATATAGAGCTCTGCATACTGAGTCATGGAGAAAGTCGTCTTCACCGATAAGAAATGTACCGACTTAGTTAGTCGATCCACTATAACCCAAATGGCATTAGATCCTTTGACTGACCTCGGAAAACCAACCACAAAATCCATGGTGATATTCTCCCATTTCCACTCGGGAATAGGAAGTGGCTTAAGCATCCCTGCTGGCCTCTGATGCTCTGCCTTCACCTGTTGACAAGTGAGACATTCAGACACAAATCGACGGATGTCTCGCTTCATACCTGGCCACCAATATAGCATCTGCAAATCCTTGTACATATTGGTACCTCCTGGATGGAGAGAATACGGAGATGTATGTGCCTCTGACAAGATATCTTCTCTGATCGAATTAACACTAGGCACCCACATTCTCCCTCTGTATCTAACAATATCACCAGACACCGTGTAAAGTACACTGCCCTTGGTCTCATCCTTCAGTCTCCATTTCTGTAATTGCTCATCTGAAGGTTGTCCTTTACAGATTCGGTTTACCAAAGAAGATTGGACTGTCAGATTAGACAGCTTGGAAGCTCTGTCCCTAGGATAAAATTCTAAGCCAAACCTCTGAATCTCTGATTGAAGAGGTCTCTGCACTGACAGCTGTGCTAAGATTGCTACCTTTCTGCTCAAAGCATCTGCCACAACATTAGCTTTCCCTGGATGGTAGCTAATTTCACAATCGTAGTCTTTTACCAACTCCAACCACCGTCTTTGTCTCATATTAAGCTCTTTCTGGGTGAAGAAATACTTGAGACTCTTGTGATCGGTGAATATCTGACATTTCTCGCCGTACAAATAATGTCTCCAAATCTTCAACACAAAGACCACGACAGCTAACTCTAGATCATGAGTCGGATAATTCTTTACATGCACTTTTAACTGTCTATAAGCATAAGCTATAACCCGACCATGTTGCTTCAAAACTGCGCCGAATCCGAGCTTAGATGCATCGGTGTACAACACAAAATTTCCTTGCCCTGATGGCATGACTAAAACTGGTGTCGAAATAAGAGCTTGCTTCAAGGTATCAAAGCTCTTCTGACACTCTTCACTCCATACGAATTTGACATTCTTCTTGGTCAATGATGTGAGTGGCACTGCTATCGAAGAAAATCCTTGAATAAAATTTCTGTAGTAACCTGCTAAGCCTAGGAAACTGCGGATCTTTGATGCATTCTTCGGCTCAACTCAATCCTTAACGGCTTCCACCTTTGCTGGATCCACCTCAATACCACTGCTAGATACTATATGACCCAAAAATGCTTTTTTCTCCAACCAGAATTCACACTTACTGAATTTTGAATACAACTTGTGGCTCTGCAAAACCTGCAATACTGTTCTTAAATGCTGACTGTGCTCCTCATGGTTCTTCGAGTATATAAGAATGTCGTCAATGAACACTATGACGAACTAATCTAAGTAGGGTTGAAATACTCGGTTCATGAGGTCCATAAAAATTGCTGGAGCATTCGTCAGTCCGAACGGCATCTCTAAGAACTTGTAATGCCCATATCTGGTTCTGAAGGCTGTCTTATGAACATCTGCATCTTTCACCTTCAGCTGGTGATACCTCGATCGAAGATCTATCTTAGAGAACACTGTAGCTCCCTCCAACTGATCGAACAAGTCCTCGATCCTTGGAAGTGGGTATTTATTCTTGATTGTTACCTTGTTCAGTTCTCGGTAATCGATACACAGCCTCATGCTCCCATCCTTCTTCTTTACGAAGAGTACTGGTGCGCCCCATGGTGAGAAACTAGGGCGGATGAATTCGTTGTCTAGGAGCTCCTGAATCTGCTGCTTGAGCTCTAACATCTCTGCTGGAGCTAAACGATACGGTGCCTTAGAGATTGGCATGGTTCATGGCAAAAAATCAATGGCGAACTCCACCTCTCTCTCTGGTTGAAGGCCTGTGATGTCATCTGGAAAAACGTCAAGAAATTCTCTGACTACTGGTACATCAGATAATGACGGAGTGGTTACGTCAGGTGCAGAAACAACGTTGGCCCAGAAAGCCTGACAACCCTTGTGCATAAGTCTCCGCGCCTGCATGCAAGAGATCATGCGAGGGAAACTCCTCCATCTAGCTGGCTCAAAGAGAAACTGCTCCATGCCCAACGGTCTTACCAACACTGACCTCTTCTGGAAATCAATAAGAACTCTGTTCTTCGTCAGCCAGTCCATTCCCAAAATAATATCAAACTCTGGCATTGGCAGCACAATCAAATCGGCATACACTAGGTGGCCATGCAGTTCCAGATCGATGTCTCTGACCACGCTAGTATTTGTTAATTCTTCTCCTGATGGGACTGTCACTGTATAGCTCACGTCGAGTCCAATAGACTGGACGTCTATATGATCAGCGAACGTCTCCGAAATAAAAAAGTGGGTGGCCCCTGAATCTATCAAAGCCTTTGTGGCTACTCTCTTTATGAAAATATTTCCTGAGAGACGTTGGTACAACACAAAAACTTATATCCCAAAAATTCTAATCTTAACCTCAAGCACAGTAGAAAAATCTCTACCCAAGTCAACCAAAATACTACTAGCACACTAATAATCCAAAAAATCAAATTCAAAACATGAATGGAAAAACTAATATTGTGCTGAATTAAATAAGATTCCAGTCAACAAGGTCGTGTCTGGGTCCGCCTCCTGAGCATGCATGGCGAACACCTTTCCCTGAGTCACCCTTCCCTGGGTCGGCTGCATCCACTGTGGGCAGTCCTTCAACATGTGGTCACTGGCTCCACATTTAAAGCAATTGCCCGATCCCCTCAAACACTGTCCCGGATGTTGGCGATTACACTTCGGGCACACCGGGAAATTACCAGGCCTTTGAGGAGCCTTTTTCTGAGGGATAGGACCCATGCCCTTCGGCGGTCACTGAAATGGCCTCTTCCTCTGCTGTTCCTGGAAAGATCTCTTAAACTGGGGTCGGTGCTGTTGCTGCTGTTGAGGTGCCTGATAGGGCCTCTTGCCCTGTCTATCATTCTTGATGTCTCTTTGGTCCTGCTCTGCCGCCAAGGCTCTAGATACGGCAATAGTATAGGAAGGCGGACCAGCAACCCTCACATTACGGCGCAAGATCGGCCGTAACCCATCAATAAAATGCCTCAGCTTCTCCCGGGAATCATTTGCAATTCATGGCACGAAGTGACACCCCCTCTCGGACTTCCTCACAAACTCTGTTACGCTGCTGTCTCCTTGTCGCAGCGTCATGAACTCCCTGGTCAGTCTGGATTGTACTTCATCAGTTAAGTACTTGGAGTAGAAAACTTCTTTGAACCCATTCCACGTCAGTGTTTGCAAGTTCACTGACACTGATGCACTTTCCCACCAAATCCTGTCGTCCCCTGACAGAAGAAATGTGGCACACCTGACTCTGTCTGCATCCTGCAGCTCCATGAAATCAAAAATCACCTCGATGGATTTAATCCATCCCTCAGCCACCATCGGGTCAGTATTCCTCAAGAACTCTTTAGGATCCATCCTCTTAAACCCTTCATACACTGCCTCTGGTTTGGGCCTCGTCTCTGTGTCCAATGCAGCATTGTTCCCCGCAAACTATGTGAAGAACTGAGTCATACCTGCAAGCATCTGTGCCTGCATATCTGGCGGTGGGCGAGGAGGAATAGCCCCCTCCCCATCCCAAGCCTCTCTGTCCTCATCCCTTGCTCCACGGGCAACCAAACGTCTAGGAGGCATACCGTTCTAAAATTTACCCAACACATAATCCAGTATACAATAACCTAATATCAGTATCGTAGGATGCACAAAGTTTGAACTTAAAACATGTACATGCTGAAATCGTGACCTGATGCTTACTACATGAAAGAATTTAGAACTTTAAATCTTACAGACTTGAGGTGTGACTTCGTGAGCTTCTCGCAACTGGCAGAAGGCATAACCCTTAACAAGAACACCGCTCTGATACCAACTGTCACGTACCATACTTTTAAACTATTTGAAATTTGCGGAAAATAAAATTTATCTTAAATATAAAATAAACTTTCAAATTGTGATCATCCATAATCCGTTCTAAAAAAATAATTGCAACCAAACGTTCAAAATTTAAAATATTGCTAAAGCATTTGACTAGGAATCATGACAATAACATAAAATCATAGTTTTTAAACTTTCATAAATTCTTACAAATATAGCGGTCCTCGGGTTTAGCCTCCCGCTCAGTCCAATCCAGCTCGCTGGTCCTCACCCCTCGTCTCCTCAAATGCATCCTCACCTGCATCGATCAAGTCTAGTGAGTCTAAAGACTCAACATGTATAAACTGGGAGTAACGAGTAATGTAACGCCCCAGATTCGACGACTGTCATCACTGTATCAAGACGAGTCTTTCTAGCGTGCTTATGTACTCACTCACACGCACCCTGGGAAACTTCCCAGGAGGTCACACATCCCAAAATTGCCCCAAGTCAAGCACGCTTAACTTTGGAGTTCTTATGTGATGAGCTACCGAAAAGAATATGCACCTTCTTGATATGAGTAGTACAAATCAAATCTTTTAAGCCCTCTTCAACTGTACAGTCCATTACATTGAACAGTCTCGGAATCCCTCTCATTGCCGTGTGGGTCGGTTCATTCATGTTCCCTCCACCTAGAAGCCTGCCAGGAGCCGCTCATTGTCCGAGCAACTGATGGCACCGGCGATCACCCCCCGCCCTCTTCGGCCCCGGGCCTCACATAACGCCCCGAGGGCTGAAAAATGTAAAATGTTTTAGTTGGAAACAAGATTCTGGAGTTTGACAAAATGTAAATCAATCAATTAACAAAATATGAATCAACTGATGTGCACAAGCATATTCGGCAACTGAAGACAGTTGACACAATGATACGAAGTAAAATGATCAGTTGAAAGTGATCAGTTAAAAACAGAATGTCTTAAAAGCTTCTCAACTGAAGACATATCGGGAAAGACCAAAGGAGACAAACGAATAACAAGAGTGTCGCACCTCGATCACTACAGCATAGAACAATGTGTTTCGGCTATTGCATTTAAGACGCCGTATCACAATCAATGAAGAGGACATTGCCCAAGGAATGATGAAGAAGCAATCAACGGATACTAGAATTCAAATGCATATAAAAGTTACCGTTGAAAAAGAAGTATAAATATAACTGAAGAACAGCAGATGAACAAGTGACAATCATTCAATCTTAAGCTTGCTGTTACTCTGTCAAAATCTTAGCTCACTCTCATTTGAATTATTCGTAGCAATCAAGGCTACAATCTGAGCTTATTAGCACTCTCTAAAAAGTTGTTAGACTCAATTGTGCAAATATCAGTTACGTACTGAAAATATTGTGTATAACTAAGAGTTTCAGTTTTGGCAGTTGTAAGTCCAAACTGAAGTGGGTCTGTACAAGTGTTGTATTTGATCAAAGTCTTTTAGTGAATATCCTATCCTTGTGATAGAAGGGGTGACGTAGGAGTAATTAAATTCTCCGAACATCCAGAAACAACTCTTGCATATTTATTTCAGTTTTTGTATTCTATCTTTCAGTTAGTTACTTTCCGCAACTACTCCAATTTAACTGATTGTTATTGACCAACAAGATTCCGAGTATCAGTTTGTCACTAAACTGAACTCAAATATTCTTAAAGAACTATTTTAAGAGTGAGTGTTTATTCAACCCCCCCCCCCCCCCTTCTAAACACTCTTAGTGTGATAACCGATCCTATCAAGTGGTATCAGAGCAGTTGAATCTTGTTTTTTGAATACTTCTGATCTAAAAATCTGTTAGAATTACTTCTTTCAATAAAATTCCTATGTTCTCAAGAGAAGATTTTGATGACTGGAAAATAAGAATGCAGGCTCACTTAGCTGCACAAGATGATGATATGTGGTTTGTCATAACAGACGGACCCATGAAGATTCTGAAAGCAAACACAACAATAGCTATAACTGAAGGGGCACCACAGAGAATTCAGAAGCCCAGAGAAGAGTGGACAACTGAGGACAAGAGAAAAGCCAATCTTGACAACGTGACCAAAGATACTCTATACAAAACATTGGATAAAGCAACCTTCAACAAAATAAAGATGTGCAAAACAGCAAAAGAAATTTGGGAGAAGTTGATTCAGTTGTATGAAAGAAACGACCAAACAAAAGAAAATAAACTATCTGTTGCTGTCCTGAAATTCGACAATATCAAAATGAAGGTTGGAGAGTCAATGAATGAGTATGATGAAAGAGTGAGCAGTAATGTAAATGAATTAAATGCACTCGGAAAAGTGCATACTAACAAAGAAGTTGCATTGAAAGTAATGAGAGGTCTTCCAAAGGAATGGGACGTCAAAACAATGGCTATGAGAGAATCAAAAGACTTGAATCAGATCGAAATTCATGAACTGTTCGCTGACTTAAAAGCTTATGAATTTGAATTGCAGAACAGAGAAGGAGAACCATCTGCTCCCACAACTACAACTGCCTTAGCAGCTGTCAGAACTGAATCAAACAGTTCAACTGAGAAATCTGCTGATCAATTAAGCAGTGATGCAATGTCATTATTCATCAAAAAGTTCGGGAGGTTCATGAGAAAGAACCAAGGAAACTTTCAGAAGCAATACCAGAAAAACAATCCAAAAGAAGAAACAAATGCTTGCTACAATTGTGGTAAAACAGGTCATTACATTGCAGACTGTCCTAAACCTAAAAAGGACAGTCAAGGATCAACTGACAGAAGAAAGAAACCATATGATCATAAAAGAAGGCCCAGAGAAGATAAGAAAACCTACAGAAAGAAACACGAAGTTCTACTAGCTGAAGAAAGCAAATCCAGATGGGCAGAAACTGATAGTGATGAATCAGAACCAGAAAGTTCATAAAGCTCAAGTGATGAAGAGGAGGTCAAATGCCTAATGGCAAATCATACTGAAGCAGAATTGACAAGTCACCAGGTATTTGATTTTAGTTCAATTGACTTTACAAGAGAAGAACTCATCTTGACATTGCATGATATGGTAAATGAGTACCAAAAACTTGTATCATCATTTGAGGAAATAAAATCAAAGCAAATCCCATAGACAACAAAACCAAAACTGATGAGTCAGTTGATGTGTTGAGTCTAAGAAGGGAAATTGCTGAAATGAAAAAAGAAAGAAAGAAAGATCAGTCACTGATCCAGAAATTGATCCTTGAAAATTCAAAACAGACTGAACTCATTCAATCCTGGAATAAGTCTTCTACTGCATTAAATGAAATGCATAACTCACAAAAATCAGTTTGTGACAAAACTGGTTTAGGATTCAGTAATCAAGGAGAAATGTTTTCAAATGATACACAACCACTGTTGACAGCAAACAAAGGAAAGTACATTCAATTTGCCAGATCAACAGTAGATCGAGAAAAATTTGAGCCTAGCAAAATGAATAAACAATCCATTGAAAATATGTATAAGGGCAAAAGACATGGAGTTGGTTACAGTCCAAAAATCTCTACTGACTCAGTAAGTCAGTCATCAAAAATGTTTGGAAGGAATCGTTCAAATAACTACTCGAGTTATCACAACTGCAAACCAGTTCAGAAAAGATACAGACTAAACAATCAGTCGAACCAAATCAAAATGCATACTGTGTCATCTATACAACACACACCTAACACACAGAAGCCGAGAAAAACAATTTGGAACACAGCTACTGGAAAAACAGTTAGACTAATCCAAGTATGGATTCCAAAGGGACTAATAAATCGTGGACCCAAATAAGGGTACCAAATCATATTATGAATGTGCTTGCAGGTAACAGGTAAAAATAGAAATTCAATATGGTATTTGGACAGCGGTTGCTCACGACATATGACAGGAGATGCAAATGTGCTATCTCAACTGACCAAATATAGTGGTCCAAACATCAGCTTCGGAGATAATTCCAAAGGTAAAACCGTGGGTAAGGGTAAGATTATCCATGGTAACTTTACTATTAAAGATGTTTTATTGGTAGAAAATCTAAAGTATAACTTGATTAGTATAAGTCAATTATGCGACAATGGATTTCTAGTACAGTTTGATAAAAACTCATGCTCAGTTAAAACATCAACTGATGAAATCATACTAACTGGCAAACGATGTGGAAACACATTAAAGTCAGTTGGAATGAACAGCCTCATGCACCAGTCTGCTTCATTGCTTCAAATTCATCTCAAAACTGGTTGTGGCATAAAAGGTTAAATCATTTGAACTTTAAATCCATTGCTTATCTGAGTAAACATGAACTTGTAACTGGTCTGCCCAAAATAAATTTTTCAAAAGAAAAACTTTGCTCAGCATGTCAATATGGAAAACAAGTACGATCTTATTTCAAAAACAAGGGCTGTAAATCTTCATCCCGATGCTTAGAACTATTGCACATGGATCTCTTCGGTCCAATTCCAGTCATGAGCTCAGGGGGAATGAAATACACCCTGGTGGTCGTAGATGACTTTTCAAGATTTACTTGGGTTATATTTCTAAAATCCAAAGACCATACGGCTGCACAACTGATTAAACTTTTCAAAAGACTTTTAAATGAAAAAACAGTTGGGATTGATCGAATCAGATCTGATCGAGGAACTGAATTCATCAATCAAACACTTTCAAATTTTCTAGAAAATGCTGGAATCAAGCATGAGCTCTCAGCAGCAAGAACTCCTCAGCAAAACGGTGTAGCTGAGAGAAGAAATCGGACCCTAAAGGAAGCTGCTAGAACAATGCTTGCTGATTCTGGGATTTCTCAAAGATTTTGGGCAGAGGCAGTAAACACTGCGTGCTATACTCAGAACTGATCGATGATTAATAAGAATCATATGAAAACACCATATGAGATCTGGCATGGAAGAAAAAGTATAATCACCTATTTTAAAATATTTGGCTGTAGATGCTTCATTCATGATAATGGTAAAAATTATTTAAAGGCATTTGATGCAAAATCTGCAGAAGGAATTTTCCTTGGATATTCATCAGTTAGTATAGCTTATAGAGTCTTTAATAAGAAAACTTTAAATGTGGAAGAATCTGCGCATGTTAATTTTGATGAACATGAACTAACTGACAAGCCAACTGATCAAGTTGAGCTAGCTGATCGATTGACATATATTAGCTTGGACGATGATGATAGAGATGAAAGTCATAACAATCAAGACATCTTCCAAACACCAGAACCAGAGATTTTAGACCAATTAAATGAGCATGAAGTCAATGACAACAATCAGTTGTTAAAGGAAACTGATAGCATTCAAATACCAGCTGGTGAGACATCAACTGAAGCTGAAAATCACACTCAGATGCCAACTGAAGAAGTTGCAGATGCAACAAATACAGAATACAGATGGAGAAAATCACATCCACCTCATCTGGTAATAGGAAATCCATCTGATCCTGTAAGAACTCGTAATCAAATGTTAAATTTATTTATTCACTCAGCTTTTGTCTCACAACTGGAACCAAAGAAAACTGATGAAGCTCTTGCTGATCCCAACTGGGTAAATGCTATGCAAGAAGAGCTAAATCAGTTCACTCACAATAACGTCTGGAACTTAGTTCCAAGACCAACTTCAAAAACCATTATAGGTACGAAATGGGTTTACAGGAATAAGCTAAACGAGGATGGCTCAGTTATACGCAACAAAGCAAGACTAGTAGCACAGGGATATAGGCAAGAAGAAGGAATTGACTATGATGAGACGTATGCTCCAGTTGCAAGATTGGAAGCAATCAGGATATTTCTTGCTTATGCATCCCACAAAAACTACAAAGTTTATCAGATGGATGTGAAAAGTGCATTCCTAAATGGTCAGTTACAGGAAGAAGTATATGTCGAACAACCTCCAGGTTTTATTAATCACAAATTTCCTGATCACGTATATTATTTAAACAAAGCATTATATGGTCTTAAACAAGCTCCCAGAGCTTCGTACGAAACTCTCTCAAAATTTCTAACTGATCATGATTTTTCAGTAGGATCAGTTGATAAGACCCTATTCAACTTTACTAAAAATAATCATATCTTGTTAGTTCAAATTTATGTTGATGATATAATTTTTGGGTCAACTAACCCCAAATTGTGTGAAAAGTTTGCTAAGTTAATGCAGGATAAATTTGAAATGAGTATGATGGGTGAACTGACATTCTTTCTTGGACTGCAAGTGAAGCAACTGGAAACTGGTATATTCATTAGTCAAACAAAATATACAAAGAAGCTGCTAAAGAAATTTGGTATGGAATCATGTTCAGCAGCAACAACTCCCATGAGCTCATCAGTTAAGCTAGACATTGACGAAGGGGGAATATCAGTAGAAGCGACATTATACAGAGGATTAATAGGTTCATTGCTATACCTAACAGCCAGTCGCCCTGATATTGTTTTTGCTGTCTGTATGTGTGCCAGATTTCAAGCAAACCCTAAGCAATCACATTTCTCAGCAGCCAAAAGAATTCTAAGATATCTTAAGGATACACAAAATGTTGGATTATGGTATTCCAAAGACTCCACCTTCAATTTAGTTGGATACTCAGATGCAGATTTTGCAGGATGTAAGCTTGATCGCAAAAGTACAAGTGGATCTTGTCAATTCTTAGGAGATAGACTGATCTCTTGGTTCAACAAGAAACAGCCATCTATAGCTACATCAACTACTGAAGCAGAATATCTTGCTGCTGGTAGCTGTTGTGCACAACTGATTTGGATTCAACAACAACAAAAGGATTATGGAGTCAAGTCAACTGAATCGCCCATATTTTGTGATAATACAAGCACAATTGCCATTACTTATAATCCAGTTCTTCACTCAAGGACCAAGCATATAGATGTCAGGCATCACTTTATCAGGGATCATGCATTGAAGAAGGATATTCGACTAGAATATATTTCAACTGAACAGCAAGCAGCTGACATCTTCACAAAACCATTACCCGAGGCTAAGTTTTCTTATTTTAGAAATATACTTGGCTTAATTGATTTGTCTTAGAAATTATTAATTTTGCTTCACTAACAGAATTATATGCATAAAATAAGAACACAACAAATCAAAAATAACACTTTATTAATCATACCAATGTTTCCAGTTTACAGAACATATCATGACATAAACTGAATCAAGTCATGCTCTAACCCAATCATTTAATTCATAAATTCGAACTCTAGCAAATGCCCTAGATTTTGAAATCTTATCAATAACATGCCACTCCTTCCACAACAACGCCTCCAAAAGACAATCGTCTTCAACCAAATCTCTAACATGCCTAACTTCAAAACGTGCAAGATACTTCAGTGCTCTTGCCTCCTGAGCACGAGTAGGAATAGCACCACTGTCACTAACCCTCTTTAATTCATGAATTTTCTCCCATGTTGTCAACACCTTCTGCAGGACATATCTTTCCATTTTTCTTTTGATATCTGCTAACCGAGGAGCTGATTGTTCAGTCACATGGACATGAGTACTGCTGCATGTATCAGAATCGGACATATTGAAATATTTTGCACTAATACTGCATTACACTCTAATCACTATCATCTTATTTATAGGACAAAGACATTGGAGAAGCTGAAGAGTCTCAAGTTAATTAAAGAGGCTTTCACATATACCGAGGACTATTAAGTTATCAGTTGTTCACTATCAACTGACACTAGTTTAATTTTCATTAGCAACCGATTAAATAGTATCAGTTCATAATAAATTTATGATAATTAGTTTCTTAAACAGTTTACTTGTCTACTTATCACAAATATTCTTTGTTTGCTCATAAGTTTGCAACTGATGAATTTGACACAGATCATTATGTGCAGAAATGAAGAAAAATGACGCATCATCAAAATAAACATTTTATTTATCCATAAATTTTGTAGAGAACAACATGTTGATAAGTCTCTTCAACACTAGCTATCCACATCCTCATCCAAACAGCCAAAGCTGAGGAAGAAGTCTTGGAGAAGCTGTGAGAAGAAGCAATGCCGTTAAGGATCTCCAGCTCCTTGCGAAGCATCAGCTCATAGAGATGGCCTTCCTTGAAAGCATCCACCTCCACAGAAATATTTAAGTGCCTTCGCACCTCTTTCAGCTGGGCCATCCGCTTGAAAGTGGTAACCCTCCCAGAATTGTACAGAAGCTCCAGCTCCTGTAACTCTTCCCAATAGGGAAGACTGGCATAAAAAACCTTGTCTTCTATGGCAGCTTTTTCAGCTTCAAGCGAAAATGGAGAAACGTTTGAACTGCCTACTCCTTCCATTTTTTTTCCTTCTGATACTTGTGACTAATTTCTCTACTTTTATTTATAGGTCAAGACGAGGAAAATGAAACGACACTTCCTTAAATGATGATTACACTACTAAGTCTCAAGATTGTCTTAATTAATCAGCATTATTTTATTTTAACGCATGTGTTTAGGGGGAATGGTGGTTTAAGAGGTTAACTGAGAAGACAGTTGTTAGTGTATTCTCAACTGAAAGGACTCAGCTTCACTAACTGATCGATCAGTTGACAATTTCACTAATCTTCTCATATAAGTTAATTAATTAAATCTATTATATTCCAAATCAAAAGATGTGACTGTCTGCCAAATCATGATGAATTTCAGATTATAACGTGGACACATTTTTAACCATTCAAAATTGTACACACGCTTACAGCACACGTACACACATTTCTTATTCAAAATTTTTCCTGGACTGACACGTGTCCAATAATTCAAACAGTCACAAACAAAAAGTATTTTACCCGCTTTGATTCAGTTCGTCTTCCTTACATTCACGATTATTCTCTATTCTCAAAGCAAATCTATAATTTTTGTCTCTAACAGGAAATCACTCAGCTATCAATGGCAACTCAAATTCCTGCTCATATATTGAATGCACTGGTCATCGATTTTGACTCCGTTCTATCGATTCAAGAAACAGATATTAAGGATGTATTTCTAAAGCTTGAATCAGTAGGTCTCAGGAAGTTCTTAGGACAATCTTCCCAGAAGATATATCTCAAAGAAGTCAACGAATTCTACAGAAAAGGATTTATCACTAATAATGACACTATATCTGTAACTATTAACGATCAGTTGTTACGTCTTTCTGAGGAATCTTTCAGAGAAATCTTTTCTCTACCAACTGATGGTTATGTGAATTTTTCTGAAGTGAAAACTCAGGACATTGAAGAAATGCAATCCCGACTATCTGCTGATGGACAAAAAATCAAGGTTTCCGATCCAAAGAAGGAACTGAAACCAGAAATTCAGTTACTAGCTGATATCGTAGCAAAGGGAATATTAGCAAAAGCCGGTTCTTACGCTGCTCTTACACTCGAAAAATTCCAGGTAATGACCTTAATCATGAGGGAAAAGAAAGTAAATTGGAGATTTATTCTGTTTAACATCTTGAAGAATATGCTCAAGTCATCCAAACAATCATGTGGCTTTGCTATCCAGATCAGTTATCTATTAAAACTGAAAGGTTTAGTAACTGAAAATGCTGAAGTATCATCAAAATTCAAAGTTTTTACTGCCAAAAACGTCTTGGTATCAAGGAGCAAACTGGAAGTTGAATCATCACCAGTTAAGAAGGTCAAAACGACAAAAAGAAAACTGATTCTCAGTGAATCAGACACAGAGAAAACTCCTTCACCGAGGCTTGTCAAAAGACCAAGGACTAAAAGAACCAAAACAACAACCAGAATAGAAGTTTTTCAATCAGCTGATCAACAACCCATTCAAGCTATACCCTTACAAGTACTCTCACCTGATGAACCAATTACCAAAGCCACGACAACAGCTAAAGTTAAAGCCCCATTAACCCTTGTGAATCACCCTACCATCTTGCCAAGGGCCAGATCTAAAGGCATAATATTAAGAGAACCAGTGCAATCAACACACTCAGGGATGGATCTTCCTCACATTCTTTCAACTGATAAAGGAAAAGGACACCTAGCTGAAGAATCCCGGCCATCCAATGTGATTCAAACACACATTGACCTTGTTTGGGAACAAGTCAATGCCTTTTCCACATCACAATTAAAATCTTTTGACCGTTGGAAAAGCTTCAGAACAGAAATCTTTGCTAAAGAACTAAAGCATAGATCTCAACTGAAAAAATTCATCAAATTAGAAGCAATTGTGATGAAAGTAGTCAAAGCTGCTACCATTTCACAAGCATTAGAAAGGCAGAAATACTTCTTTGATCAAATTCGCGCCAAAAAGTTAGTAAAAATGGTAGCACAGCTGAAGTCCAACTACCATCCAACAAGTCCAACCGCATACAATGATAGAGCTGTGTTCACTCAACTGGACGCAGATCTTAGTAGCCTCCAAAGGGAAATAAGATTTTGGGAAGAAGATCAGGAACTGGTTATTCATGAAAAACCTTTCAACTCAAATCCTGGAAAAGATTCATCCTTCTCTCCACAGAAAGAACCATCTCCACTACAGTCAACTGAAAACCCAGTTCAGGAAATGCCTCAATCTTCTCAGCAAGAACAACAATTATACTCTGAAGAAGAACTATCTTTGGCAAACATCGATGAAATCATTCAAGCCGTTGCATTAGAAGCTCAGTATGACCCAGTTGCTCAGTCAGCTGAACAACCAGAGCAAGATATTAAAATATCATCTGAAGCTCCAACTGAGTCACTCATTGATGAAAAAGTTATATCTGCTCAAACTGAAGACTCAACTGAAGAACCAATCCAAAATTCAGAAAAAGAGATAACTGCATCAGAAAAATCTCAAACTGAAGTACCTGTTCAGTCAGAAATTTTTGCTGAACAAGTTACTCAAACTGACGAACAAGCAAAACCATCAGACCCAGAAACTGCTGAACATAAAGAAAGTCAGTTGCTCACTCAATCAAAAGAGAAAGAACAAAGTCCAGTTAATCCTCCACAGGAAGCCTCTATGCATGAATCATCCATCTCCATCATTCAGGCAAACAGACCATTCTTTGATCAAATTCAAGAAAAAATTCCAACTCAATCTACGATTGGAACAATGGAAACTAATCAAGCATTAGTTCTTTTTGGCCAACTATCAAAGCATTCAGATACACCCAGCAAGCAACCATCAATTCAATCTACAGAAATGGATATTGTTCTTGAAGAAATTCAGAATATACAGTACAGCATGCAGCAGATGATAACTGACATCAAGAAAATTCAACACGAACAGCTGACGCATACTGTCAAATTAGATTCTTCGATTGAATTTGACTCAGCAAAATTAAAAAATCTTCAAGCCAACATGGACTCTCTTAGCAAGACTGTTCAAGAAATGAAGCAAGGGCTAATTGGATCATTCTTTACAATTCAGAATATAATCAGTCAGAGAGTTGAGCGACTGGAAACCTCTGTTTCTAATCAAATCACATCGCTACAAACCTCCTTCACAACTGTCGCCTCAAGTATCTCAGCAGATGTAAAACTATTATCCATTGACGTTCGAAAGTTATCAGACCAAATGGAAATGTTTGACAAAAAGGGGGAAGGACAAAGTAGCTGAAGAAGATCTAATCAAATTATTCTCAAATTTTATGTTATCTACAAGGAATCCAGACATTATAATTTCAGTTTTTATGTTATCTACAAGGAATCCAGATATTACATTCTCAATTTTTATGTTATCTACAAGAAACCCAGTTATTTTATAATTCAGCTGCATAGTCTACAAAGAGCTCAGCTATCCGATCTTAAATCACTTGGTTTTGTCAAACACCATAAAGGGGGAAATTGTTGGAAACAAGATTCTGGAGTTTGAAAAAACTTAAATCAATCAATTAACAAAATACGAATCAACTGATGTGCACAAGCATTTTCGGCAACTGAAGACAGTTGACACAATGATACGAAGTAAAATGATCAGTTGAAAGTGATCAGTTAAAAACAGAATGTCTTAAAAGCTTCTCAACTGAAGACATCTCGGGAAAGACCAAAGGAGACAAACGAATAACAAGAGTGTCGCACCTCGATCACTACAGCATAGAACAATGTGTTTCGGCTATTGCATTTAAGACGCCGTATCACAATCAATGAAGAGAACATTGCCCAAGGAATGATGAAGAAGCAATCAACGGATACTAGAATTCAAATGCATATAAAAGTTACCGTTGAAAAAGAAGTATAAATATAACTGAAGAACAGCAGATGAACAAGTGACAATCATTCAATCTTAAGCTTGCTGTTACTCTGTCAAAATCTTAGCTCACTCTCATTTGAATTATTCGTAGCAATCAAGGCTACAATCTGAGCTTATTAGCACTCTCTAAAAAGTTGTTAGACTCAATTGTGCAAATATCAGTTACGTACTGAAAACATTGTGTATAACTAAGAGTTTCAGTTTTGGCAGTTGTAAGTCCAAACTGAAGTGGGTCTGTACAAGTGTTGTATTTGATCAAAGTCTTTTAGTGAATATCATATCCTTGTGATAGAAGGGGTGACGTAGGAATAATTAAATTCTCTGAACATCCAGAAGCAACTCTTGCATATTTATTTCAGTTTTTGTATTCTATCTTTCAGTCAGTTATTTTCCGCAACTACTCCAGTTTAACTGATTGTTATTGACCAACAAGATTCCGAGTTTCAGTTTGTCACTAAACTGAACTCAAATATTCTTAAAGAACAATTTTAAGAGTGAGTGTTTATTCAACCCCCCCCCCCCCCCCTTCTAAACACTCTTAGTGTGATAACCGATCCTATCAGTTTTTATTAAATGATTATTTTTAATTATTTAAAATATGGTCGATGCTTTTTAGTACTTTTGAAAATAAAGGGTTTTGAGGTGATTTTATACGCCGGGACGTAAATTTTATCTGTGTTGGTTTTTCAACTAAAATACGAGCTTTTCAGCAACCGGCTAATAAATTCACATATTTAATAAAAGAAAAACTTTGTTAATATTTTTAATTATGTCCTAATTAGACTAATGAGCCCAATTAGATGGCTTAATAGGCCTAATAAGCCTTGAAGGTGATTAAGTAGTATTTAAAGTATTAAAATATACTAAACCCTTTTCTAGAACGTAAAATAATCGGCCACCACTCAATTTTATTTTCTGAAAACACTCCCCACCCCTTGCACGGCACTACACACAATTTGGAGAGGGTTTTCGAAAGGGCAAGCAAGATCAAGCCATCGTCGCGTCCCGTTCTTCGTCGTCAACGGATAATCGTGTGTTTAAAACGCAAAGGCACGCCATATTCTCCTTTCACTCATCATCACATCATATTATTTATTTTTGTCGAAATTGCATGAAAATAAATTGCACCTTTGAAGATTTTCGCATATACACCTTATATGATTTTTAAAACATGTTTTTTATTTCCAAAATCATGTTTTATATGGGTTAAAGGGGCTGCCATGATTAGGGGATGTTTAAGGGTGTGTTTACACATGCTTAAGGGTCTAGAACGCACACACGAACACAGAAAAAACGAAACAAACAAGCTGGAACCCATTGGAGCATTAACGTAGGTGGTGGGGTTCGGTTGAGAGAAAGGTGATGCATGGGGGCAGGTGGCTCGACCAGGTCTGGTGGTTGGGTCATATGGGTCATGGTTAGGTCCTAGGAAGGGTCCTAGGAGGGCTAGGGCTCGAGCCATGGGCTGGGGAAGAGTCCACGTGAAGAGGGACTCTCCCCCAAGCATGCTCGCGGCTGGTGTGCTTCGGGAGAGGGTGCAGCTAGGCTAGGGGCTGGCCGAGCTTGTCAAGTAGGGTCCAGGGTAGAGGGGTAAGGTTTGGAACATGGTCTGGTGTGGCTGGGTTCGATGAGGGCTCGTGGAACTGGAAGAACAAACCTGCGCGCAGCCTTGCTTCTTCCTGCAGCAGGCTTCCAGCGCTTCGTACATGGGTTCAAGGACTTGGGTTGGTCTGGGCTTGGTCTTGGCGTGGTCTAGGGAGGGTTAGGTTCATGAGGGGTCGAGTGGTTGGCAGCTGGTAGTGTCCTAGAGGGAGGAGGAGTCCTATTGTTCTAGGAAACTCACGTACACACACATGCAGCACATGGTTTGAGTTTCCAGGAGTATTTTGGGTCGGGCTAGGGCTGGTTTTACGGGCTGGGCTTGCACAGTAGGGTCCCTAGATGGGTTTTCTAGGTTTTGGTTCAAGGTGGCTCGGGCGTGGCTCGAGTAAATTAGGAGATGGCTCGGTGTGTGCGATAAGGTGTCAAAAACTAAAATTAAAGAACTAAAATTGAATCCAAGGGTCCACGGGGGTGGCTCATGACTTGGAAGGGTAGAATAAATCTTAAAAATGCTATGTTTAAAATTTGGGATCAAAATAATGAGTTTTGGATTTATTCGGGATTTAATCGGCGCACGAAACGCTAATTAACGAGTTAATTGAAACACCTAATTTAAGCTTTATAAAATTATAAAAAATTAGGTTTAAGCTTAAATAATTATTATAAGTCTAATTTTTTTAGTTGGGAATTTTATATTAAGGTTTGGTTCAATTCGGGATTAAAACGCATTAATACGTCACATTTAAAGAATAAATTAAAATTCATCGATTTAAGCCAAATAAAAATATGAGAAAATTCGTGTAGACTTAAATAATTATTTTGAACATGTTAGAGTCAATGAAATTAAGAAAAAGTCAAAAACGTGAAATTTTACGTCTAGGGGTAAAACGGTCTTTTTACACCTAGAAATTTGTAAACGTCATGGCAGTGCCCGTAATGCTGTTTTATATGCTAATATGATTATTTTTTTATGATTATGGATGTTTATGAATTTTTATATGATAATATGTCAATTTTAAATGTTTATGAATTTTTAAGGTGTTAACACGTTTATTTTAAATGTTTACGGATTATTAATAAGTTAAAATGTTTATTTTAAAACGTTTATGTTTTTTTTAAATTTTTATATGTTAAAACGTTTATTTTAAAATGTTCATGGATTTTTATGGATTAATCTTTGACATTTAAAAGACATGTTGCATGCTTGGTCTCAAAATAAAAATGACATTTTATGCATGTTTTTATTAAGTGATGATAACATGTTGAAGGACGTGAAGGGATTGTGACTACTGCAATATGTTGGAAATATCGTGAGGGTTATGGTC
Source organism: Primulina eburnea (assembly GCF_022965805.1). Classification (NCBI taxonomy): domain Eukaryota; kingdom Viridiplantae; phylum Streptophyta; class Magnoliopsida; order Lamiales; family Gesneriaceae; genus Primulina; species Primulina eburnea. The sequence goes on along the minus strand of NC_133107.1, from coordinate 23,054,407 downwards.
CCAGTGGGAGCCCGACGATCGTGTTTCCGTTGATACGAATACGATGAATATGATTGGAGATGTCGTGAGGGGAGAAGGCCCTAGAGGGAGCCCATTTATGGGAAAAGGCCCCAGAGGGAGCCCCGACGATCGTATTTTCAATGCCATGATATGTTAAGACGTAGGTTAGGGCCCAGTTGACCGGTGAGAGTGTTGCTGGTGTCCCCCGCCGCCCAGTACTGTGGTTTTCTTTAGATGGATCCATCGCCCAATACGTTTAAGAATACGAGTCACAATCACGATCTGAATTCAACAAACACGAACATGAATACGAACATGAATATGAATACGACTATGGACATGAATATGAATATGTTTAAGTGATATGTTTATGTCTTTTGAAAATATTTTTATGCATCATGAAATTGTTTACGGAAATGTTTAAGTTAAGTTTATGCATCTTCATGAAAATGATATTTTAAGTATAAGTATTTTTCACTGTATTACGTATTACTCGTTATCAAGAATATGACGTGTTGAGTCTTTAGACTCACGAGGTGTGATTGATGCAGGTGATTATGATGATTATGGAGTTCTTGATGGTTGATCTGACTGGACTGGAGGTGCACATAATCCGTGGACCGACGCTAGTTTTTCGCACTAGTTATGATTTATGATTTTGAGTTATGTTAAAGATATTTTTACGACGTTTTATTATGAGTGGTTTTTGAGAGGTTATAGTATGGGCTATATTTTTCAAATGTTAGTTGGTTGATTTATTTTAAAATGATGTCAAAAATATTTTATGCTTGTGTATGCAATTCGGCCGATGCTATGTGAGGTTTAAAAAAAAAATTCTAGTACTTTTAAAGCAATAAAAAGGGCAAGATGTTTCAAGTAATACATAATAAAATCATATGAAACTTTAAAATAGAGCGTACATACTTGAAACTTGAAATTGCATACTTAAAGCCTGAACGTAACATACTTGAAACTTGTGCATACATACATAAACATAGACGTGCCATCATCATAAGACTTTTCTTAAACATACTTGCATACTTGTACATACTTGAACATTCATAAACTTCATCATTTTGCGTAGAGGCGTGTTTCAAAGCAAGTGACCCTTACATAAATACGCCTGATCAGACTAAACCACAGTACTGGGCTGACAGGGAAGATCTACTGTCACATACATGAGATCGTCGTTCATGCTTTAAAAGGGTGGATTGGTCCCCGTTCATGCTTTAACGCTTCCCAATCCTGATCTAAACTCGTTCATGCTTTAACGGGGTGGAGAAGTCCTCGGCCTCGTTCACCGACTTCCAAACCCATTCATAATTTGGTCAAGAGACATTTAGCATACCTAAAAAAACTTAAAATATTTTCTTTTGCACGTCGAACATACTTAATTGGCATTGAGGGATTCGTTGGATCTCGCTTGGGGCCGCTGCTGCAACATACTAACATGAGTTCAAACACTTATCTTTCATAGCTTAGACGTAGGTACTCGTGCTCACCATCGAAGTAAATAAATAGCTTATGACATTCTAAATCTCTCGTGACTTCACCTCGTTTAATAATCGTACTAAGCCATGATATAGAACCCCAAAACAAATCCTATATTTTTACATAAATAAATTTAAACCATCGTACTAAACCATGATATAGAACCCCGAAACATAACTAAAAAAAATTTTAAAAAAAATTAGAGGGGGGTACAAGGACCCCGTGTAGGGGTCCGTGTACAGGTCCGGTTAGGCACGAAAATTTCGTATTTTTGAAGGAAAAAGGACACGGACTCCGTGTAGGGGTGCGGGAAGGGGTCCGGGTACCCTCTGTAATTGGAAATTCACGAAAATTCACTAGTTAATCATTCACCCTTTCAATCCAAGCCTAAAGACCATGAACCAACACCTCAAGACTCGTCTTAGGATGGTATTACATTGATTCAAACACGTACAAACACCCCAAATGTCCCCAAGCATCGACAAGTAACTTCAATACAACAATAACCCGTAATTCGACATCGTTTCGCTTCTTACGACTTGTATTACATCCCAAGCCAATCCCGACCCAAACGAACCACCAAATAACACCTCAACACAACCCATAACGTATCTAAAAACAGTAACAAAAGCCCGGCGATGTCCAACGAAGCCTGCAACAAATAACTTCCAGAATATGTCAAGAACACATTTTCATAAAAGTCGCAGTTTGAGCAGTCCCACGAAAACAATCATAACTCACTCATTTCTTATCCAAATATTTCGAATTTTATATCAAATCGAATGTATCAAAAAGTTATACGTTTCATACGTTGAATGTTTTTCCAGAAAACCGACCGCAAAATTGCAGTAATTAAAAAGACAGCAAATTCGAATTTTCAGAACCAAAAACCATTTCAAAAGTGATCCAACCATATTTGCTCAAACTCTTACATAACATATACATGATTTTCATACAATAAACATCAAAATATTTACTATGACAAGATCGATGCAGAAACGAAAGAATATACATGCCTTTGATCTTTAAAACTCACGATACGGTGAATATCAAAGCTACAAGGTGCGGGAAATGATCCGGGCAACTTCATGCAGGATTTTTTGGGTGCTAAACCAACAAAGGATTGCTGAATGAAATATGGAGAGGTAGATGATGAAAAAGGAAGTTGATGGAAGAGAGTTTCAAAGAAACTTCTCTTCTCCTTCACCAAACCAAAAATGAAAATGTGCATGTGTGTATTGGTACAATAAATGGGTGATGTGAGTTTGACCAAAACAAATGAATAAAACGTGTGTGTGTGTGTGTGCAAGTGTAGTAAGTTATTTAGTTAATGATAATTAAGGGTTTTAAATTAATAATTAACTTGTTAATTAAGGCTACCACTCCACTAACAACCTTAAAAAAACCCAAAAGAAATAAAATAAAATACATAATTCAGGATGGTATTACATTGATTCAAACACGTACAAACAACCCAAACTAGACTCGTAGAGGTTTACATCGGTATAAAATTTGCAGCCTAATTATGCCCGAGAAAATACAGTTTATTTGTTGAAGACAGAGCATATGTGCTGCAGCAGAAAATGAGCCATGGAGAAAATTGGTTAGTTATCCATCTTCTTTTACATTTTTCAAAATTTCAAAAATATAGGGGGAGAACTCATTATAAACTTAATGAGTAGATTATTTTTAAATATTGAGGGGGAGAAAATTTTGTTTAAAATGTTTTGAAATATGACTTTTTGATTCACACAAAAAGGGGGAGAAATATGTTAGTTGTGTTGATTGTTTATCCAAGTTTTGTGATCATCAAAAAGGAGGAGATTGTTGGAATATTTCATGTTCGCAATCTTGATTTTGATGTTAACAAAACTTGTTATTGTGTTTCTAACATATTTACTCAAGTGTGAAGTTGCAAACACAAGAAGCAAGCTAAAACTGAATTCTGCACAAACTGAATTTCTGGCGAGCTGTGGTGTTTTGATGATATCTCTCAGCTGGATGATCCAAATGACAATCCGCCGACTATGCAGATCAGAAAACCCAATTTGGAACAAGTCGTATTTCATGTCAGTTGGGCAAAATCGGATGTTATCATGGTCTAACTGATCACCCAATTACCGAACTGATCATACAAAAACAGCAATCAGTGTTGTTTGAGCAGCTGCCGTATTTTGGTCATATCTCTCAGCTCGGTTATCGAAACGAAGAGATTAAGTATGCGTTTGAAAGATAAGACAAAGATCTACAAATCATTCCGGGAAGTCAAAGTCTGAATCGAAGCTTACGATGCTGATAAATGACGATGAAGCTACTCGTTCTGCACAAACTGAAATCAGCTAGACTGATTTCAGCACATCAGCTGAAACTGAACCAACTGAACCAGCTGCTGACCAGTTGAGCTGAACGATTAGTTGAGTTGACCAGAGTTGACCAGTTGACCAGTCGGGAAAATGTCCAGCAAGCTGAATTTGACCGTTGCAATTCCAGAAACAGTACAAAAACTTTTCAAACGGTCATATTCTTGTGTCTAACGTATATATCAGTGTTGGAGCCTATAAATACAACATATTGAAGATCAAACAAGAGCTTTTGAAGTGGATTCAAAGCATGGGCAGTTAGAATGAATATATTAGCTAGTTGAGAGCACAAGCCCTTGTGTGAGGATACATTTGAGATGTACACTGTAACTGATATATTCCTCACACACGATCACTCACACATATACGAGAGAGTTGAAGTTCACAGATTAGTTGAGTGAGTCTTGCACAAAGACTTAAAACTTGTGTATGTAGTCTTTGCATATGAGACATTAAACAATATGCTGATTGTGAGGTGCTGCCTACAATCGTAAGTGCTAGGAGTTCAGTTTAGGCAGTGGGTAAGTCCTAGCTGAATGGGTTTGTACAAAGTGTTGTATAAATCAAAGTCTTCTAGTGGATTCTTCCCAAGGGGAAGAATGGGTGACGTAGGAGTGTTTGAAATCTCCGAACATCCATAAACAAATTTGTGTCTATTTATTTATTGCATTTGCTTATCATCTCCACTGTTTTTAAAGATGCATTGTTGAAGCATTTTTTTGTGTTCTTCAAATACCAAAATATTGTATACCAAGTGTTTGATAAAATGCTTCAACTGAATATTTTTCCTCATTCAACTTATATATATTTTAAATGGTTTACAAAATATTTATTCGGTTTCTACGAAGCATTATTTCGAGTATTTTCCGCTTGATTTCATATCAAACTTGATTTAATTCATCGGTGTTCAATATTTCAAGAACCGAGCTATTGTAGCTCATCGATTTACCCCCCTAACCGATCTTAACAAGTGGTATCAGAGCGAGGTTGTTCTTGAAAGATTATTGAAACTGATTTTGATGTTTAAAATAGAAAATTTTAGATTTTTTTTTCACATATATATGCAAAACTGAATTTTCGCGCAGCTTGCAGCGACCATGGGAAAAATGGCATATCTCCTTGCTCGAGTGTCCAAACGACGAACCGCTTTTTGCATTGCAAACTAGACTCGTAGAGATTTATATCGGTATAAAATTTGCAGCCTAATTATGCCCGAGAAAATACAGTTTATTTGTTGAAGACAGAGCATATGTGCTGCAGCAGAAAATGAGCCATGGAGAAAATTGGTTAGTTATCCATCTTCTTTTATATTTTTCAAAATTTCAAAAATATAGGGGGAGAACTCATTATAAACTTAATGAGTAGATTATTTTTAAATATTGAGGGAGAGAAAATTTTGTTTAAAATGTCTTGAAATATGACTTTTTGATTCACACAAAAAGGGGGAGAAATATGTTAGTTGTGTTGATTGTTTATCCAAGTTTTGTGATCATCAAAAAGGGGGAGATTGTTGGAATATTTCATGTTCGCAATCGTGATTTTGGTGTTAACAAAACTTGTTATTGTGTTTCTAACATATTTACTCAAGTGTGAAGTTGCAAACACAAGAAGCAAGCTAAAACTGAATTCTGCACAAACTGAATTTCTGGCGAGCTGTGGTGTTTTGATGATATTTCTCAGCTGGATGATCCAAATGACAATCCGCCAACTATGCAGATCAGAAAACACAATTTGGAACAAGTCGTATTTCACGTCAGTTGGGCAAAATCGGATGTTATCATGGTCTAACTGATCGCCCAATTACCGAACTGATCATACAAAAACAGCAATCAGTGTTGTTTGAGCAGCTGCCGTATTTTGGTCATATCTCTCAGCTCGGTTATCGAAACGAAGAGATTAAGTATGCGTTTGAAAGATAAGACAAGGATCTACAAATTATTCCTGGAAGTCAAAGTCTGAATCGAAGCTTACGATGCTGATAAATGACGATGAAGCTACTCGTTCTGCACAAACTGAAATCAGCTAGACTGATTTCAGCACATCAGCTGAAACTGAACCAACTGAACCAGCTGCTGACCAGTTGAACTGAACGATTTGTTGAGTGACCAGAGTTGACCAGTTGACCAGAGTTGACCAGTCGGGAAAATGTCCAGCAAGCTGAATTTGACCGTTGCAATTCCAGAAACAGTACAGAAACTTTTCAAACGGTCATATTCTTGTGTCTAACGTATATATCAGTGTTGGAGCCTATAAATACAACATATTGAATATCAAACAAGAGCTTTTGAAGTGGATTCAAAGCATGGGCAGTTAGAATGAATATATTAGCTAGTTGAGAGCACAAGCCCTTGTGTGAGGATACATTTGAGATGTACACTGTAACTGATATATTCCTCACACACGATCACTCACACATATACGAGAGAGTTGAAGTTCACAGATTAGTTGAGTGAGTCTTGCACAAAGACTTAAAACTTGTGTATGTAGTCTTTGCATATGAGACATTAAACAATATGCTGATTGTGAGGTGCTGCCTACAATCGTAAGTGCTAGGAGTTCAGTTTAGGCAGTGGGTAAGTCCTAGCTGAATGGGTTTGTACAAAGTTTTGTATAAATTAAAGTCTTCTAGTGGATCCTTCCCAAGGGGAAGAATGGGTGACGTAGGAGTGTTTGAAATCTCCGAACATCCATAAACAAATTTGTGTCTATTTATTTATTGCATTTGCTTATCATCTCCACTGTTTTTAAAGATGCATTGTTGAAGCATTTTTTTGTGTTCTTCAAATACCAAAATATTGTATACCAAGTGTTTGATAAAATGCTTCAACTGAATATTTTTCCTCATTCAACTTATATATGTTTTAAATGGTTTACAAAATATTTATTCGGTTTCTACGAAGGATTATTTCGAGTATTTTCCGCTTGATTTCATATCAAACTTGATTTAATTCATCGGTGTTCAATATTTCAAGAACCGAGCTATTGTAGCTCATCGATTTACCCCCCTAACCGATCTTAACAAGTGGTATCAGAGCAAGGTTGTTCTTGAAAGATTATTGAAACTGATTTTGATGTTTAAAATAGAAAATTTTAGATTTTTTTTTCACATATATATGCAAAACTGAATTTTCGCGCAGCTTGCAGCGACCATGGGAAAAATGGCATATCTCCTTGCTCGAGTGTCCAAACGACGAACCGCTTTTTGCATTGCAAACTAGACTCGTAGAGATTTATATCGGTATAAAATTTGCAGCCTAATTATGCCCGAGAAAATACAGTTTATTTGTTGAAGACAGAGCATATGTGCTGCAGCAGAAAATGAGCCATGGAGAAAATTGGTTAGTTATCCATCTTCTTTTATATTTTTCAAAATTTCAAAAATATAGGGGGAGAACTCATTATAAACTTAATGAGTAGATTATTTTTAAATATTGAGGGAGAGAAAATTTTGTTTAAAATGTCTTGAAATATGACTTTTTGATTCACACAAAAAGGGGGAGAAATATGTTAGTTGTGTTGATTGTTTATCCAAGTTTTGTGATCATCAAAAAGGGGGAGATTGTTGGAATATTTCATGTTCGCAATCTTGATTTTGGTGTTAACAAAACTTGTTATTGTGTTTCTAACATATTTACTCAAGTGTGAAGTTGCAAACACAAGAAGCAAGCTAAAACTGAATTCTGCACAAACTGAATTTCTGGCGAGCTGTGGTTTTTTGATGATATCTCTCAGCTGGATGATCCAAATGACAATCCGCCAACTATGAAGATCAGAAAACGCAATTTGGAACAAGTCGTATTTCACATCAATTGGGCAAAATCGGATGTTATCATGGTCTAACTGATCGCCCAATTACCGAACTGATCATACAAAAACAGCAATCAGTGTTGTTTGAGCAGCTGCCGTATTTTGGTCATATCTCTCAGCTCGGTTATCGAAACGAAGAGATTAAGTATGCGTTTGAAAGATAAGACAAAGATCTACAAATTATTCCTGGAAGTCAAAGTCTGAATCGAAGCTTACGATGCTGATAAATGACGATGAAGCTACTCGTTCTGCACAAACTGAAATCAGCTTGACTGATTTCAGCACATCAGCTGAAACTGAACCAACTGAACCAGCTGCTGACCAGTT